>NC_135234.1:83121241-83440407 GCF_051348905.1 Ranitomeya variabilis
AGCACTTGGGACCGGAGCGTGTGGCTGCATGTATTTCTATGCAGCTGAACACTCCGGTCCTGAGTGCCGGCGGCACTGCCGGGTATTGAGGCGAGACTCACGTGAGTTTCTCGCATTGCACTCGCAAGTGTGATCCCGGCCTTATAGTAAGCATTTTTTCCCCTTTTACCAGAGTAGCTTCTTATTCATCAGTTTAAAAATAAGGCAGAAAACCTCTTTAATTTGCCGCTCCCATCTTATTAAAGACCACCTAAACCAAACTTTCAGTTTTTGTGTGTACAAGCAGCAGATACGGACTGTACACTTGTACTAGTCACTGAATAGGAGAGGTGCACAATACCTGGCCCCGACCCTGCTTACCTACCGTTGTGGAAGTGAGTGGAGCTGGATTACCTCTTTAAATAAGTCATAAGCTTGGTCCCACCCAAAAAACATGATCTACACAATTCTGTAAAGGGAATCTGTCATGTCCCAATACACTTATAAAATAAAATGCCCAACCCTTTACACAAGTGCCACATGATTTGGGATGCTTGGTCATTAACTCTTGAGTTACTTGACAAGTCACAATGTAGCCCTCACCCAAAGTCTCTATTTCAAGAATATAACCCTGCCCTGGTTTGTATTCACTGTGCTGTGTTACGTGGCACATGCTGGTTTTGTGTTCCCGGTTTTAGAATTAGTGGTTTGGCTTAACTGGTCATTTTTGGAAAGAGGAGGGGTGAAAAAAACAAAACTCAGCTCGTCTAGGCAGCCTGAATGTAAAATGGGTCAATATTCCAGAAAATGAATGTTTTAAACACTGTCCAGTTTAGCTCCCATTGCGGGGCAAGAAAATAATCACATTTTATTAGCCTTTGTCAAATATCAATTGGTTATCTAACAAAAGCTAGACCTATCAGTAAGACAGCTTTTTGCAGAAATATTTTTTTTATTATATGGGTTGTCATATGAACAGAAACATACTTTTGACTACTTTACAGCAGCTAGCTCTAGAAAGAAGAAAAATAAATCAAATACCCAACGCAACTGAAACATGACTTGCATTGAAGCCTATAAAGGGGCAAGATCTCCTGCAAACCATAGTCCAACAGCGTTCAATTTTATTTATTTTTTTTTTAAATGGGAGGTCACAACCAGACCCACTGACCACTACTAGATGCATCATTCTTCTTCATGTTGCCATCTGGCGGTCTTAACCACCTACATCGTTCCCCATTAGGTGGGAGCCATGTTTTATCTATTGACCATTGGGTAACTAGTTTTCAACTCTACCACATAAAAACAAAAAAACTTAAGATGTTAACAAAATTGAAAAGTAGATTGTAAATCTTTGTCATGACAGCATAAACAATTGCCATGAGAAGTATTTTTATTAGTACCGTATGTGTATGAATTCTACTTACTAGCATAGCGTAACAGATTTCTATTTACTTTCTTTTCAAAACCTTCTTCTAGGCCATCCCAGATTGTGAAGCTGCAGGTTGTGCACTTAGTGGGTGTTCTCCTTCATAGGGAGTCGCAGTCATAACTTTTCAAGTTAGAGGAATGCTACGGGAAAAACTTTATATACTGCATTATACGAAGTCTAGTGTCAAAAATGATGTACATATAATATTCTAGTTATATGTAGTTATTTCAGTATTTCTTCCCCCTCTACATGTGCTGGATGCACATGGTAAAGTGTGTGTGAAACATGCAGCTCTTCATAAACCTGTGGCAATCTGCATGTATAATATAGCAGATCGTGTTTGGCCATGGATCAAACATATTAATGTCCATATTTAATTTTAAACAACATGCCCCTTTAATCATGAGGCGAACTGTAAAGTTTTCTGCCGTATAAAGAACAGAAGAGTACAAGTTAATTTATGAAAGAATACAAGTACACAATAAACTTCTTAAGCAATCTTTAAGAAAAAAAAATGCAAGCGATTATGTATAAAAACACATACAAGACCACCACAAAATACAATTGGCAAACTTCAAAAAGTATAAAAATATACTGTAATTTATAAATAGTTGCCAAACGCAACACTAAGTTTTCATATTCAGAAAGCCGCAGGTGGCGGTAATAGGTAATTCTCTGTTACAGAGAGAGGACAGTGTTGAAAAGACCACCAAATCTTTAAAAAAAAAAAAAAAAAAAAAGAAGGCTGCCATCAACATCATAGTTGTGATACATGGACCACCAATCAATCTGCCCCCGATGGGAGGAGAATAGAAATAAAAGGTCTGTCCCTCCCCACCTCTTAAAACAGGCACTTTTGTCCATGGGCTATGTCTGGTATTGCAGGTTTAATAATAACTGGAACTAAGCGGCAATACTAGGCATAGTTAAAAACAAGTAGGTTTGCTTCACACATTCTAAACAATCGACCTCTTCATCAATATTGAGGTTGACCTAATAAGAACATTTCTCGGCGCCAATCGAACATCGTTCTACATCCAGACAGTGTAAATTGACCTAATTTTGATGGCAGTCACTGTTTTCAGTCAGAACTGTCACTCAGACTTTCATACAAGACCACAGGATTTTTCTTGCGTCCAATCCATTTCTTGCGTATGCTGTGACCTTGAACCAACCTCCTCTTGATTATCGCTGAAAGGAGAAAAAAAATAATTATAAAAAGACAAAAACAGACTCGTTGTGTCATGTTTAATGGGAATCTGTCAGCAGGATTTCGCCCCCAAAAACTATGTATATCTTGTGTAGTTCTTTCAAAGACAAGTCCATCCATACCTTTACATTACCAGTCCACTCCTCTGTTCCCGAGAAATCAGCTTTTGAATTGATATGTAAATGAGGCTGAAGACTTTCGTAGATCCGACGCCTCCATCACTCCAGCTCTTATTCGCCACCACTTTTCTGGCAGACTATGACTGAGAGCTTCTTTTTGGGAAATTTCACCGCAAACAGGCGGCAGCAGAGCTGGAGAGACAGAGGCTTCAGATCTACAACAGATCTTCTTCTTTGCATATACATTTAAATGGTGATTTCTCAGTAACAGAGGAAAGGACTTGGCCATGTAACAATATTATTGAACTTATAAGTTTAAAGGGACTGTCAAAAGGATTTCACACCTCAAACTATGTGCATATAGATATTTAAAAAATATGAACATGTATACAGACAGAAGGAGAATGGTTTTAATTTCAGTTTTCAAGTACCTTAAATGTGTCAAGGTATAAGGCTATTCAATACTACATGTAGCCATTTCTATATATATTTGGCAGTGTGTGAAGAATATGGGGGGGGGGGGAGAGGATTTGGATTTACTGGCAGAGTACAGTTACACATGCTAAAAGAGAATTGTAACAGGAAACCTGTCTCAGCAGGTGGTCCAGCCACAACAGATCGTATCCAAGTCATACAAGATGACCTCCTGAAGAGCCTACCCTGTGTAGCTCTCCAGTTAGAGGGGAATTTCATAAGGAGATTTAAGGTGAATATGGAGTTATCGTACATCCAAGCTACATACCAGTTACATTGTCGAGATCTCTGGAATGGGCCAAATGACTTCCAGGGTCTCGATACATTCTATCACCACAGGGTGGAAGATATGCCAAAGTAGAAAACGGGTAGTGAAGTAGTGTTTGGTCTCCAAGTGTAACGGGGGCCCGGTCAGATCCGATGGCGCCAGAACCGCAGCCCTATGACCGTCCATTGGGAGGTTATGATCCTTCCCAGGTTTTGGGAGTTTTAACTCCAAACACCCAAGGGAGGGAGATAAGACCCCTTCCAGGGGCAAAAAGGGTGTGACCAACAAAGAGAATAAATGCTTATGCATGACCATGTGCTCACTCTCTCTTTGTTCTCTGTCACGCTTGCCGTTCACTTTTAAAGGGGAGCCATGTCATGTATCCTGCTGGAAGGAACTGAATTAGATGGCAGCCAATCATCCAACGGACAAACATCAAGCTGGTAATTGTCATGGTTCATCTGCTTATATCTGTCCTTCACATGTATTTGTATAACCATTGTGTATGTAGTGCTTTCTCTAGTGTGCCCTTAAGGCGATTAAAATATATAATTTAACCTTGGACTGCTTTGTTATCTCAATCTATGAATTCACACATCCTTGTTCTTGGCTTTAAGGTCACATACTACAGGGGTTGGTTTCTGGCCCAATGTAATCCCGTTAACGAATCTGCTTATATCTAACAAGGAATTGGTGGCAGTCCTACAGGGCTGATAAGGTTCTGTTTCAATGGTGTAAGTGAAAGGGGCCTGTCAGGGTTGTAAGCGGGTGTGGTGCCACTTCAGCAGCTGCATGGGCCAAATACTCTCACTTCCCGTGCGGATGGGGGGAGTGGGGGTATCTGTGTAAAAGTATGTCAAGCTGACCTTACATGTCCCCAGGGGGTGCGGAACGTCACTTTGGTGCAAGCGAGGAAGACCGTACCACGTCATCCCTCTGACGTAATAGTGACGTCAGGCGGGGTGGCGAGGTGTGGGTTCGTCACACAGTGCAATACCAAATTAATCCTTTAAAAAAAAAAAAAAAAAGTTAAAGCCTCCATATATATTAGACTGAAGTTAGTCAAAACTACTAAAATCAGCAGGACTGGCCAACAGTTTGTGTCCCGACTGACAGGTGATGTCGGCAGAGAAGAATCCACAAATTGGCTTTTCAATTATCAATTCTTTTGTTCTCCAAGATATAAACCACCACCAGCAGAATCTAGTAGTGCCTCTCTCAGAACAACACAGAAGCATTCAGCTAAGCCATGGAATCTTGTGTATAGAGGAGTCGAGAGAAATCGTTGTCAGCCAAAAATTTTTTTAGAAAACACCTATCTATAATGTGTGGAAGCCTTTAGAGGTACTTGAGAAACAGTTATAGAAGTCTCAGAGAGCCCGCTAAGGCCTCTTTCACACTAGCGTCGTGCAACGCGTCGTTTTGGAAAAAAAACGCATCCTACAAAATTGCTTGTAGGATGCGTTTTTTCTCCATAGACTTGCATTAACGACGCATTGCGACGGATTGCCACACGTTGCATCCGCCGTGCTATGGATGCGTCGTGTTGCGTCTGACCGTCGGCACAAAAAAAGTTACATGTAACTTTTTTGGTGCGTCATGTCCGCCTTTTCCGACCGCTCATGTGTGGCCGGAACTACGCCCCCGCCTCCCCGGACATCACAATGGGGCAGCGGATGCGTTGAAAAACTGCATCCGCTGCCCCCGTTGTGTTTTTCTTGCACAGTATGCGTCGGTACGTCGTATTGCGACGTGCGTCGTACGACGCTAGTGTGAAAGTAGCCTGAGCAGCTACTTTCTTTCATTAATTCTCCCTAGTACCTTGGACAAAGATCTAAAAATCACAGGTGACGATGCAGCAACAATACAGCACATTTATGGGTACAAATATGGGCGCCACCTACTCAAAGATGTCTACAGACATATTGGCAACCAAATAAACCCAGTGCCAGATGGAGCACCAAAAAGGAGACAACAATTCTCTGGTGAGTAATTAAGTGAAGTAGGACTATTTTAGAAAACCAAAGCCTGGCTCAGAAATCACATTTGCTAACCATGCTCCCAGCACCACTCAGGTAGTGCGGCCTTATGAATATATCAGCATATGAAGCATTAATTTTAGTACGAGCCATATTCCTAAAGAGATTATTTACATAATTGAAGATGTACAAACAAAAAAAAAAAAAGCTCAGAATGCTTAAAAAGATAAATTATAATCACATTAAGAATCGTCCAGCACTACTAATCCAGCGCAGTCTGTGTCCCCCGCCGGTCTCTGTGCATCCTTTTCTGGCCGAATGGACATTTGACCGCTGCAGGCAATCATTGATCATCACTGCTGATGTGTTTGTTACTGATGCGACCACTGATTGGCTTCAGCAGTCTGCCTCCCCAGAAGAGAAGGAACAGAGACCTGCAGGTGACCAGGGCAGTACAAAAAGGAGGAACAGCAAAAGAACAGTAAGAGAAAGCTACAGTAGGCAGGAGTGGACAAGCCTTTAGACGACAGACCTCTATTGTATGCTATATTTTTCATTATTGTTTTGTAACACATACAGAGAGAACACAACTTACATGCCACTGACTCCTTCTCTTCCGAGTGGCTTCCTGGGGTCCAGTACAAACTCTGACTTTTGCGGAATTTTTTATAAATTTGTGTGTACAAGACTGAAAAAACGAGCAAGGCGAAGAGGAAGATGAGAGATGCCGCTGCCCACTTTGCTTCTTCAGTGCGAGGAGTGGAAACAAACACTCCAGCGCTCTTCTGCTGTCCGGCACCCAACCTCCTCTGGGCCTTGGCTGGTAACTGTAATGTGGTATCTTCCAGACACTTGCAATTTGGTTTCTGCCCTTCGCCATCAGTTGACAACTTCTCAGGGGATACTGCATGCTTGTCAGTAGATGTACTTCTGTTTTGAGGAGTGGGTGTAGGAAGGAGAACGGGACTTACAGACCCCTCACTTTGCTTTGATTCAGGAGAGTCCACATGTTGCATTTCTTTAGAATTGAGCAATTGCTCCTTCTCCTCATGGTGGATGACCTCCTGGGTGGTACTTTCTCTAACAGAATGGCTGAAAGTTACTCCAGATAAGCCAGGCGTGATTGTTAAAAAAGGGTGAAGACTATTGTTTGCAGGCAGTTCCAGCATTTCAGCTTGGCGATTCCCATCCAAATCTCTGCTGTGTATGTCGACCTTTAAACTTTCAGGGTCTGCATCCTGAGGCACATACACAGGAGGCCTTGGTGTTACAGGATCAGGTGGAGAACGGATGCTGGCAGTCACAGATACAAGCGAGCTTGATGTCCGATTGTTGGCATGTTCTCCAGTTTGTGGATCAACTAGTGTGGTGTAGACACCGTGAGATACATTATCAAATGGTTCATGGGCATCTGGGGTGACTGGTACCACTAATCTCTTCCACCTCTGCTTTAAAGTGCGTTTCCTCAAGCGGGAACGTAGTACCTGAACGAATTAAACAATAAGTTTATATTGTGGTATCAAAGTAGTTTATTTTTCCAAAAACAGCACCACGCCTGTCCATGGGCAATGTCTGGGATTGCAGCTCTTCTCCTTTCTAATTTGGAGTAAAGTATAAATACCAGATGTAGTGTGTTGTGTTTAAAAATAAAAAAACTAATGTAATATTGAAAAAAATCATTAATGGTCCCTAGTTTAATGTTACCAAAATTCAATTAATAGAGCAGGAGAGAATTCAGTGGTTTAACGACTGACTCGATTCCTTCCCCAGTCTTTGCTCAAATTTAGTTTGGTCTTCAGATTAAAAACAGTAGAGGTTACGTGCAACTAGACTGTCAATCCTGATAAAGCTGCACTGGCATTGTACTGACCACCGAGGAGAGGCAGCCACCTCATGCCATTCATCTTTCCTGATGCAAATCTCTGCAGTGATGACATCCAATCAAACATTCAAACTGACCGTGGCTGTCAATAACTGGCCTCCGTAGTCACATTCAATGAATGAAAAGTGACCCAGAGAAATTGGCTGCAGTGGTCACGTGAATGATGGACACAGCATCATCAAAGCAGAACCAGTGAAGACCATAGGAGCAGCGGATCCACTGGAAAAGCAGGGATGTAACCAGTTAAGTAATGTGTATTACTTATTGTTATGATGTTCCCAACACTTGGACAACTTTTCTAAAATCCCTTTATTCAAATATTCTAATACCGAACTGTCCCATTTGCAGAAGTCAAAGACCCATTTGTAGACTGTCAAACAGAGCCAGCATGTAGCTAAGTGGCACGGCTCTTTCCTTGATTTTTTTTTTTTAAATTTATGATCAGCACAATCAGTTTTATTTCTTAAAACTTTCCTACTTTTTTCCCTGTTTCTTGTAAACTATGGTTTGAAGATAATTTTTTTTCTATAAATGGAAACCAGTACATATAGAAATGGATGTATCGGTGTTTTACCTGCAAGTAGATACTGGATTCGTCAGTTGCAGCCACAGATGGTCGGATGAGCAAATGCTGGTAGGATCCTTCTTCATACTGTCGTTCAAAGTGCACATTGTCCAATAACCAACCAATTATTTCTGTCCTATTTATGTGAGACATCTCAAGAGTCGAGCACCAAGCTGCCAGCGCAAGTGGCTAAGAAAAGAAGACATTAAATTATTAAAAACACAGGTAATGACCACAAAATGCAAACAGGACCAGTCTCAAAATGATGGACTCTGTAGACACAGTGTGTTGGGAATATGGTAAAAAAGGTTTTGCATTTACTATAAATTCTTTTATCCTGCAAATTCTATGATCGCAGATTTCACTCAAGTCTATCTCCACTTTAAGGGGAACTGGTCACCAGGTTTGTCCTATATGGAGGTAAGACACTGACCTTTCAGCCCTGATAGACAGCATGTTAATATGACGTATTTCTCCAGGCTGCAAGATAAGAAAAACAACTTTTACAAAACTCACCTACGGGTGGTCAGATTCAATGGGCGTCGCTGTCTTGGACTGATGCCTTACTGTACTTGCGATGTCGTCCTTCATTGGCATGGATAACGCGTCCTACATCATCCACACTGTGTGCCCAACATTGTGCTCCTGCGCAGGCATACTTCTCTGCTCTGACTAGAGCAGACTAAAGTACTGCAGTGCGCATGCTCTTTGGCCTTTTTCTGCACATGAGCACTGGAGTACTTTGCTCTGCCCTCGACAGGGCAGAGAAGTACGCCTGCGCAGAGGACTCCCTGTGGATGACGTAGGAGGAGTCATCCATACGAAGCAAGAAGAAGGACGGCATCGGAAAAGGGAAACACTGGACCAAGACGAGCAACGCCCATCAGACCCGTCTGCCCCTTAGGCAAGTATAATAAAAAGGTCTTTTTCTTGTCTTGCGTGACGGATTTGGGGCAGATATACAGCATATTACAATTATGTGTATCAGTGCTGAAAGGTATGGGAAAACCCTGGTGACAGGTTCCCTTTAAGCATTTATGCTAGAGCAATCGTCAGTGTGGGATCTCACATGATACAGAAGTATTTTTTGTATTAGCCACTTTGATAAGGCTGAGTAGTAAAGAGCCTGTTACAAGTCCATTCCCAATCTTTGCCTTATGTAAACCTGCCTACTGATAGAACGAAAAAAAAACAACACTTGTTTAATGTCAATTGAATCTTTTATTATTTTTGAAGGTGAGCAAACAAATGTCTAAATTGTTATATGATTATTGGGACATATAAATGAATGGCAGCAAGCATCGATCAGCTTGCTTAATTTGTAAGCCAATGCATGCTGCACTGGCTGCAGAATGACCGCCGAGTTGCCCGTATTGTTACCAGTGCGGATTACTGGGTGGCCACCCTGATAGATCAGCGCTACAAGGACAACGTACCATCATTACTTCAGGGCACTGGAGAGGGAATGCAAAATGCATGAATACAAGCAAATGGTAGAAACACTACTAATGGCTTTCCTACCTGACAGAGGGGAGTTCAGTGGAACAACAAGGCAGAAGCACAGGAGGAAGATGCCAATGCAGCTGGGGCACCGCCAGCACCACGAAAGGCAGGGTTAGTCAAAATGTGGCAAAACTTAGAACACACCACAAAATCCGGCACCACCGTCTGATACGGTCTGTATTAGCAAAAGGCAGGATATACAACTAGATGCTGGAAGAGAACGTCTCCACATATTAACAGATTAGTTTACCTCATTTAATTTCTGGGTCTACAAATTGAACCCATGGCCTGAACTTTCCCTTTATGCCTTGGAGGTGCTGGCCTGACCTGCAGCAAGTGTACTGTCGGAACACGTGTTTAGCACAGCAGGGGTTGTCATCACAGACAGGCACTCTGTTGGATGACTAGACAACCATAAACAGCTGCACCCAGACAGTCTTCAACCCTATTTGCCATTTGTTTCATTTGGGGGCCTCCTCCCCAAATAAAACAACAAAACAAAACCTGTGTTGGCTACCTCCTCCTCCGCCTATACCGTCATGTCCACCTCCTCCACTTGGACCTGTTCCTCCTGGTTCAAGATTCTTATTTTTTATTTCAACTCTGTTTAGCGTAGGGACAGGACGCAGCTGTAGTGTGGGACAGTATTAGATTTTACGTGTGCGCACTTTTACAAAAAACACTGTGTACTCTGCACCCATGTATGTGACCGTACCATGGTTAACCAAGAGTTTTTATAATCTTCAACTGAGTCAGTGGGAGTGATGTGTGTGTAAACATATTATTAAGGCAACCTGGTTTGTGATAGTACTGTACCAAAAGCCGCTGTGTGTATTCTTTAACCCATATCTGTGTGAGTAAGGCCTCTTTCACACTTCTGTCTTTTACAATCAGTAATGATCCGTCATAATGTTGAAAAGCCAGATCCTTTGCCGATTGTAAAAACACGGATGCACTGGATCCGTTTTTTTGACGGATCCATCAAATGAGGTGCTGCCTGAATTTGGAGGGAGAGGGAGAGAGAGGGGGAGAGATCCGTCGCTGGATTCCTGGTTTTGACGGGAGAGAGAGATCGATCCGTCACTGGATTCCTGGTTTTGACGGTCAGGAACGGATCCTGTGTCCATAGGCTTCCATTATAGCCAACGAAGGACAGCGCAGGATTCATTGCTGGGCGATTTTCCGAGGTACAGAAGAAACGTTTCTATCTGTGTTGGCTCCGCCCGAAGGACAGCGATTTTACGACGGATCCTGCACACGAAGGATGAAACGGAAGGCCATCCATCACAATCCGTCGCTAATAAAAGTCTATGAGAAAAAACGGATCCAGCAGAAACATTGGCTTGATCAGTTTTTTTTTTTTTTTTTTCACAAAACGATGGATTTTGACGGGAGCAAAACGACGGAAGTGTGAAAGAGGCCTAATGTGCCTTAAAGCTGCTGTGTGTACTCTGCAACTCTGCCTGTGGGGGTACTGTGGGCCATTGTCTGGGTGTGAAATTTGTTTTCAGCTTCTGTGGGATAAATGTGGAAACATATCAGAAAAAGTAACAAGAAAAACAGCACTCACCTGATCCTTCTTTCAAGATGTAGTTTTAATCCATAAAATTGGTTACATTGATATTTGTGGAGATGCAGGTGTCAGGGTTTTCAGGGTTCATGAAAAAACTCCCCTGACACCTGCACCTCCACAAATATCAATGTAACCAATTTTATGGATTAAAACCACATCTTGAAAGAAGGATCGGGTGAGTGCTGTTTTTCTTGTTACTTTTTCCAATTTAATACATGTTCTTTATGCATGAACCACCCAGAAGAGATCCAATGAGGCCATTTCTGAGGATTTGGGTTGAAATAGCACATAGGAAAAAAAAAAGTGACTTGGTGCCTGGAATAACCCTTCTTTAACCCCTTCCCGACCTGTGACACAGCGTATGCGTCATGAAAGTCGGTGCCAATCCGACCTGTGACGCATATGCTGTGTCACAGAATGATCGCGTCCCTGCAGATCGGGTGAAAGGGTTAACTCCCATTTCACCCGACATGCAGGGACAGGGGGAGTGGTACTTCACCCCCTCGTGGCTACGATCGCTCTGATTGGCTGTTGAAAGTGAAACTGGCAATCAGAGCGATTTGTAATATTTCACCTAAAAAACTGGTGAAATATTACAATCCAGCCATGGCCAATGCTGCAATATCATCGGCCATGGCTGGAAACACTGATGTGACCGCCCCCCACCCCACCGATCTCCTCCCCGGTCCTCCGTCCGGTGCCCGCTCCCCTCCGTTGTCCTGTCTGCTCCCCCGTCCTCCTGCCCGGTCCCCCGTGCTCCGATGCCACCCCCCCGTCCTCCGATCCACCCCCCATGTTCAGATCCCCCCCCCCTCATACTTACCGGGCCTCCCGATGTCCGTCCGTCTTCTCCATGGGTGCCGCCATCTTCCAAAATGGCGGGCGCATCGGACGGCCGGCAGATTCGTTGCAAGTACATTTTGATCGCTGTGATAGAACCTATCACAGCGATCGAAATAAAAAAAATAATAAATAACCCCCCCTTTATCACCCCCATAGGTAGGGACAATAATAAAATAAACAAAATATTTTTTTTTCTTTTTCCACTAGGGTTAGAACTAGGGTTAGAACTAGGGGTAGGGGTAGGGTTAGGGTTATGGCATGTGCACACAGTGCGGATTTGGCCGCGGATCCGCCACGGATCGGCCGCGGATCCGTAGCGGATCGGCCGCGGATCCGCAGCGGATTGGCCGCTGCGAATTCGTAGCAGTTTTCCATCAGGTTTATAGTACCATGTACACCTATGGAAAACCAAATCCGCTGTGCCCATGGTGCGGAAAATTCCGCGCAGAAACGCTGCATTGTATTTTCCGCAGCATGTCAATTCTTTGTGCGGATTCCGCAGCGTTTTACACCTGTTCCTCAATAGGAATCCGCAGGTGAAATCCGCACAAAAAAACACTGGAAATCCGCTGTAAATCCGCAGGTAAAACGCAGTGCCTTTTACCTGCAGATTTTTCAAAAATCGTGCGGAAAAATCTCACACGAATCCGCAACATGGGCACATAGCCTTAGGGTTAGGGTTGGAATTAGGGCTAGGGTTGGAAATAGTGTTAAGATTAGGCTTGTGGTTAGGGTTACGGATAGGGTTAGGGGTGTGTTGGGGTTACAGTTGTGGTTAGGGTTGGGATTAGGGTTAGGATTAGGGTTAGGGTTGGGATTAGGGTTGGAATTAGGGTTATGGGTGTGTTGGGGTTAGGGTTGCGGTTAGGGGTGTGTTGGGGTTAGGGTTGTGATTAGGGTTATGGCTACAGTTGGGATTAGGATTAGGGGTGTGTTGGGGTTAGTGTTGAAGTTAGAATTGAGGGGTTTCCACTGTTTAGGCACATCAGGGGTCTCCAAACGCAACATGGTGCCACCATTGATTCCAGCCAATCTTGCGTTCAAAAAGTCAAATGGTGCTCCCTCCCTTCCAAGCCCCGACGTGCGCCCAAACAGTGGTTTACCCCCACATATGGGGTACCAGCATACTCAGGACAAACTGGGCAACAACTGTTGGGGTCCAATTTCTCCTGTTACCCTTGCAAAAATAAAAAATTACTTGCTAAAACATAATTTTTTGAGGAAAGAACAATTATTTTTTATTTTCACGGCTCTGCGAAGCACTTGGGGGTTGAAAGTGCTCACTACACATCTAGATAAGTTCCTTGGGGGGTCTAGTTTCCAAAATGGAGTCACTTGTGGGGTGTTTCTACTGTTTAGGCACATCAGGGGCTCTGCAAATGCAACGTGATGCCCGCAGACCATTCCATCAAAGTCTGCATTTCAAAACGTCACTACTTCCCTTCCGAACCCCGACATGTGCCAAAACAGTGGTTTACCCCCACATCTGGGGTATCAGCGTACTCGGGAGAAACTGGACAACAACTTTTGGGGTCCAATTTCTCCTGTTACCCTTGGGAAAATAAAAAATTGTGGGCTAAAAAATCATTTTTGAGAAAAGAAAAATTATTTTTTATTTTCATGGCTCTGCGTTATAAACTTCTGTGAAGCACTTGGGGGTTCAAAGTGCTCACCACACATCTAGATTAGTTCCTTTGGAGGTCTAGTTTCCAAAATGGGGTCACTTGTGGGGGAGCTCCAATGTTTAGGCACACAGGGGCTCTCCAAACGTGACATGGTGTCCGCTAATGATTGGAGCTAACTTTCCATTCAAAAAGCCAAATGGCGTGCCTTCCCTTCCGAGCCCTGCCGTGCGCCCAAACAGTGGTTTACCCCCACATAAGGGGTATCATCGTACTCAGGACAAACTGGACAACATTTGGGGTCCAATTTCTCCTATTACCCTTGGGAAAATAAAAAAATTGTTGCTAAAAGATCATTTTTGTGACTAAAAAGTTAAATGTTCATTTTTTACTTCCATGTTGCTTCTGCTGCTGTGAAACACCTGAAGGGTTAATAAACTTCTTGAATGTGGTTTTGAGCACCTTGAGGGGTGCAGTTTTTAGAATGGTGTCACTTTTGGGTATTTTCAGCCATATAGAACCCTCAAAATGACTTCAAATGTGAGGTGGTCCCTAAAAAAAATGGTTTTGTAAATTTTGTTGTAAAAATGAGAAATCACTGGTCAAATTTTAACCCTTATAACTTCCTAGCAAAAAAAAAAATTTGTTTCCAAAATTGTGCTGATGTAAAGTAGACATGTGGGAAATGTTATTTATTAACTATTTTGTGTCACATAATTCTCTGGTTTAACAGAATAAAAATTCAAAATGTGAAAATTGCGAAATTTTCAAAATTTTCGCCAAATTTCCTTTTTTTTTCACAAATAAACTCAGAAGTTATCGACCTAAATTTACCTCTAACATGAAGCCCAATATGTCACGAAAAAACTCAGAATCGCTAGGATCCGTTGAAGCGTTCCTGAGTTATTACCTCATAAAGGGACACTGGTCAGAATTGCAAAAAGCGGCCAGGTCATTAAGGCCAAAATAGGCTGGGTCATGAAGGGGTTAAAAAACAAACAAACAAAAAACAAAAAAATGTGAAAACATGCTCTCTGGGTGAAATTTATTATTAGCTTCTGTGGGGATACTGTGCCCAAAAGCTTCTGTGTACTTCTACTCTACCTTTGTGGCCGGGCCTAAAGCTAATCAAAGAATTTAACTCCTCATTCCTATTACAGAACTTCTAAATTGTACAGGATGGATATTCTGTCTAGCCATAACAAATGCAGACTCAGTTGAGAAGTGGTTAATTTGCTTGACTGCTGCCTTCCTTGGATGTCATACACATTTATCAGGTTGCCTCTCTGGAATAGAAACCCGATTCTCCGTTACGTGTGTACTCTGCAATCCCACCTGTGGGTGGTTTGATATTGGACGGCTGAGAGTGCCTCCAGTTCCTTCACTTCGTGTTCCACCAAGTCCACTCTTAATCATGGCCCCAGTTCGAACAAACAAAAAAACTAGAAAGTGAGTACAATTCCATTCAGGCATGGTTGCCTGCTTTAAATAATAATTTTTTCAAAAGAAACGCTTTGGGTCCCTAAGGCAACAGCATTGGAGAGACATCCCAAGGCAAAGTGGCCGAGACTGGAGGTAGCAGGTCTCTCGGTGGACCACCAGCTGTATACAGAATCAAACTAGGAGCTTTTTATCTGTGGCTGCTCTAATGTACACTACTGAAGATAAAGATTTGGCAATGTGGGTGAAATTTTTAAGCTGCTTCTGAGGGCGTACTCTGCCCCATGCTAGGTGAGTGACATTTCTAAGCTGCTTTTGAGGGGGTACTGTGCACTATGCTCTGAGGGTGAAGTTTGTAAACTGCTATTGTAGGGGTACTATGCACCATGCTCTGAGGGTGAAATCTGTAAGTGGTTTCTGAGGTAATTTCCCTATTCACATTTGTTTGCAGGACAGTTCTGCTCTTAGGGTACCGTTACACAAAACGATTTACCAACGATCACGACCAGCGATACGACCTGGCCGTGATCGTTGGTAAGTCGTTGTGTGGTCGCTGGGGAGCTGTCACATAGACAGCTCTCCAGCGACCAGCGATGCCGAAGTCCCCGGGTAACCAGGGTAAATATCGGGTTACTAAGCGTAGGGCCGCGCTTAGTAACCCGATGTTTACCCTGGTTACAAGCGAACGCATCGCTGGATCGGTGTCACACACACCGATCGAGCGATGACAGCGGGGGATCCAGCGACGAAATAAAGTTCCAAACGATCTGCTACGACGTACGATTCTCAGCAGGGTCCCTGATCGCTGCTGCGTGTCAGACACAGCGATATCGTATGGATATCGCTGGAACGTCGTAGCGACAAAAGTGCCACTGTGAGACGGTACCCTTACTCCCATTCAACTACCTTTTGAAGCCCCCTAACCCTGACTATGATCATTTCACAGGTATTTTAAAGCACAAAAGTTCAGGTCCACACTGACTTCTATTGGGTCCTGGTTCGTGGTCAAGTTTGAGCCCAAACTTTTTACTGTATGTGGTCGAACCAGAGCATCCAGGGTACGCTCAGCTCTAGCCAAGAAGCAAAAAACGGACAAAAACGTCTTCTACACATAAACAGGAATTTATAACTATATTTTAAATAAAAAAACATTGATTGTGATATGGAACATTGAACAAACAAAAAAATACATTAAACATAAAAACATTAGGTCATTTTCTGATGACGCAGATTACCAGTTGGTCCAGTGATGTTGATTTCACACTTCATCTAAACAAATAAATGCAAATCCTACAAAGATTCTTACCCTGTCTCTGGAGAGAGTATGGAGGGGGGTAATTATGTGTTTTACTATGGAACTTCTAGCCAATGTGGCTATAGCTTCCTTCAGTTTTGGTTCCACACATGGATGGTACAGGAAGGCCACACCGTGGTGCTGGAATACACAGGGAAGGGGCACACATCACTTTCACTGGTGGCACAATACATGAATACGTTTGGTTCGGATTCTGGTAACATTACACATGACAGAGGACAGCTGAGTTGTAAGGTTTTGGGGTTTATTATATTAGGTGTGGAGATATCTGGGGGAAGAAGCAGCCATGTTTTCTAAACATGAACAATCCCAAAGTATTTGACCTCCAGCCTTACAACCTCTAAACAGTAGGGTGTCTCCTCAGTGACCTTTAGTAATCTCACAATTCCCAGATAGGGTAAAATATTCTCTTATCAGGAATTAGAAATGTAAATAAAGACACCAGAAAACAAAGAGGCGGGAACAAAAATAAATAAAGCCGACATGTCCATACGGTGAAAACTATTTTTTTCAATATTTACGAGTCCCACAAGGGGTATCGTAGCCTGCATGTATTATATTGGAAAGTAGCCTACTACACTTCCCCTCCAGAAACGAATATTCCTCAGACTATGGCAATCTGGCAATCACAATGTGGGGGAAGGGTGTCAGTGACAGGGGGAGCATTCTTCCTCTGTCAACTATTCAAATGTTGCTGACTTTGTGGATAGTGACAGCAGCATTTGAAGAATTAAATTACTGGGATTGAGCTAGTTCCAATCCCAGCAGTTGCAAACTACATTATATCATGAGAACATCACGGACACAGTACAACTCCTGAGGCAGCTCATCAATTTCAGATGTACCCTTTTCTAAATTGGAAATCTCCAGCGTAGATAAAGGAAAATGGGAAGACACTAGAGACAATTATCTGAACAAGGCACCTTCAAATAAATACATATAAAGAGGACGCGTACAGATCTGGTTTAGTAATAACACATGTCTGCTTAATAAAAAGGTCTCAATCTGTAGGCTTTCCAAGGACTCACCTGGAGATTATGAACCCATTGCTGAGGTGGGCAGTAGATATATTCTCCATATTTGGCCCATGTAGGTCTATGTGCCCCACTGCGAATAAACAGGAAGTTAGAAATGATATATTATGGCAAGTCACTAATGTAACTTAGATATGTAATGCATACATACGTAATGTGTATACACACACATAGTAAGGCGGCTTCCAACTCGTTACACCTTCATTGGTAATAAGGCAATTTACTGTATTCAAAAAGTGGTCTCAACTTCTTAAATAAGAAGAAATTGCAAAGTGCTTGTAAAAAAAGAAATTATAAACTTTGCAAATTTACTTACAATGAGTTCAAGCAGATTGCTATAAACCTTGTAAAGTTCTGCTCTGAAGCTGGACGGACCATTGCATGCAGCAGAATCAAAGCTTCCTCTACCTGCAGCATGCCGCCAGCCTGAACTGTCAATCATCAGGGGAGTAAGAAGCCTGGAGACAGAGGAGCGGTGTACTACTTCAGATTTAAATGGATCGTCTCACTTTCAGTCATACTAAATCTATGTGGAAAAAAAAACCTAAGCAGTGGTGCATTTTGTGCTCCGTTATGGATTCCTTATTGCATTTTGAATGGCTAATGCTTCAGGGATACTAATGGCCTAGGATATTAATATAAGCTAAGTGGGTGTCTGGCACCTCCACAGATCAGCCGGTACAAAGGTCAGCATTAGTCAGATGTGAGCAGAAGTGTATGCAGAGAACAAGATAGCTCTGTGCACTGTGTAGCGGCCGCACCTGGAAAAACTCGTAGTCTAAAGAGTCTTCCATGGCTTCTCTATGTCAAAACTAGAGAACCTCTTTTAAGACACACAGTTCATATACAAGAGACGGTCGCAGAGAGGCGACCCAACCCCAGGGCTGCCAGTCTTGGTCAGAAGTCAACCGGCACCTCATTGTTTGATAACAGCATCTCACTACTTACCTATTGGGTATTGCGGCTGTGAAAACTATGGCAGTGTCCGTGCACACCTGAGGGGAGATCTACAAGAGAACATACAACACAATGACTCCAACATCCATTCATTCATAAAGCCACGTTACCCTCATATATCCTGAGCACAGAGCTGGATTTTATCACAGGGTCCTGAGCTCATGGGATACCGTGGACACACCATATGTTATAACTGCAAATGTTGGCTACCGTTATCTCCGGTTAATACTAAACTGTAATCTATTTTGAGAACCTTTGCTTAGAGAAGAGAAAGGTTGTATTAAAATCCGCCTCACAGGGACAATGTGGAGCGACAGTTTGTCATATTCTGTAGCCTTATGCTGCACTATACCGACTGACGAAATCTCACAGACCCCGTTAAACGCCTTTGGGGGACTGTTTGTGTCCCAGGTGAGATTTATCTGGTGCTGTGTCACTGCTTCCATTTATAACAAAAACCACCCTACAGATGTAACACAGACTATACATCTATATACCCAGCACCACAATCGCCACCATTGGTGAGCCCCCACACCTTCATGTCTAATCTCTGGGAGCCTAATCACTAGAACAGGGTTCTGATCCCTTTGTGGTTCGGTTTGGATGAAGCAGTATGATCACATTACTACCGCCACTGCATTCAATGCTTATAGAACTAAAAGATAAATGTCAGCGCTTGGCTGCTTCATAAGCCCTAAAGCCATGAACGGGGCAGATGCAGTCATATGTGACCAAGCCGCTCCATCCAAACCACTAAGAGGAGGAACTCTTCATACTCCTAATTGGTGGGGGTTTCAGCTACTAGAGATTTACTGCCTCTTTTGTGGCCATTAAATGTCTGACAGTCTGGAAATTCATTGGTCGATTTGCCCTACAGAAAGGGCCTAGCCGCTATATTTTAACAGGTCACATGAAGCCAGCAAGGAGAAAGACAGACAAAAAAAAACAAAAACATATTCTAATCACCAGAATCTGCTCCACACTCCAGCTATGACAGTCTGACTGGGATGTCACCCCATCTAATCCAGTGGAGTCACTTACAGGAGTGGTCCAAAACCGAATACACTTTAAAGGGAACCTGTCACTCCCAAAATCGAGGGTGAGCTAAGCCCACCGGCATCAGGGGCTTACCTACAGCATTCTGTAATGCTGTAGATAAGCCCCCGATGTATCCTAAAAAATGAGAAAAAGAGGTTAGATTATACTCACCTGGGCGGGCGGTCCGATCCGGTGGGCGTCACGGTCCGGTGACTCCCATCTTCATAGGATGACGTCCTCTTCTGGTCTTCATGCTGCGGCTGTTGAGGGCAGAGCAAAGTACTGCAGTGCGCAGGCGCCGGGAAAGGTCAGAGAGGCCCGGCGCCTGCGCACTGCAGTACTTTGCTCTGCCCTCAACAGGGCAAACAAAGTACGCCTGCACCGCAGCGTGAAGACAAGAAGATGAAGACTGATGAAGATGGGAGGCGCCGGACCGCGACACCCATCGGACCGGACCGGGACCGCCCCTGGGTGAGTATAATCTAACCTCTTTTTCTTATCTTTTAGGATACATCGGGGGCTTATCTACAGCATTCCAGAATGCTGTAGATAAGCCCCTGATGCTGGTGGGCTTAGCTCACCCTCGATTTTGGGGGTGACAGGTTCCCTTTAATTACAAATTCCCTAGGCTTTAGATATGGTCGAACCCGAACAGTAAAGTTCAGCGTCCATACCAAACACCTACTGTTTGGGCACAGACAACGAACTTCACCAGGAAGTCTGTGTCACTTTTCACATTCGGCCCCTCAAACACCGATGTGTTTGTCACGCTGTTATGTGCATGACAACATAGCAAAAACCGCTTCTGAACAACAGTAAAATAATCACCGCCGGTCAGACAGTCGCGGTTCCCACGCTATCAAAAGACAGCATGAGCCAGCAGCTGTGATTGGAGGTATAAAGTTTACCTCCGGGCACTGGTGTCAACTGATGGGACTACTGTTCCCATCAGCCAATGCCTGCTGCCGCTAATAGCAGTGAGCAAGATCAGATGATGGAGTATTCATCAGCCAGTGCCTGCACTATAGTTAAATAAAAAAAAATAGAAAAAAAGGCTTGGGTGGCACTGCATTTTTGATAACCAGCCAGGCATAACTCACAGCTGGGGGCTACCACCCTCAGCTGTCAGCTTAAGCAAGGCAGGTTATCAAGAATAGAGGGGTCCCTACACCGTATTTTTTAATTAATTTTTTTTTTTTTTTTAAATGGCGTGGGGTACTCCCTATTTTTGACATCCAGTCAAGCTAAAGCAGACAGCTGGAGGCTGGTATGCTCATTCTGGTAAGGGGCCATGAATATTGCCCCACCTATCAGCCTAAAAATAGCAGCCCGCAGCCTCCCAGAAAAGGCGCGTCTATTAGATGCGCCAATTCTGGCGTTTTGCCTGGCTCTTCCTACTTGCCCTGTAGTGGTGGCAAATGGGGTTCATATTTGTGGGGTTGAGGTCACCTTTGTATTCTGAGGTGACATCAAGCCCATGGATTACTAATGGAGAGGCATCTATAAGACACCTGTCCATTACTAATCATATAGTTGTATGGTAAATAAAGACACAGCTAGAATAAAGTCTTTTATTTGAAATAAAAGAAAAAACACTGACTTATATTTAAAAATAACAAACACAGTTATACTCACCCAATTCCACCAAATCCCTCATCTCCTGTAATAAAAACAAAAATAAAAGACAGTATCCCTCACCTGTCCATCGTTCTGTCTCACACTTCAATACATGTCTGGGGAATAAACAGATTTCAACCTGGACTATGCCAAGATGCGACCGTCCAAGCTAAGAACCACTGCTGACTGAGCTACTGCGAGAGCAGTATCAATGACTAGCGGTGCCAGCCAGGCTGAATTGCAGTTACATCGGTGAGATCCCTGCTAGCACAATGAGAAAGCCTCACGCTGCAGAGGCGAGTTCACCGGGAGAATTTCACTGCGGTGAATTTGAACTGCAAAAGCGATCGAATAAAGTTGTGACCTAGAACTGTACCAATAAAAAAAGTCAACTAGTCCCATAAAGAAGCAAGCTCTCACATGATTGTCGGCAGGAATATAGAAAAGTTATAGCTCTCAAAATATGGCGATGCAAAAACTGTGTCACAACTCTTGTCGGAATACCCATGACAAGGGGCTAGCTTCCCTGTCCTTAATGCTAGGGATGCCCTAGCTCGCCCTGTTCCCCTGATTACTTCTGATGGCGAAGATGCCAGAGCCACGTACCTTACCTTAGCTCCTGAAACCGCCCTGCGTCTGTACCCTTCCCCGACCCAGGGAAGAGGGGAGTATTAGTGTACCGTAATACACCAACTAGACTAACAAGATAACAGGGATAAAGGAAAATACCCAACATACAAATATACTCACACAAATAACAGAGGTGGAAGATGGGGTAAAAGCAAAGAAGGAGGAGGGGGAATTAGCACACACCCAAAACCCAGCAACAGTCTCAGATAAATCCACCAAACACCTAAAACAACCACAAGCCACCATCTCCTAACCATGCAGCATGAGCTATCTCTGGCAATGAGTTTGCCAGGGATCAAATATATATTGGAGAGGGGAGTGACCCGACAGTGAACAGCTGGGAGCCTTAATGCAGGAAAGTTTACCAAGAGCTCTCAACTGAGCAGATTAACCAGTTCTCCTGCTATTGATTTGTTCGTTCTGCCTCCCAAATATCACAGTAAGACCAGGCTCGAATTTATCCTGTGCTCTGAACTTACACTTGGGTTTCTGTGTACATTTCTGAAATATGTGATTCAGACAGAACCACGAATGGAACATTCCCTATAAAGCGGCAGATGGAGGCACTGAACGCCATGTGGCCTGTGATCCGGCAGTGCCCATCTTTTTAAGTGTGCATAAAAGCATGGTTAGCCAGTTTTGTGCACCTCTGAAAAGAAGGACACCGTTGAACAGAAGCCAGACTGAGTCCAGAGTAACTCTGCTGCCTCATAGTGGATAATGGATCCCTCGGGGGGAGTCTCATCTGAATCACATCACTCCGAGATTTAGATTTAAATATGCACTATAATATGGAGCTTCTTCCCTCCTGAGCTTTGCCCTGTGCCTCAAAAGTAGTTTTTGACCACATATGAAGTACTGGTGTACTCAGGAGAAATTGTGAAACCTATTTTTTGGTCCATTTTCTTCTATTATTCCTTTTGATAATTGAAAGCTTGAGTCCAAAGTAACATTTTAGTTGGGGGAAAAAATGGCAATTTACCAATGACAGAGCAATGTTATACCATTCAGTGAATCACCTGAGGGTTAAAAAAAAAAAAAAAAAGCTAACTAAACCGTTCGATTAATTAATTAAAAGGTGTAATTTCCAAAATAGGGTCAAAAGTGGGCGTTTATGATGTTTTGGCACGTCAGGGGATCTTCAAGTCTGATATGGCATCCGCAATCTATAAATGCCAAAATTGCGCTCCAGAATTTAATTGGCGCTCCTTCACTTCGAAGTCCTGCACCCAAACAGTAGTTTTCCACCACAAATGGGGTATTGGCGTACTTAGGACAAAGTGCACAACACATTGTATGGTCCATTTTCTCCGGTTACCATTGTGAAAACGTGAGGGCAAAAGGAACATGTTTGTGGAAAAATTGAATATTTTCATGGCTCAAAGTTCAATTCTGTGAAGCACCTGTGGGACTGGACTGGGGTCCAGAGCCTCTCATCTAGCCAAATTACAGTAGTTCTCATCAGAGGCGTAGCTAGGGTTTCAACTTAGGGGGGGCGAAACATCTGAGTGGGCCCCTAACCAGTTAACCCTGATTACAGTTACGGTTGCGCACTCTAATTGTGAATATAGTGGAAACTCAGAATATGACCGCTCTGTTATTGAAAATAAATCTATATAGAAGAACGAACATTGATTTTACCGCCATATTGTGACGATATTCAACTTTGATGGTCGCAATACTCTGAGTGCCCCTATAACAATACAATAATGCTTAAGTGCCCACTTTACATTTAATAATGTCCCCTAAGTTCCCTCATGTACTGCTCCATTATACACAGTATGGTGAGCTCAAAGCTTCCATATACACAGTATAAGGCCCCCACAGCTCCCCTATACACAGTATGATGATTCTATAACTCCCCGATACACCGTATGACGTTCTCACTGCTCCCCTTTGCACAGTATAATGCTGACAGAGATCCACTATAGAAAGTATAATGCCCCCCAGAGCTCCCCTATATACAGTGTAATGGGCCAACAGCTCCCATATGCACAATATGCCTTCACAGTTCCCTATACACAGTATGGTGGGTCCACAGCTCCCTTATAAACAGTATGATGGGCCTGCAGCTTCCGTCAAACAGTATGATGTCCCTCACCGTTCCCCTTTACACAGTATGATGGGGCCACAGCTTCCTTATACACAGTATGATGAGCCCGCAGCTCCCTTATACAGTATGATGGGCCCACAGCTCCCTTATACAGTATGATGAGCCCGCAGCTCCCTTATACAGTATGATGAGCCCGCAGCTCCCTTATACAGTATGATGGGCCCACAGCTCCCTTATCACAGTATGATGAGCCCGCAGCTCCCTTATACACAGCATGATGGGCCCGCAGCTCCCGTATACACAGTATGACGGGCCCGCAGCTCCCTTATACACAGTATGATGAGCCCGCAGGTCCCTTATACAGTATGATGGGCCCACAGCTCCCTTATCACAGTATGATGGGCCCGCAGATTCCTTATACACAGTATGATGGGCCCGCAGCTCCCTTATACACAGTATGATGGGCCCGCATCTCCCTTATACACAGTATGATGGGCCCGCAGCTCCCTTATCACAGTATGATGAGCCCGCAGCTCCCTTATACAGTATGATGGGCCCACAGCTCCCTTATCACAGTATGATGGGCCCGCAGCTTCCTTATACACAGTATGATGAGCCCGCAGCTCCCTTATACAGTATGATGGGCCCACAGCTCCCTTATCACAGTATGATGGGCCCGCAGATTCCTTATACACAGTATGATGGGCCCGCAGCTCCCTTATCACAGTATGATGAGCCCGCAGCTCCCTTATACAGTATGATGGGCCGACAGCTCCCTTATACACAGTATGATGGGCCCACAGCTCCCTTATCACAGTATGATGGGCCCGCAGCTTCCTTATACACAGTATGATGAGCCCGCAGCTCCCTTATACAGTATGATGGGCCCACAGCTCCCTTATCACAGTATGATGGGCCCGCAGATTCCTTATACACAGTATGATGGGCCCGCAGCTCCCTTATCACAGTATGATGGGCCCGCAGCTAACGTATACACAGTATGATGAGCCCGCAGCTCCCTTATACACAGTATGATGGGCCCGCAGCTCCCTTATACACAGTATGATGGGCCCGCAGCTCCCTTATACACAGTATGATGGGCCCACAGCTCCCTTATACACAGTATGATGGGCCAACAGCTCCGTCATGATTTGGCAGTCTGCAGTCACATAAAGTGACTGCAGATATTTATTCCAAGCCTTTATCAACTTTATAGTAATAAATTGCTTATTATTAAAGCATCACTGTAGCAGGTTTTTTTTTCACCGCTGGAGTGGTGTTTTAAGCGCAAGTCCCCTGCCCCAGTCATTTACTCATCCGTCGGCGTATTCACTATTTTGCGGCACTGCTGCAGTCCCACGGATCAAACTTGTGAGTGCAGCTTCTGACTGGCCAGAAGTTAGAAGCTATGTCACAAGCGCTCAATGTAAGACTATGAGGCTATGTGACCACGTTGCGGATTCGTGTGCGGATTTTTCCACACCGTTTTTGCAAAATCCACAGGTAAAATGTGCTGCGTTTTACACGCGGATTTACCGCGGATTTCCTGCGTTTTTTTGTGAGGATTTCACCTGCATTTTTACACCTGCGGATTCCTATACAGGAGCAGGTGTAAAACGCTGCGGAATCCACACAAAGAATTGACATGCTGCGGAAAATACAATGCAGCGTTCCCGCGCGGTATTTTCCACACCATGGGCACTGTGGATTTGTTTTTCTATAGGTTTACATGGTACACCGCATGGAAAACTGCTGTGAATCCGCAGCGGCCAATCCGCACCGTGTGCACATAGCCTGAGAGTGAGAAAGAGGCCAGAACGAGGCTCCCACAGACTCACATTGATTAGTGACCTCTGCGCTGCTCCACGAAACACTGGAGCCTTGGACAGGTCACAAACTGCAGGAGACGGAGCCGAGCGGAGACTAAAACAGATGAAAATGCCAGAAGAGGAGTATCAGACAGGGGGCAGGGGACTTGGATTTTCAGCACCGCTCCAGCAATGAAATTAAAAATAATGCTGGAGTGGTGCTGTAAATGTGATACAGCTCTTGGTTACTGTATGGGGGCTTCGTATACTAATACTCATAAAAGACCCAGGTGGTACGTATCAAAAGCCCCCTACCCCCCCCCCCCCCAGACAGCAAATATTACATGTGATGGAGTACATATAATATCATAACAAAACATTATAATATTCAGCCCCCAGTGCCCTGCCCCTCCTCCCCCACTTCAGCCCCAATACCCCCATCATCTCACATCCACCCCTCAGTGCCCTGTCCCACCTCACCCACCTTCTGCCCCCACAACACCCCCATGGTCTTACATTCACACCCCAGTGCCCTATCTCCCCTCCCTCACAATACCCCCATGCTCTCACATCCACCCCCTCAGTACCCTGTCCCCCCTCACCCACAATACCCCCATGGTCTCACATTCACATCACACTGACATACCTGAATTTAATAAGCCTAAAATGTTCCATCCCCAGCACTTACTGATAAAGTTTGCAGGCAGGACCAGGAAGTGTCTAGGTGAAATGCAAGATGTGGGCACTAGGACCCAGCGTGCCTGAGCCAATCCCAGCGTGCACAGAGGGAAGAAAAACTGCAGTCGGGGAAAAGCTTCATGATCAGGTCAGAGGGGCGAAACCATTCACTGCAGGGGGGAGACTGCAGCCGCCACTGTGCTATCAGCGTGCAGAATCTCTGTCAGACGGGAGCAGACATTATACTGCTCTGCTCCTATGCTGTGTTCTGCCTCGTCACAGAAGTGGCCCTGGCTCCCGGTGGGCCCCTTCATGTGACAGGGCCCGGGGCGATGGCCCCCTCTGCCCCCCCAGTAGCTACGCTACTGGTTCTCATGCTTCGCACTGACGAGAGCCAACAGCCCGAAACACCGTGTCTGTGAATTGAGATACTGATTCAGCTTTTATCCCAAGTCATATTGCATGACTCGTTAAAGGGTTGATTGTGACTTGTAGGATCGCTACTTCCAGCAGGTGGCACTATAGAGTTCGAGTCCTCTTTTTCTCTGGAGGCAATTTGCATATTAAATTTCCCAGAGGAGCATTGCACGGCGAATAAGCCTCCTTACCTTGACAAGCCAGAGCTGGTATGTCACTCTCCATAAGGAGAAACCTTACCCCTGGGATTTGTTTAAGCATTCCAGAGTTATTACCTCAAAGTTACACAGGTCAAAATTGGAACATTTGGCCTGATCAGGAAGGTGAAAACAGGCTTCAGGGCAAAGGGGTGATATACATAGTCACTTGAGATCACTGGCTGCAGACTTAATCCTATCAGCCAGGCCACTAGTGGTTGTGAGGTCACCACTTATGGTTCCGTCAGGGACTGTTGGAGCAGCAATGCTACAGTGGGGAGTGGATTGGTAATCACTGCATGTTGGTACCCCCACCCCATTCTTTTTCCAGGCAGCTTTCAAAAGTAATGTTTAAAAATATTACGGAGAACCCCTTTAGGGCACTACACCAAAAATTAGTTGAACATCAGGTCAGGCACTTACCTCCTGTTGGTACACAGAAGCAATGCTGGGAAGTACCTGTGTCACAGAAAAAAACAACTTATAAAGTAAAAGTGAAAAAAACATTATGGTAGTATAAGTAATAAAAATTTGGTTTGTTACTACAGAAGAGCGTGAACTGGTAAACTACCCAGCAATATACAGAAATGAATGTCAGATAGTGCTGCATGGAGACATACAAATCATAGTAACAAAAGAAATAAATTAAAAAAGTGATGTGATCTTAATGTTACCACAGGGAAAACAAGGTCATGGACGACTATTTATCTATCCTCACAAACAGCTTCCAGAAGGAAACAAAAGTTTGTGTTGTGAGATCAAATATCATTTAGTAGCGCTGGCCTCAACATTCCTCCAGGTAATTTGGTTTCATCCAGCAATTCAAAAACATTTACAGTGGGTACGGAAAGTATTCAGACCCCTTTAAATTTTTCAATCTTTGTTTCATTGCAGCCATTTGGTAAATTCAAAAAAGTTCATTTTTTTCTCATTAATGTACACCCCGTGACACCATGTGATTTTTCAGTTTTTCTTTTTTATTAAATTTGCAAAAATTTCTATATTTGTTTTTTCAGTTAAGATGGGGTGCAGAGTGTTTATTAATGTGAAAAAATGAACTTTTTTTGAATTTACCAAATGGCTGCAATGAAACAGAGTGAAAAATGATCTGAACACTTTCGGTACCCACAGTATAAGTTAAAGCGAACCTATCAGCAGGATATTGCTGAGTAAACTACAGGCAGTCACGTTGGTGATGTTATACTGATTAAAAAGATACCTGGGGTAAAAAAAAAAAAAAAAATCTGTCTTGTGATTCTTGCATAATGAGTGTTCGTTTTTCATTAATGTTATGCCCGTGCTCTGGGTCGGGCCTGAAGGCTGAGTCTTATCTTCCTGCTCTAACCAGAGAAACTAAGGAAAGACCTGTCCACAGGCTGCCCCGAAGCACAAACAGTCTGTCTCTCTATGAGGAACATGTTTGTGCTTCGGGGCAGCCTGTGGGCAGGTCCTTCCTTGGTTTCTCTGGTTAGAGCAGGAAGATAAGACCCTGCCTACATTCCTGCCCCGGGCCACAGACATATCACCTGACACCCCCAAATTTGAAGGCGAGCTAAGCCTACCGGCATCAGGGGCTTACCTACAGCATTCTGTAATGCTGTAGATAAGCCCCCGATGTAACCTGAAAGATGAGAAAAAGAGGTTAGATTATACTCACCTGGGGGGCGGTCCGATCCGATGGGTGTCGCCGTCCGGTCCGGGGCCTAATATCTTCATAGTATGACATCCTCTTCTTGTCTTCACGGTGCGGCTCCGGCGCAGGCGTACGTTGTCTGCCCTGTTGAGGGCAAAGTACTGCAGTGCGCAGGCGCCGGGCCTCTCTTGACCTTTCCCGGCGCCTGCGCACTGCAGTACTTTGCTCTGCCCTCAACAGGGCAGACAAAGTACGCCTGCGCCGGAGCCGCAGCGTGAAGACAAGAAGAGGACGTCATTGTAAGAAGAAGGGAGGTCCCGGACCGCGACACCCATCGGACCGCCCCTGGGTGAGTATAATATAACCTCTTTTTCTCATCTTTCAGGATACATCGGGGGCTTATCTACCGCATTACAGAATGCTGTAGATAAGCCCCTGATGCAGGTGGGCTTAGCTCATCTTCAAATTTGGGGGTGACAGGTTCCCTTTAACTGAAAACTTCTAACACTGATTACACAAGAACCACAAGACGGATTTCTTCACCCCAGGTATCATTTTAATCAGTATAACAGCTCCAACCTGACAAGATCTTTTTTTTTATATGGCACCAGAGAAAATAGGTTACACCCGTGCGGGTACAATAACTCATCAATACATCAATTATCTGGGGAACAATGAGTCAAACAATTACCAACACTATTTTTGTAAACTTAACAATTATTTTTATTTAGTTGCATACAACATAACCATTTATAAATTACACTGGTCTTGTACAAAATCATGTGAATCACACCAAAAGTGTTAGATATGACCCAGGAGAGAACGTGCAGGGCTGAACAAATGAACGCATGTAATCTATCAATCTATACCAAGTGGTGATGTATCTGCTCAACAAGTATTTGTAATATGCTGCTATTGCAGCTCCTTATACTCGCACTACAACACCATGTATTCATTAATTTACGTGCTCATGTTCCTTCATATATCCATATAAACAACGGTAATAATTACCCATGATTAGGTCCCAGTCACGTTTCTACCTGTGTCTGGTTACCCCAACGCGCGTTTCGCGTATTCGTAGTGTCGCTTCCTCAGGGGGCGTGGCTTAAGTGATATATCAGTCCGGTATAAATAGTAATCCGTTCCGGTCATATGACCGCACGGCTGCCTATCAATACCCGGTTACAGTGCGCATGCGCCTCGCGTCCTGTTGCCATACCGAGCAGATCCCTGAAAAGGACATCCCCCTATGATCACGTGGGCGGGCTGGCGCCTAGCCACGCACCATGCTCATACAGGATGGACGGCAAACCAAGGGCTGGAAGTTAGACAGCATGGGACGAGGTGCGCAATACCGGTTCTTAGTGAGTGTAATATACATTAAAATCAAATTGTGATAAAAGTTACATTTATATTCGTGCTATTTATTATTCCTAAAAGTGCCTATTACTCAATATATAATAGCAATCATTAATATATGACAATGAAATAAAGTGCACTGTGCATCAATACCGTTTCCATTATGTGAATTATCTGCAATTATAAAAAATACCCTAACTTAGCCAATTAAAATTGTAGAAAAAGAAAAGCACATACATACTAAATATATATTATTAACATTATATGCGGAATAAAACAAAAAGAAGAAAAAGAGGAAAGAAGCTGCCTATACATAAACAAAATCCCTGGTACTTATATTCAGTGATAACATAACAATACACAAAATTATGTATGTAGGATTCATCCACGATATTGCTACTTGATTGGATGTCCCACATATATCGGACCTCAAGTGTTGTCCATATTCCAATTCTTAGGCGGATGATTGTTTATTCTTCCTCCAACCAAATATATTACAACAGTTCTTCCATGAGGTCCATGTGTATCCTAATTGGCAGCTTTATCTCCTCCTCTCCCCATGCCACGAACATACATTGATAAACTAGACTAAAACATAAAAAATATTATAATAACATAGACTGATCAAACACTTAAAAAATCTGGAAGGTATTAGACAGAGATTTTGGAAAGGATAGGATAGAATAATTGGAAAGATATTTGGCGGGGGGGGGGGCGCCCAGGCCGCAGACCATGTGCAGTGCTGGCTGCGTTATATTGATGACTTATTTATAATTTGGCAGGGGCCTGAAAAGGACCTACATAAATTTATGCAGCAGTTAAATGACAATAGATTCAATATCAAACTAACGTATTGTGTGAGTAGGACTGAGGTGGACTTCCTGGACATCAAGGTGGAAGTGGATGAACACCGTTATTTGCAGACGGATGTGTACAGGAAGTCCACCTCTGTCAACTCATTGCTGCATGCAAGCTCAAGTCATCCATATAGCACTATTAGGGCCATCCCGGTTGGGCAGCACCTCAGGATGAGGCGGATTTGCTCCTCCGAGTCGAAATTTGAAAATCAAGCCTTGGATCTCCGAGAGAGATTCAGGGAACGTGGTTACAGCAATAAATGCATAAAAAAGGGATATTTGAGAGCCAAATCACAGCCTCGAGATGTTTTGCTGTACCCTAGACAGAGGAGCAAAGATAGGGCTGAGGCCATTCGGTTCATCTCGACATTTAATGGGAAGTGGACATCAATGAGAGATTGTCTAAATAGACATTGGGATATCCTAAAGACGGATCCAATATTGTCTAAAACTCTGTCTGAATACCCTATGATGACATCGAGAAGAAGTAAAAACTTAAAAGACATTTTAGTGTCTAGTCACTATGTGCCTTTAATCAGTAAAAATGTATTTGGCTCAAGTGGCTTAACCACAGGATGCTTCCCATGTGGCAGCTGCATTTCTTGCAAGAATGTATGTCGGGCAGTGGATTTTCAATCCACCGATGGGAGAAATTTTTTTTCCATAAGACAACATATTACCTGTAATACGACACAGGTCATATATTATGCAAGATGCAGCTGTCCCAAAGTATATATAGGCTTAACATCAAGACGTTTGGGCACACGCACACGGGAACATGTCCGTGATATTATGGCGGCAGAAACAGAGAATGACTACTCAATTAAAAATGGTTCCACGCCATTTTAAACAGTACCATAAATGTAACCCTAAATCCTTTTTGGTGAGAGGTATAGAGCATGTACAAAGTGGGATTAGGGGAGGCAATATCCAACGTCTCCTTGCACAAAAAGAATGCAGATGGATAACTCTGCTGGGCTCTATGACTCCGGAAGGGTTAAATGAGAATCAGGGATTTTCATCTTTCCTTTGAACCTCCCTATATGGCTAAAATATAGATGGATATGATCCATGAATCCGTGTTAATAGAGGGATTTTCCAATTATTCTATCCTATCCTTTCCAAAATCTCTGTCTAATACCATCCAGATTTTTTAAGTGTTTGATCAGTCTATGTTATTATAATATTTTTTATGTTTTAGTCTAGTTTATCAATGTATGTTCGTGGCATGGGGAGAGGAGGAGATAAAGCTGCCAATTAGGATACACATGGACCTCATGGAAGAACTGTTGTAATATATTTGGTTGGAGGAAGAATAAACAATCATCCGCCTAAGAATTGGAATATGGACAACACTTGAGGTCCGATATATGTGGGACATCCAATCAAGTAGCAATATCGTGGATGAATCCTACATACATAAATTTGTGTATTGTTATGTTATCACTGAATATAAGTACCAGGGATTTTGTTTATGTATAGGCAGCTTCTTTCCTCTTTTTCTTCTTTTTGTTTTATTCCGCATATAATGTTAATAATATATATTTAGTATGTATGTGTATTTCTTTTTCTACAATTTTAATTGGCTAAGTTAGGGTCTTTTTTATAATTGCAGATAATTCACATAATGGAAACGGTGTTGATGCACAGTGCACTTTATTTCATTGTCATATATTAATGATTGCTATTATATATTGAGTAATAGGCACTTTTAGGAATAATAAATAGCACGAATATAAATGTAACTTTTATCACAATTTGATTTTAATGTATATTACACTCACTAAGAACCGGTATTGCGCACCTCGTCCCATGCTGTCTAACTTCCAGCCCTTGGTTTGCCGTCCATCCTGTATGAGCATGGTGCGTGGCTAGGCGCCAGCCCGCCCACGTGATCATAGGGGGATGTCCTTTTCAGGTATCTGGTCGGTATGGCAACAGGACGCGAGGCGCATGCGCACTGTAACCGGGTATTGATAGGCAGCCGTGCGGTCATATGACCGGAACGGATTACTATTTATACCGGACTGATATATCACTTAAGCCACGCCCCCTGAGGAAGCGACACTACGAATACGCGAAACGCGCATTGGGGTAATCAGACACAGGTAGAAACGTGACTGGGACCTAATCATGGGTAATTATTACCGTTGTTTATATGGATATATGAAGGAACATGAGCACGTAAATTAATGAATACATGGTGTTGTAGTGCGAGTATAAGGAGCTGCAATAGCAGCATATTACAAATACTTGTTGAGCAGATACATCACCACTTGGTATAGATTGATTGACAGATTACATGCGTTCATTTGTTCAGCCCTGCACGTTCTCTCCTGGGTCATATCTAACACTTTTGGTGTGATTCACATGATTTTGTACAAGACCCGTGTAATTTATAAATGGTTATGTTGTATGCAACTAAATAAAAATAATTGTTAAGTTTACAAAAATAGTGTTGGTAATTGTTTGACTCATTGTTCTCCAGATAATTAACCTGACAATATCTGTAGTTTACTCAGCAAAACCCTGCTGACAATCGCTTTTAATAGGAATCCTATTAACCTCTATGGGTCCGATGCTTTGTTAGCATTTTGTTTAGTTTGTTTTTTTAAGTTCCTTGTGGTATGTTGCTTTCTTTGACATTCTTCAGAACAGCAAACGCTGTTCATAAATTCTGCCACAAAACAGATACTTTTATTTTATCATTAAACCGTTTTGTGATTCTTACAGTGGATTGCGAAAGTTTCCCCCCCACCAGTTACCCCATAGATGTTTACCCCCAACATTGCCAAAAAGAGTACATAGATACAATTGACCAACGCGTGTCGCTAGCCCATCTAGCTTCCCCTGACGAAGCTAGATGGGCTAGCGACATGCATTGGGATGGGATTCACAGGCTTCCTTCCATAGTGTGGCAAGTATGTGTATTGGATGGGTTTTTGGCAAATTGTATCTATATACTCTTTTTGGCATTGTTGGGGGTAAACATCTGAGCTATTTCCTGCACTTTACTAGTAGTTCACTCTCCTACTGGCAGTGCAACATAGTGCTGTTTATTATTCCTTTTACCCTCCTATTACAACCACAATCCTTCAAGTTTGGTATCTCCCAGATATAATATAACTATTGAGAAAATGTTTATTATTATTAGCTATACCTAAAATTGTTGATAGTGTATCCATACTTCATTGCACACTCATTGCATGTTAATTGGTGCACCACTTTTGGTGGGATTGTATTATAATATCTCATGAGGTTTATTGGACCCATTTCAGCCTGTTTCTGTGCACCTTTATTATAGGAGCCTTTACGTCATGAGTGTTTTTAGATGTTTTTAATGTGTTTTGCGTGCACTTGGTCTTTCAATAAAGCTTTTTCTATTTCATACTTTATGGTGTGTGCACTGTTATTTGCGCAACTGTCCCATCTTGTTCCTTGCATGCTTTACAGCGCATTTAGTTGCACCACTGTTAATGTTATACTTATTATTCGACACCAGGAAGGAAAAAAGGCTTATTGGGTACAATTTTGTTGTTTTCACTTAGGGGTGTACTCACTTTTGTGATACACTGTACATAAAATCACTCCAGGTGGGGGTAGGACTGTTGTACATTTCCAACAAATTTTGTAACAAACAAAATTAATATATAAAACCATAAATACAGAATATAGAAAGTAGACTTTAAAAAAGCACAAATACAAAGATGAAGATGGCGCCAAAAAAGGAGAAAAACATAAACCAAAAAAAAAAAAAGGAACAAAAAGTAATAATGAAGGAGTGTTCATAATTAAAATTAATACTTTCTATGACAATGCTGTGGAATGAATTGCAGTGATTCTCACCTGATGGGGCGGAGGCATATAACCCTGAGTGCAGGTATACACGTCCTCATCCGGCAGGTCCAGCAGTATATCAGACTAGGAGAGTAAAGGACATTTATGAGAACAGACTGATGACAGCTGTACATGAGTATACTGATGGCCACTTTACTATGTGAGCTGGAACATCTGTCAAGCACAGTAGTTTCCATGACCAAGAACTGTCCATGTGGCTCAGAGCGCGAACGTCTGTGGAAACGTACACAGCACCGATTGACCTGGAGTACGGAAACATTCTCGGTAATGTTTCCTAAAACAAGTCTGTAAAAATAAATATTAAAACAAATGTCTGAGCAGAAAGTAGTGAAGTTGAGAACTACAGCGTGTCAATTTATCAGCAGGTTTTTTTCCACCCAAAGAAAGCAATGAGAAAGTTCAAAAATGCAGCAAAAAAACAAAACAAAAACAGTTTTTGTAATTAAAACTAACTTTATAAAAAAAATGTACAGTAGGAGTCCTCACCAAAATTGCCAGTGTCATCTGAGGGTAATCGAATCTGTATACTCAATTAGGCAAAACAGATTTTGAATAACAAATGTAACGTGTTTCATGTGTAGGAATCATGGCTCAGGGATCGGCTGCAGAATCTGTGGATAAATGTAGACAATCCAGGATCTTTGGGGCTTTATGGAGGGAAAGTACTAAAACAGGCGACTACATTGTATCCAGGGCCAGCGTTAGGGGTAGGCAAACTAGGCATTTGCCTAGGGCTCCAACTCACCTTGGGGCCCCTGGCCAATGGCTGGTATGGGGCCTGTGAGATGGGGGACCCGATGCCAGAGCTGGCTCCACTCCCCCCCCCCGCATTGCGCAACACTATACGGAGGGCTATGGGGAGAGCGCGTGACACTATACGGAGGGCTATGGGGAGAGCGCGTTATACTATACGGAGGGCTATGGGGAGAGCGCATTACACTATACGGAGGGCTATGGGGAGAGCGCATTACACTATACGGAGGGCTATGGGGAGAGCGCATTACACTATACGGAGGGCTATGGGGAGAGCGCATTACACTATACGGAGGGCTATGGGGAGAGCGCATTACACTATACGGAGGGCTATGGGGAGAGCGCATTACACTATACGGAGGGCTATGGGGAGAGCGCATTACACTATACGGAGGGCTATGGGGAGAGCGCATTACACTATACGGAGGGCTATGGGGAGAGCGCATTACACTATACGGAGGGCTATGGGGAGAGCGCATTACACTATACGGAGGGCTATGGGGAGAGCGCATTACACTATACGGAGGGCTATGGGGAGAGCGCATTACACTATACGGAGGGCTATGGGGAGAGCGCATTACACTATACGGAGGGCTATGGGGAGAGCGCTTTACACTATACGGAGGGCTATGGGGGGAGCGCATTACACTATACGGAGGGCTATGGGGGGAGCGCATTACACTATACGGAGGGCTATGGGGGGAGCGCATTACACTATACGGAGGGCTATGGGGGGAGCGCATTACACTATACGGAGGGCTATGGGGGGAGCGCATTACACTATACGGAGGGCTATGGGGGGAGCGCATTACACTATACGGAGGGCTATGGGGGGAGCGCATTACACTATACGGAGGGCTATGGGGGGAGCGCATTACACTATACGGAGGGCTATGGGGAGCGCATTACACTATACGGAGGGCTATGGGGAGCGCATTACACTATACGGAGGGCTATGGGGAGCGCATTACACTATACGGAGGGCTATGGGGAGCGCATTACACTATACGGAGGGCTATGGGGAGCGCATTACACTATACGGAGGGCTATGGGGAGCGCATTACACTATACGGAGGGCTATGGGGAGCGCATTACACTATACGGAGGGCTATGGGGAGCGCATTACACTATACGGAGGGCTATGGGGAGCGCATTACACTATACGGAGGGCTATGGGGAGCGCGCATTACACTATACGGAGGGCTATGGGGAGCGCGCATTACACTATACGGAGGGCTATGGGGAGAGCGCATTACACTATACGGAGGGCTATGGGGAGAGCGCATTACACTATACGGAGGGCTATGGGGAGAGCGCATTACACTATACGGAGGGCTATGGGGAGAGCGCATTACACTATACGGAGGGCTATGGGGAGAGCGCATTACACTATACGGAGGGCTATGGGGAGAGCGCATTACACTATACGGAGGGCTATGGGGAGAGCGCATTACACTATACGGAGGGCTATGGGGAGAGCGCATTACACTATACGGAGGGCTATGGGGAGAGCGCATTACACTATACGGAGGGCTATGGGGAGAGCGCATTACACTATACGGAGGGCTATGGGGAGAGCGCATTACACTATACGGAGGGCTATGGGGAGAGCGCATTACACTATACGGAGGGCTATGGGGAGAGCGCATTACACTATACGGAGGGCTATGGGGAGAGCGCATTACACTATACGGAGGGCTATGGGGAGAGCGCATTACACTATACGGAGGGCTATGGGGAGAGCGCATTACACTATACGGAGGGCTATGGGGAGAGCGCATTACACTATACGGAGGGCTATGGGGAGAGCGCATTACACTATACGGAGGGCTATGGGGAGAGCGCATTACACTATACGGAGGGCTATGGGGAGAGCGCATTACACTATACGGAGGGCTATGGGGAGAGCGCATTACACTATACGGAGGGCTATGGGGAGAGCGCATTACACTATACGGAGGGCTATGGGGAGAGCGCATTACACTATACGGAGGGCTATGGGGAGAGCGCATTACACTATACGGAGGGCTATGGGGAGAGCGCATTACACTATACGGAGGGCTATGGGGAGAGCGCATTTCACTATACGGAGGGCTATGGGGAGAGCGCATTACACTATACGGAGGGCTATGGGGAGAGCGCATTACACTATACGGAGGGCTATGGGGAGAGCGCATTACACTATACGGAGGGCTATGGGGAGAGCGCATTACACTATACGGAGGGCTATGGGGAGAGCGCTTTACACTATACGGAGGGCTATGGGGAGAGCGCATTACACTATACGGAGGGCTATGGGGAGAGCGCATTACACTATACGGAGGGCTATGGGGAGAGCGCATTACACTATACGGAGGGCTATGGGGGGAGCGCATTACACTATACGGAGGGCTATGGGGGGGAGCGCATTACACTATACGGAGGGCTATGGGGGGAGCGCATTACACTATACGGAGGGCTATGGGGGGAGCGCATTACACTATACGGAGGGCTATGGGGGGAGCGCATTACACTATACGGAGGGCTATGGGGGGAGCGCATTACACTATACGGAGGGCTATGGGGGGAGCGCATTACACTATACGGAGGGCTATGGGGGGAGCGCATTACACTATACGGAGGGCTATGGGGGGAGCGCATTACACTATACGGAGGGCTATGGGGGGAGCGCATTACACTATACGGAGGGCTATGGGGGGAGCGCATTACACTATACGGAGGGCTATGGGGGGAGCGCATTACACTATACGGAGGGCTATGGGGAGCGCATTACACTATACGGAGGGCTATGGGGAGCGCATTACACTATACGGAGGGCTATGGGGAGCGCATTACACTATACGGAGGGCTATGGGGAGCGCATTACACTATACGGAGGGCTATGGGGAGCGCATTACACTATACGGAGGGCTATGGGGAGCGCATTACACTATACGGAGGGCTATGGGGAGCGCATTACACTATACGGAGGGCTATGGGGAGCGCATTACACTATACGGAGGGCTATGGGGAGCGCATTACACTATACGGAGGGCTATGGGGAGCGCATTACACTATACGGAGGGCTATGGGGAGCGCATTACACTATACGGAGGGCTATGGGGAGCGCATTACACTATACGGAGGGCTATGGGGAGCGCATTACACTATACGGAGGGCTATGGGGAGCGCATTACACTATACGGAGGGCTATGGGGAGCGCATTACACTATACGGAGGGCTATGGGGAGCGCATTACACTATACGGAGGGCTATGGGGAGCGCATTACACTATACGGAGGGCTATGGGGAGCGCATTACACTATACGGAGGGCTATGGGGAGCGCATTACACTATACGGAGGGCTATGGGGAGCGCATTACACTATACGGAGGGCTATGGGGAGCGCATTACACTATACGGAGGGCTATGGGGAGCGCATTACACTATACGGAGGGCTATGGGGAGCGCATTACACTATACGGAGTGCTATGGGGAGCGCATTACACTATACGGAGGGCTATGGGGAGCGCATTACACTATACGGAGGGCTATGGGGAGCGCATTACACTATACGGAGGGCTATGGGGAGCGCATTACACTATACGGAGGGCTATGGGGAGCGCATTACACTATACGGAGGGCTATGGGGAGCGCATTACACTATACGGAGGGCTATGGGGAGCGCATTACACTATACGGAGGGCTATGGGGAGCGCATTACACTATACGGAGGGCTATGGGGAGCGCATTACACTATACGGAGGGCTATGGGGAGCGCATTACACTATACGGAGGGCTATGGGGAGCGCATTACACTATACGGAGGGCTATGGGGAGCGCATTACACTATACGGAGGGCTATGGGGAGCGCATTACACTATACGGAGGGCTATGGGGAGCGCATTACACTATACGGAGGGCTATGGGGAGCGCATTACACTATACGGAGGGCTATGGGGAGCGCATTACACTATACGGAGGGCTATGGGGAGCGCATTACACTATACGGAGGGCTATGGGGAGCGCATTACACTATACGGAGGGCTATGGGGAGCGCATTACACTATACGGAGGGCTATGGGGAGCGCATTACACTATACGGAGGGCTATGGGGAGCGCATTACACTATACGGAGGGCTATGGGGAGCGCATTACACTATACGGAGGGCTATGGGGAGCGCATTACACTATACGGAGGGCTATGGGGAGCGCATTACACTATACGGAGGGCTATGGGGAGCGCATTACACTATACGGAGGGCTATGGGGAGAGCGCATTACACTATACGGAGGGCTATGGGGAGAGCGCATTACACTATACGGAGGGCTATGGGGAGAGCGCATTACACTATACGGAGGGCTATGGGGAGCGCATTACACTATACGGAGGGCTATGGGGAGCGCATTTTACTATACGGAGGGCTATGGGGAGTGCATTTTACTATACGGAAGACTATGGGGAGTGCATTTTACTATACGGAAGACTATGGGGAGTGCATTTTACTATACGGAGGACTATGGGGAGTGCACTATGCTATACGGAGGACTATGGGGAGTGCATTATGCTATACGGAGGACTTTTGTCCTTCGTGTTTTTCAAGGGTAAAAACCATGCAGTTTACAGTACCAACAAAATGAAATATTTCTGAAAGCTCATGCAGAAGCTGCTGATTTTTTCCTTGCAGATTATAACCATCTAAGTGTTTTGGTTTTTTTTTCTCAAATCTGCAGCGTGACAATTCTTTTAGTGGCTTAGTAGCTTTTTTCACCCATTCGAATGAAAAAAAAAAAAAACATGTTAAAAAAAAAAAGCATAAAAAGCGCATATTTTACACAGCATTTTCCTGTCAAATCTGTATATTTACAGCAGATTTGGTAGAACAAAAAATAACGTGTGAATGCGCACATTGCAGATTTGATAAAGTTTTCTGAGTATATCTGCATACGCTATAGGGCTCAACAGACAAGCGTGTTTCTCAGTTCATTCACGGATCGGCCGCTGGTCTCCCGAACAGTGTGACAGCTTCATATATTTCTATGAGAGCCGCGGCCAGGCCATGATCGGAGTAGACCCACGGACATCTGCACGAGCCCATTCTCCAATTTTATTGCAGACTTTCCTCCACCAATGAATTCTGCAGAGAGAACTCACACGCAGTAAGTTAAAATCTGTGCTGCAGGTCAAAGGGCAACCTACAGATATTTAGGGTCTCTAACTTAGCTGGCAGTGTCTTATGCCGCAGCTGCAGGTTGGGAAACCACAAACACCGAGGTTTTGATCCAACAAATAGTTTTCTGCCGTAAAAATGCTTGAAATATCACAACTTTTTTTTTTCCTACAAATTGTAATTGCACAAAAATTTTGCAGCTTTTGGTGGAATTGTGTCCAAAGGGGATCGGTTGAGCGCGACAAACAAATTCATCACAAATTACCCCCCCAAAAGGTAGAACTGACCCCGCTCTCTGCCTGGAGTGGCGTACGGCTCGTCACCAGTTTGGCGCATGTTATTCCAGCGCGCTAACGCGTGACCCCATATAAAGCTGCTCTGCAGACGGAGGACTGCCCCGGCGCAGACTTGTGAGTCTTCGCTGCTGTCAGAGATCCCTTTATGGTGTCTCAGGCGCTAAAGGATACACCAGGGAAGTGCATACATGGCGACTCCACCATATCAGGTGACAGAGCAGCACAAGGTGAGCAGCCTCCCAGGACACCAGTGCGTGGTTATTCCCGCAGTTAGGGTATGTGTCCACGTTCAGGATTGCATCAGGATTTGGTCAGGATTTTTCATCAGTATTTGTAAGCCAAAACCAGGAGTGGGTGATAAATGCAAAAGTGGAGCATATGTTTCTATTATACTTTTCCTCTAATTGTTCCACTCCTGGTTTTGGCTTACAAATACTGATGTAAAATCCTGACCAAATCCTGATGCAATCCTGAACGTGGAGACATACCCTTAGCAGCAGCAGAGCAGTGACTTCTATGGAGTGAGTGCAGGAACGCCGCCCAGTACTCACCGGCTTCCCCTCACATGCCGCGCCGGCCGCAGGAGGTGCCCGGGTCAGGAGCAGCGCGGACACCGCACACAGCCACCACATCCCGCACACAGCCCGCACTACATCCTGGACACTCTGCCGCACACAACGTCAGCGCTCGTCACCTACCACAACCTCCAGCTTCTGCGCGTCTTCGCCAATCAGAGGGTAAAAGTGCAAAGGGTCACATTCTATTGGTCATATCCAGTTACACCCACGAAAGAATGACACGCCCACCCCCCGCTCAGTAGAATGGCCGTTCTCTCTGGTACTTTTCCTGCTCAGCGCGTTCTGCGAGAGGCTGCAGGGAGGCGCCACCTTGTGGACCCCAGTGGTACTGATGAGAAAACTTTCTACTATGGTTCTGCCAAAGATTACAGTATGGCGGCGTCACTAAGTGTGCAAACTGCACATACTGCAAACTTGTACGAGACAGTCGTAAAATGCGCCAAGTTTATCATAGTGTCTGGTTCATCAGTTTTCAGCAGAAATGTCTCAAAATTTTAGTTCAACAAATCTGCAATTTATAGGAGAACTGCCAGCAGCGGATCTTGATGATTACTTACCCAAGTGCATTTAGTGTGGTAGAGCATTCCTTACACAATCATTAACCCCTTCACCATGGGCCGCCAACGGGGCATTACTGCCCTTACTACCATTCGGGGCCCGATGAACAGAGGGGGGCCTGTTCTGCTCACCGGGCCCAAGCAGCAGCATGCTGCCGCTCAGTAACTGATCGCGTATCCTCTGACGCACAATCAGTTAAAAAATGTGTTGCCGTGCAGGAGATTCCTCCCGCAAGGTAACAGTGAACAGCCACCAGCCAATCACAGGCTGGCAGCTGACGCGGGAACGACATTGCATGCTTCAGCCGAATTGGAGAGGAGGACAACGCTGGAGCTCAGCCTGGTTAGGAAAATCCTTTTTTTTTTGTAAAGCCACGGTATGGGGCATACTACACTACTATGAGGGAGGAAGGAAAAGGGGATGTATATGCCTATGGGGATGCTGCATTATACTGTAGGATGCATTATATCCCTTTGAGGCTGCTGCATTATACTGTGGGGTGCGTTATATCCCTATGGGGATGCTGCATTATACTATGGGGCTGCTGCATTATACTATGAGGCTGCTGCATTTTACTATGGGTGCATTATACTGCTCTGGGGGGTGCATTATGCTGCTATGGGGGTGCATTATACTGCCATGGGGGTGCATTATGCTCTTTTGGGGGTGCATTATAGTACTATAGGGTGCATTATACTGCTATGAGGGTGCATTATACTGCTATGGGGGCACATTATATTATATATGACTATACATTATACTATTATGGATGACTGGGGGCAATATGGAGGGACATGAGTCAAATAGGAGGACATGTGGGGTCCAGAATGTGGGATAGATTTTTTGAGGATACTGTTTTCAGTGTTGGGGAGGAGATGTCCTGTTAGTGTGCAGGGCGACACGGTCGCTTATTTTCTACATCTGGTGTAGTGTGGATGTTGATGAAAAATTGGGGAATGTGCTCTAGATAACTGTATTATTTTCTACAGAGACGAGTCCTGGCTGGAAGAAGTGATGGCGGTGTGCGCTAGATGATGAAAAGCGAAGACAAAGGACTTCAACTAGAGATGTCACCGGTGAGTCAGTGTGTTGCCTGTACACTGACACTATACACTGACACTATATACAGAGCTCCTGTGTATAATGTCACCGGTGATCCCTGTATTACCTGTACACTGACACTATATACAGAGCTCCTGTGTATAATGTCACCGGTGATGACTGTATTATCTGTACACAGACACTATATACAGATATACAGAGCTCCTGTGTATAATGTCACTTATGATGATATTAGTATTGTGGTTTTTTTTTTATTAATGATCAGTATTGTAGTATTCGGTCACTATGTTGTGGTAATATGTGATCTGGTCCTAGTGTGGCGGTATTTGTTCCTTGTGTTTGCTATTATTTGGTCACTGTGGTGGTAATATGTGGTCTGGTCATGGTGTGGCGATATTTGTCCCTTGTATGTGGTATTATAGGTCACTATGTGGTGGTAATATGATGTCTGGGCATGGTGTGGCGATATTTGTCCCTTGTATGTGATATTATTGGTCATTTTAAAAATTGAAAAATAAATAAAAATATACCTAAATTGTATTGGATATTTTAACAAATGTTTAGTAAGTTACAGTAGAGTAGAGTCCAGCCAAAAGAGTCTACCTTGTCATGGTGGCGGATTACAAAATCTTTTGGCCAGAACAAAAGCTGTTGGTTATGTATGTGGTGATGGGAACTGTAAATGTGTGACTGGGGATGGAGAGGATGTGGTGCAGAAGTGGAGTTTTTCCAAGAGAGGGTGGTGGGACTGTGGATGGTTTGAGGGGTGGAGGCGGAGCTGGGGTGGAGCTTGGGTGGAGACTCAAGGGGGCCTGAAAATTTTGCCTGTATGGGGCCCCCGAAATTTCTAGTGCCAGCCCTGTCTTCACCCCACCCCCAAGCCTGTTTTTACCTTAATGACCAAGCCAAATTTTCCATTTCTGACCAATGTCACTTTATGTGGTAATCACTCTGGAATGAGTCAACCGATCCCACTTATTCTGAGATTGTTTTTTCATTTATTCACTATTCAGGTGCTTTACAGGAACTGACGCAATGTGGAAGGACAAAAATGAATATTTAACTTTTTTCACAAAAAAATTTAATTTTGACAAACATTTTTTATTTTCACAAGGGTAATAGGAGAAAATGGATCCCAAAAATAGTTGTGAAATTTCTCCTCAGTACGCCGTTACCTCATATGTGGGGGAAAACTACTGTTTGGGCGCATGGCAGGACTCGAAAGAAAAGGAGTGATGTTTTGGAATGCAGACTTTGATAGAACGGTCTGAGGGCATCATGTCATATTTGTAGAGCCCCTGATGTGCCTAATCAGTGGGGCAAAATCACTGGGCACATGGCAGAGCTCAAAAAGGAAGAAGTACCGTTTGTTTTTGTGAACGCAAAATTGGTTGGAATCGTGAGCGGATGCCATGTCACGTTTGGGGAGCTACTAATGTGTCTAAACAGTAGAAACCCTCCACAAGTGACCCCATTTTGGAAATTAGATCCCTCAAGGAACTTATCTAGATGTGTGGTGAGCACCTTGAACCTTCAGGTGCTTCACAGAAGTTTATAATGTTGAGCCATGAAAATAAGAATCACCCCTTTTTTTTCCACAAAAATGATCTATTAGCCCCAATTTTTTAATTTAACAAAGGTAGCAGGAGAACATAAAATGGATCCCAAAAATTGTTGTGCCATTTGTACCGGGAGCACAGATACCCCATATGTGGAGGAAAACTACTGTTTTGGCGTGCAGCAGGGTTCGGAAGGTAAGGAGGGACATTTTGGTATGCAGACTTTGATGGGTGCTCCTTATGTGCTCAAACAATGGAAATCGCCCACAAGTGACCCAATTTTGGAACTGATCTAGTGTTTCCTGGTATGTGAGTTTTATAATGTAGTGGCACACGCCAGTTGTGTAGAGTGCATCAGGTTGGCATACATGAGTTGCGTAGTGTACGTCAAGTTGACCTCCCAGGGAAAATGTTGTCCTATTACGATATGAGCACCTTCAGTCCCGGAAGTACTGGGGCGTGCTCCTTCCTGACTTCCAAAGATTAGGGTCTTAATCACTACCCCTGAAGGTATGACGCAGTAGTCTGGCCTGCACATCACTTTGACACAAAAGTGTTGGACATTGCCATCTGTACGATGTGCATGGCCAGCTTCTTGTACCACACCTTGGCTTTTCTCATGGCACTGTATGGCTGGAGGACTTGATCAGAGGAACCATCTCGCCCCATGTTCTTGTTGAACCCCAGTACACAGTTTGCTTTGTGGACCTGTGTAGAGGTTCCTTGTTCAGTGATGGGGGTTCTGCCATCACCATGGTCAAGAAAAGGGACATCCTTCTTGTTCTTGTACTTGACCACTGACATGTTGTCTCTACATAGGTCTCTGCTCTCACCCTTGCTGAGCAGCTGCCCAATTAGCGTCTTAGGGAGGCTTATCTGATTTTTTCAGACAGTACTGTAGGCTGTGGTAGCTCACTCGGAGAGGGACTTGAAGAGTGGGATGCTGGTATAAAAGTTATCTATGTAGAGGTGATGACCTTGATTCAGCAGTGGATGCCCCACATCCCACACAATTTTCCCACTCTCTCAAAAGACAGCTGGACGCTCAATCCGGGTGTCCGTTCCTTTATAAACTCTAAGCCTGTGGGCAGAAGTGTAGCTACCGTGGGGCAGAGGGGGCCATCGCCCCTGGCCCCCTGCTCTGAGGGGGCCCACCCGGAGCTACGCTACTGTAACTGTATAGGCGTGTGCACAGCACGCTGATACAGTTACATTCTGCGTCAGAGCAGGGGGAATCGATCTCTCTGCTCTGCCGCAGGGCCGCTATGGGGCCCCTGATCAGGCGGGGGGGGGGGGGGGCAGGTACCGGCAGTGGGCCCCCCACCTGTCATAGCAGGTTCAGCTGCATCGGCTACATGCCGATACAGCTGATCGCATTGATGAGAGAAGGAGCATTACACTCCTCCCATCATCCCCCTGTCAGCGTCTGACTCAGACACTGGCAGCGGGTGCAATGACGTCACTACACGGCGCCCGCTGTCCGAAGATGTGCGGGCACTTGGAGCAGCGGAGGAGCTAGGAAGAAGAGAGGTGAGTATTGTATTTATTTTTATGAGGGCTGCCTTATACTACAGAGTCTGCCTATGGGGCACTGCCTTATACTACAGAGTCTGCCTATGGGGCACTGCCTTATACTACAGAGTCTGCCTATGGGGCACTGCCTTATACTACAGAGTCTGCCTAAGGGGACTGCCTTGTGCTATACATTCTGCCTATGGGGGCTGCCGTATGCTATAGAGTCTGCCTATGGGGGCTGCCTTATGCTATAGAGTCTGCCTATGGGGGTACATTATACAATATAGAGTAGGCCTATGGGTAGTGCATTATGCTATGTGAAGGTCTATGGGGAGTGCATTATACTATATTGAGGACTATCTGGTGCATTATACTACATGGAGGCTATCTAGGGTGCCATCATACAGTGTGAAGATTACAGTGAGGGGGGCATCTTACAATGTTGGAGCCATCAAACAGTTTGGGGGCTACTAAGTGGTCAGTATACTGTGTGGGTGATACTATACAGTGAGGGGGCATTATGCTGTGTATAAGAGAGCATCATACTGTTTATAGGGGAGCTGTACATTGGGAAGACTCGGGACATTATTAAATGTAAAGTGGTCACTTATTGTTATAGGCAGGGCCGGACTGGGACTAAAATTCAGCCCTGGCATTTGAAGGTACACAGGCCCATTTGTCGCATGGTGAATATGTAATATCTATGTGTACCTATAGGTCACAAGAAGTGAGGTGCGTGTAACACGACTATATAACATAGAGCTGTGCCCAGTATTGCAGCTCAGTCCTTTTTATTTCTCTTAGGTGCAGGATCGGGCAAATCTGCTATTTTACACACAGAGCTGAGTCTCATAGATAATGAAGATGATGCTGCGGCATCTTCATATACCTGATGGACAATGATGCAAAGAGTCATATACCCACTGAGCTAATATTTATCTATTTATTTTACTCACTGATATACCGCCATTAATTCCACAGATGTTATCTTTACTGTCCCCATTGGGGCTCACAATCTACATTCCCTATGAGTCATTGGAGTGTGGGAGAAAACCAGAGTACCCAGAAGAAACCCACGCAAACACATACACAAGAACATACAAACACCTTGCAGATGTTGTCCTTAGTAAGATTTGAACTCAGGACCCCAGTGCTGCAAAGCAACAGTGCTAACCACTAAGCCACCAAAAATCTCTACAAAGGCCAAGATCTGTGTTACCGCCATATCGTGACCATATACTGCTAGATATCAGCTCTGCAGAACATATAAGAGATCACAGTACAGTTACTGTATATACACTGCTCAAAAAAATAAAGGGACACTTAAACAGCAGAATATAACTCCAAGCAAATCAAACTTCTGTGAAATCAAACTGTCCACTTAGGAAGCAACACTGTTTGACAATCAGTTTCACATGCTGTTGTGCAAATGGAATAGACAGCAGATTAAATTATTGGCAATTATCAAGACACACTCAATAAAGGAGTGGTTCTGCAGGTGGAGACCACAGATCACATCTCAGTACCAATGCTTTCTGGCTGATGTTTTGGTCACTTTTGAATGTTGGTAGTGCTTTTACACTCATGGAAGCATGAGATGGACTCTACAGCCCACACAAATGGCTCAAGTAGTGCAGCTCATCCAGGATGGCACATCAATGCAAGCTGTGGCAAGAAGGTTTGCTGTGTCTGTCAGTGTAGGGTCCAGAGGCTTGAGGCGCTACCAGGAGACAGGCCAGGACACCAGGAGACATGGAGGGGGCCATAGGAGGGCAACAACCCAGCAGCAGGACCGCTACCTCAGCCTCTGTGCAAGGAGGAACAGGAGGAGCACTGCCAGAGCCCTGCAAAATGACCTCCAGCAGGCCACAAATGTGCATTTGTCTGCACAAACGGTTAGAAACCGACTCCATGAGGATGGTCTCAGTGCCCGACGTTCACAGATGGAGGTTGTGCTCACAGTCCAACACCATGCAGGATGCTAGGCATTTGCCACAGAACACCAGAATTGGCAAATTTGCCACTGGCGCCCTGTGCTCTTCACAGATGAAAGCAGGTTCACACTGAGCACATGTGACAGACGTGACAGAGTCTGGAGATGCCGTGGAGAGTGATCTGCTGTCTGCAACATCCTTCAGCATGACCGGTTTGGCAGTGGGTCAGTAATGGTGTGGGGTGTGTTATGATCTGGTGGTTTAGGAGCAACATGGGACATGCTCTGGAGGAGGTGGTACCTGTACTGACCGCAGTTCCTGAGCTTAACACAACACTAGAAGTAGCCGTGGGATGTTCCTGTCACTCCCTAGACACCTCATCACAGCCGGAGGACTAACTACTCCTAAAGATAGAAAAAAAAAGCTATCTTGCCTCAGAGAAAATTCTCAAAGGACAGACAGCCCCCCACAAATATTGACTGTGAGTGGAAAGGGAAATGACATACGCAGAATGAAACCAGGATGTAGCAAAGGAGGCCAGTCTAACTAGATAGATAGAACAGGAAGGAATACTGTGCGGTCAGTATTAAAAACTAGAAAAATCCACCACAGAGTTTACAAAAATCTCCACACCTGACTAAAGGTGTGGAGGGTAAATCTGCTTCCCAGAGCTTCCAGCTTAACTGAATAAATCCATACTGACAAGCTGGACAGAAAAAACATAGAAAGTGCAGAACGATTAAGTCCACGACAAGTGGACTGCAAAAGAACAAGCAAGGACTTATCTTTGCTGAACTGGTCAGAATATCAGGGAAATCCAAGAAGAGATGTGAATCCAACCAGGAACCATTGACAACTGGCCCAGGCTGAAGGATAGAACCAGGCTAAATAGCCGAGCCAGAAAGACAATCAGTGGAAGCAGCTGCTGACTACTAAATCCAAGGAGCAGCAGTACCACTTAAAACCACCGGAGGGAGCCCAAGAGCAGAACTCGCAAAAATGCCACTTACAACCACCGGAGGGAGCCCAAGAGTGGAATTCACAACAGGGGTGGCATTTATTTGGAGGGCCGCACAGCCCTCCATGTGCTCGCCACAGGTAAACTGACTGCCGTTAGGTACCAAGATGAGATCCTCAGACCCCTTGTGAGACCATATGCTGGTGCGGTTGGCCCTGGGTTCCTCCTAATGCAGGACAATGCCAGACCTCATGTGGATGGATGAATGGAGAGCGGGACGGTGGGTGGAGAGCGGGACGGCAAGTGCAGAGAGGGACGGCGAGTGGAGCGGGGCTGTGGATGGAGAGCGCCAGATGGACATTGGAGAGCGGGGCTGTGGAGGGAGACAGCGGGACGGCCAGTGGAGAGCGGGGCTGCTGAGGGGGAGAGGGGGCTGTAGAAGGAGAATGCGGGACGGTGATTGTAGAGTGGGGCTGCAGAAGGAGAGAGTGTAACGGTGGATAGACAGCTGGGCTGCGGAGGGAGACAGCGGGGCTGCGGAGCTGCTGAGGGACAACGTGGGATGGCGAGTGGAGAGCGGGGCTGCAGAGGGAGAGAGCGGGACGGCAGTTACTTACTTTGCCCGGGCAACGCCGGGCTCTTTAGCTAGTGTTATATATTACACTGTGTATATAGACATCAGGTCTTATATCATCACAGATTATCCTGTATATAATATCAGATGTCTGTGCACACAGTATAGGATATGTCAGTGACATATTCTCCTAAACACTGTATATTCTAAGATATATGCACTGACTGATCGCTTCTGGACCTGGCTACAGGGCATACATGATATAATACACTCACCGGCCACTTTATTAGGTACACCATGCTAGTAACGGGTTGGACCCCCTTTTGCCTTCAGAACTGCCTCAATTCTTCGTGGCATAGATTCAACAAGGTGCTGGAAGCATTCCTCAGAGATTTTGGTCCATATTGACATGATGGCATCACACAGTTGCCGCAGATTTGTCGGCTGCACATCCCAAAGATGCTCCATACAAGGCAGGATGGATCCATGCTTTCATGTTGTTTACGCCAAATTCTGACCCTACCATCCGAATGTCGCAGCAGAAATCGAGACTCATCAGACCAAGCAACGGTTTTCCAATCTTCTACTGTCCAATTTCGATGAGCTTGTACAAATTGTAGCCTCAGTTTCCTGTTCTTAGCTGAAAGGAGTGGTACCCGGTGTGGTCTTCTGCTGCTGTAGCCCATCTGCCTCAAAGTTCGACGCACTGTGCGTTCAGAGATGCTCTTAGGCCTACCTTGGTTGTAACGGGTGGCGATTTGAGTCACTGTTGCCTTTCTATCAGCTCGAACCAGTCTGCCCATTCTCCTCTGACCTCTGGCATCAACAAGGCATTTCCGCCCACAGAACTGCCGCTCACTGGATTTTTTTTCTTTTTCGGACCATTCTCTGTAAACCCTAGAGATGGTTGTGCGTGAAAATCCCAGTAGATCAGCAGTTTCTGAAATACTCAGACCAGCCCTTCTGGCACCAACAACCATGCCACGTTCAAAGGCACTCAAATCACCTTTCTTCCCCATACTGATGCTCGGTTTGAACTGCAGGAGATTGTCTTGACCATGTCTACATGCCTAAATGCACTGAGTTGCCGCCATGTGATTGGCTGATTAGAAATTAAGTATTAACAAGAAGTTGGACAGGTGTACCTAATAAAGTGGCCAGTGAGTGTATATGGTGGCTCTATATACAGTATATATGCAGTGTATGATGCCCTGCAGCCAGGCTCAGTGATCAGCCTATGATCCTGAATACAGCTGTCTGCTGTTGTGAATTCTGCTCTTGGGCTCCCTCCGGTGGTTATAAGTACCTTGGACAACATCTGCAAAGAGTTTGTATGTTCTCTCCGTGTTTGCGTGGGTTTCCTTCCACATTCCAAAGACATACTGATAGGGAATTTAGATTGTGAGCCCCATCGGGGACAGCGATGATAATGTGTACAAACTGTAAAGCGCTGCGTAATATGTTAGCGCTATATAAAAATAAAAATTATTATTATTATTAATGTGGTGAGTTCTGATCTTGGGCTCCCTCCGGTGGTTATAAGTGGTACCGCTGCTCCTTTGGATTTCAGCAAGTTATCAGGTGCGTCCACTTATTATTAGGGCTATTTAATCTGGCTAGACCCTTTCCTTAGTGCCAGTTGTCAATTGTTCTTTGTGGATTCACATCTCTGCTTGGATTCTCCTGCTATTCTGACCAAATCATCAAAGATAAGTCTTGGCTTGGTTTTTTGCAGTCCACATGTTGTGGACTTAATAGTTCTGTGCATTCTATGTTTTTTCTTGTCCAGCTTTGTCAGTATGGATTTATTCAGTTAAGCTGGAAGCTCTGGAGAAGCAGATTTACCCTCCACACCTTTAGTCAGGTGTGGAGATTTTTGTAATCTCTGTGGTGGAGTTTTCTAATATTTTAATACTGACCGCACAGTATTCTGTCCTATACTTTCTATCTAGCAAGAGTGGCCTCCTTTGCTAAATCCTGGATTCATTCTGCGTTTGTTATTTTCCTCTCCTCTCACAGGCAATATTTGTGTGGGGCTGTCTATCCTTTGGGGATTTTCTCTGAGGCAAGATAGCTTTCCTGTTTCTATCTTTAGGGGTATTTAGTCCTCAGGCTGTGACGAGGTGTCTAGGCAGTGTTAGGAACATCCCACGGCTACTTCTAGTTGTTGTGTTAAGTTCAGGGTCTGCGGTCAGTACAGGTACCACCTCCTCCAGAGCACGTCCCATGTTGCTCCTAAACCACCAGGTCATAACAGTCTGCTGTGAGTTATTTCTGCAGCTTGTTCTTACACACAGATCAGGCCACACTGGAGCTGATGACCCCACTGACAGCGCGACCAGATCTGAGTCAAGCTTCAAGCTGCCCAATAAATCTCACCTGCCTCAGCTCCACTGCAGATACCAAAAGGCAAGATCCGACCCTGCCAGTGACCTCCAGCCCCGGCCCCCTGTCTGCTGGCTGACCTCATCACAGAAGCTCCTCTGATCCCGGTGGCTCGCAGGTGACGTCCACCCTCCCATCATGTGTGTCTGTAAACCTGGAATGGCTGGCCTGCACTTGTACAACTCTATGGTACAGTACAGTGCCGGGAGGCCTACAACTTCTGCACAGGGACCTGCACAGCGCCCCCTGCTTGTGTACATGATCACGCAGCAGAAATGAAATCAGCAGGGCCAAGGGAGGGGGCAGCACAGAACAGCACAGAGCCGCCCCCCTGGTCCTGCTGGTTTCATCAGTGCACTGCAGCGTGATTCTGTGTGCACGGCAAGCTAATGCTGCCTGACGTGCACGCTGAAGAGGGAGGTGACTGAGCGGCCCATTAGAGGGACCGGCCCTTCTGGCATTTGCCAGAAGTGCCCAATGACCAGTCCGGCCCTGGTTATAGGGTAACTCAGGTTACTGTGACTAGCAAAGGCGCACACAGAAGGCATTATTACTTTCTAGGGGGCAAAATATGGGCACTGTTTTCTAGCACACTTGCACCCGGCATTACTATATTCTAGAGGGTTGCTTTAGAATTTAGAAGGCACAGAGAACCACACAGCAGGTGCAGTAATAGGGGCACATACAACAGCAGCGTCTCAGCAATGGGGTATCAGCAGGATGAAGAGTTTGTACAGGTTGGGAATAGTTGGTGATGGGGCTGGAATATGAGAAGTGAAACGTGTCTTTGTTGTATTCTCTGCAGCCGAGTCGTGCCTGGAAGAAGTTGTCATGTCGGTCTGGGCCAGATGGAAAAGATGGGAAAAATGAACGATTCCATCAGAAAGAACGTCAGCGGTAAGTCACCATCTGTAACTGTGCAGTGATCTCTTATATGTTCTGTAGGACTGGTATTTACCACTGACCATATGGCGGTAATATACATGTTAGTCTTTGTATAGATATTATTTTCAGCAACAGCGCAGTCATCTGCTGTGGTTCTCCTCCACTATTAGGGTGCGACACCGAGTTGTAATCAAGGTTACCTGGTTAGGGGCCCGCTCAGAAGCTTCGCCCCCCTGAGCCAAAACCTTAGCTACGCCTCTGCCTGTGGGTGTACCCTGAGGCTCTGTCGCACAGCTTGCAGAGTTTAATTCCATACCCGGCCCTGTTACTGGGCAGGTACTGAAGGAATTTGAGTCTCCCCTTGAAATGTATTAGGGACTCATCCACGCTGATATTCCTTTGGGGAATGTACCCCTCCGCAGACTTGCTGCTGAAGTGCACAATGACCGGCCAAACTTTGAAAAGTCAGTCAAAGTTGGGGTTATATCGGGGAGGACATTGTGCATTAGCGTTGTAATGCAACATTTTTTGGATTGCCTCAAATCATTTACGAGTCATGGCCATATGGAACACTGGAGTTGTTGTACATAGCATCAACATTCCAATATTGCCGAATATCTGGCTTCTTCACTAACTCGATGTGAAAGACCAGGCCCCAAAACATCATCATTTCTAATGCGTCTACAGGGGTCCAGTTAAAAAAGGATGAAGGATGGTTTTGTGCCAGAAATTGATGAGCATACAAATTTGTTGGGCCACCATGAGGTTTACAAAATCCTCAGAGAAAAGGACTTTGAAAAAATCAATTTCTGTGAAGCCGGTGGTGTCAAATTTAATTCCTGATTGTGCCACAAAATCAGGAATCAGTGGCTCATAGTTTTAAGGGGGTGAGGTTCACATGGAGTCAGTAATGATGGGGCTGGTTCATTTTCTGTCCTAGGGTGTCTGCATAGCAGTTCAGTATCACTTGAGGACGAGGATGAGTAAAAATAAAGGAAGGTGAGATCATCTCACTCACCATCAATGTTGGAGGCAAGAAAGGCATATGCCTCCTGAATACAATGATTGGGACGAGCGGGACATTTTTTCACATACGTGGCGTTTCTGTATGTACCAAATTTTATTCAGGTGTGTGTAAGTGCTTAGTGTAAACTTTTTTTTAATTTAGAAGAAGAAAAAAAAGAAAACAAACTAGAAGGAAAAAGATAAAAATAAAAAAAAATGAATATACAACTTTGGTCAAATAGAAAACAAAGTTACTAAACGGACGTCGGTAAAAAAAAAATAATGAGCACCCGCAACTGATACTAATCCTATCTCAATTCCGTAAAAAATTCTGTAGTAGACGCCGATTACCACAGTAGATTTTTACTGTCCTTAATCTAGTCTTATCAACTAATCTAAATTATTTCTTTTAATTCTTTTTTCACACACACGAAAAAAACAACCTGAGTCCGGACACTGATGTGCATCAGCGATCAGCGCTAGACGGCTCTAGGAAGTACGCATGGATGTAGTGCAAAAAAGGGATAAAAAAAATAGGCAGGAAAAAAAGTCCTTGCCAACAAAGAGCACGGACGCTAATCAGTGATGTGCATCTTATCAGTGGCTCGGCGGCTGTAGGACGCACACACGGATTGGTGCAAAGAAGGGGGAATAATAGGGAATAATATGGACAAAAATAATCCTAGAAAACAGCGAGCATCAGTTATTTGTGTCACTGACCAGTGCTCGGTGACTGCAGGACACAAGGAGGTGGTGCAAAGAGCAGGGGGGAAATAGGGATAAAAAAAAGCCCTTCAAAAAAGCAAACATGAGTGCAGATCAGTGATTTGCGTCATTGATCAGCACTGGGTGGCTGCAGTATTCATGAAAAAGAAAAAAATTCACAAAAATCGACCGATCAAGTATCGATCAGCACAAGTAGGGGCGAGAGGGAAAAAAAGAGGGTAAAAGGGTGGGTGAAGGGGGTAGATGAGGATGGGGGTTAGGTTAGGAAAGATCAGGGATCTGGAACTGATCATGGTAGGATCAGGAACGTCTTCTTACTTCAGCAGCAGCAGCACCAGCAGAAGTGATGGCGCAGGCTTCAAAAAGTCTGTGGTACCACAAGGCCTATCACAGCGGGACAGAACGACACAGTAACTGCCATGAACACATCCACAGCTAGAATAAGAAAGTATGGAGCAGTCACTTGTTTTGTCAGGTTACGTCTGTGCACTCTGATGGGTGTGATCAGTGCTCTTACAGCACTGATTTTAAGCTGGACATCTGTGCTTCAGGCAATGCCTAACAAACAATCTCTGCATGTGTTGCGGCTGTTGAACAGCCACGAATCTTGTAACTGCGGAGACTCGAACATAGTTTTCAAGCACGCTGAAGACACTTAGCAAACTAAAAAAACAATTGTAGAATTTCACTTTTTTTGCAATTTCACAATACTTGGAATTTGTTTCCAGTTTTCCAGTACACTATATGGTAAAATAAATGGTGTCTTTCAAAAAGTACAGCTCGTCCCACAAAAAACAAGCCCTCACATGTCCATATTAACAGAAAAATAAAAAAGGGAGAGTCTTTGAATATTGTTTTTAGCCAGTCATCCTTGTGTAGGATGAGGTGAAATTTTTAGCAGTTTTTCTCAGTACCTCAAGCTGAGGGTTGTACTTACACGGTTATTTTCCTCTTCTAGGGATTCTTGTGGCTCAAATGATCTGATCATAAATGGAGGTGGGGTGGTAGCCTTGGATTAGAAATGCACTTTTAAGATGTGTTAAGTGTTTATCCCTGTCCGTTGGGCTGGAACAGATACAATTAAAGTTAATTAAGTGCCTGTGTCACGATCCATGTTTGGATCTGTGGCAGATCTGGCCTCAGTTTTTTCCTGGTGGCCGCTGGTGTAATTGCATTGCTGCTAGTTCTGCTGATGTGGGTGGTGACCACTCCCACCATCCTTCAAAAGGTCACCTGATGCATCATCTGACTGTTGGTTATACAGGTCCGTTTCGAGACCAACCTAGCTGGAGACAGAAGCTTGCTGAGTGCAGTGGTTCTTCAGCTGAATACTGATATCTGGTGCCTTACTCTGTTGTGCGGTGCATTGCAGCAGAGAAAGCTAAGTGTGGAGTTTATTGTTGCTTTGTCCCTTTGTTGTTTGTATTCGCCCCTGTGTTGTATTAGTGCAGCGGTGGGACCAGTGCTCTCACTTGCCAGCTCCATACTTAGGAATAGGAGGAGGGCAAGTGAGGGTTTAGGTATCCTGCTCGGCTACGGGGTGAAAGAACCCATATAGGGACGCTAGTAAGACATCCTCAGGTTAGTGCAGGAGGTGTCCATTCCCCGTTCACTACCAACAGGGACCACTGTTGTTAAAATGTCCCCAGTGTACCTTTGTGTGTTTCGCCATTTGGTGACCGACCACTCGTCGGGTCGGGTCACACTAGAACAGTCACTTTGTGGCAGCCTGGCTCTAGACGATGTAGTTTTTAATATGTTTTGGGTGGAAGCTGTCCCATCTGAGGTATGTTGGATGGTCAATTGGTTTCCGATACACTGATGTCTAGATTGAATCATTTTGAATTTTTATGGTGGTATCCAGAAAGCTGATTTATCTTTTTTAGTGGTTCAATGTTAAGTTTATGGTAGGATGAAATGTATTGAATTTTTCATGGAATTTTAGAAGTTCATGTTCAGTCTCCAGATTATTGACATAACATCAATATAACGGAAGAAGGTCAATGGTTTGACGGAGCAGGATGGCGAAAAGTCATTTTCCAGTTTAGCCATGAAAAGGTTGGCATTCTGGGATGCCATTTTGCTGCCCATAGCAGTGTCAGTGCGTTGTAGATGTAGCTAGCTCCTCCCCGAAAGAGAAAAAGTTGTGTCAGGATAAATCTGGTGAGTCTTAATACAGGCTCAGAAGGTAACCAATTAGCTTCAAGAATCATTTGGCAGATGGATAGTCCATCTTCGTGTGGGATGTTTGAATATAGGATTCCACATCCACGATGGCTAAGATGGCACTTTTAGGGAAAATATATATTTGTGTTTCTTCACATACTTTGTTATACCATGCCTGAGGAAGAGACCTGAAAAGTCTTAAACTTGCTTTGTAGCATCATTTATTTTATTTTTGTTGGCCATTAAAAAATATCATAACTACAAGATTATCTTGTTTTTCTCACTTATAACAGATCTGGAGCATCTTATCTCACAACCAGTACCAGTACCATTGTATAGGTCCTCTGTTACTCCTACTAGAAATGTAGAAATATATTGACAACTGAGTGTGTCCCTAAAATAATCAGGTACTGCTAGCACTGATTGGACAGTGTCTGTGTAAAGGAACAACCCTCAGCTAATTGCACTCAGTTAATAGTCATACATTTCTAGGAGGAATAACAGAAAGGATCAGTGGAGAGTTATACAATAAATTTGTGCACTATTTTGGATTTTTTATGGGGAGTATAAACAGGGTCGGGCTGGTCCACCAGGACAGCGGTGAAATGCCCGGTGGGCCCCTGGGCCCCAGACAGGAGGAAGAAAAAAAAACATTTAGGGACGCGGGCCCTTTAAAATGAAAGGAGGCAGAGGCGTGCGCGTGCGCGTGCGCATGCATGCAGTCCCGACCCACCTCCAGGACCATGGCCCGCAGCACCAACCAGGCGAACCCAGGTAATCGCTGGGGGCCCTGGGCAAACGGGGGGGGGGGGACAGCATGGGGTACGTGAGTCGGGGGAGCCCGGTGCCAGCGCTGGCATCGGCGCCCCGCTTCTAATACCTCTCCTCATTCCGGCGGCTGCAGTGTCTTCAGCGCCCTCTGACTCTGCGATGTCTCAGGGCAGAGGGTGCGATGACATCATTACTGCACACTCAGCCTCTCTGTCCTGAGTGTTGCAGAGTTGGGAGAGATGCTGAGTGTACGGGACCTGCGGTGGGAACGGGACAGGTAAGTATTTTATTTATTTTTTTCTTTATGTATGCAGCATTACATGGGCCCCATAATATGCTGCATGGAGGAGCAGGGGGGCCCATAATGTGCTGCATGGAGGAGCAGGGGGCCCATAATACTGTATGGCAGACTATGAAGTGCCCATAATACTGTATGGTGGACTGTGAGGTGCCCATAATACTGTATGCTGACTATGAGGTGCCCATAATACTGTATGGCAGACTGAGGTGCCCATAATACTGTGTGGCAGACTATGAGGTGCCCATAATACTGTATGCTGACTATGAGGTGCCCATAATACTGTATGGCAGACTATAAGGTGCCCATAATACTGTATGGCAGACTATTTAGTTGCCGATAATACTGTATGGAGTGTTGTGATTTTGCTTTTTGCTCCCTCTAGTGGTCATTAGTGATTTGACTCTGGAGCTTCTGTCTTTTCCTATATCCTCACCTGGGCCGTTAGTTCAGGGGCGTTGCTATATAAGCTCCCTGGACCTTCAGTTCAATGCCTGGCATCGTTGAAATCAGAGCTAATCTGTTGTGCTCTTGTCCTATGATCCTGGTTCCTGTATTTCAAGCTAAGTCTGCTTCCTTGCTTTTTGCTTTTGTTTAGTTTTGTATTTTTGTCCAGCTTGTTCCAATCTGTATCCTGACCTTTGCTGGAAGCTCTAGGGGGCTGGTGTTCTCCCCCCGGACCGTTAGACGGTTCGGGGGTTCTTGAATCTCCAGCGTGGATTTTTATAGGGTTTTTGTTGACCAGATAAGTTATCTTGCTATATTCTGCTATTAGTAAGCTGGCCTCTCTTTGCTGAACCTGGTTCATTTCTGTGTTTGTCATTTCCTCTCACCTCACCGTTATTATTTGTGGGGGGCTTGTATCTTGCTTTGGGGTCCCTTTCTCTGGAGGCAAGAGAGGTCTTTGTTTTCTTCTCCTAGGGGTAGTTAGATTCTCCGGCTGGCGCGAGTCATCTAGCGTTCACCGTAGGCATGATCCCCGGCTACTTCTAGTGTTGGCGTTAGGAGTAGCTATTTGGTCAACCCAGATACCACAGCCCTATGAGCTGGATTTTTGAATCTCACAGACTTACACGTTCCTCTGAGACCCTGTCCACTGGGGTCATAACAGTATGCCAGGACAGTATTAAATGTTTAATGCATTGCAGAAGTGGGATTATAAGAAAGAAAATTTTGAGGTTTTTTTTTCCCTCTCTCATTTTTTTTTTTCTTTTCCCCTTTACCTCAGAGTGGCTTAAGCTTGCTGCAGACATGAATGTCCAGACCTTGATTACAAGTGTGGACCAGCTTGCCGCTCGTGTGCAGGGTATACAAGATTATGTTACCAGAAATCCTAGGTCTGAACCCAAGATTCCGATTCCTGAACTGTTTTCAGGAGACCGATTTAAGTTTAGGAATTTCAGGAATAATTGTAAATTGTTTTTGTCCCTGAAACCTTGTTCGTCTGGAGACTCTGCTCAACAAGTAAAAATTGTTATTTCATTCTTACGGGGTGACCCTGAAGATTGGGCTTTTTCGTTGGCGCCAGGAGATCCGGCATTGGCTGATATTGATGCGTTTTTTCTGGCGCTCGGTTTACTTTATGAGGAACCCAATCTTGAGATTCAGGCAGAGAAAGCCTTGTTGGCTATGTCTCAGGGCCAGGACGAGGCTGAGGTGTATTGCCAAAAATTTCGGAAATGGTCCGTGCTGACACATTGGAACGAGTGTGCACTGGCCGCTAATTTTAGAAATGGCCTTTCTGAGGCCATTAAGAATGTTATGGTGGGTTTTCCCATTCCCACAGGTCTGAATGATACCATGTCCCTGGCTATTCAAATTGACCGGCGGTTGCGGGAGCGCAAAACCGCAAATTCCCTCATGTTGTTGTCTGAACAGACACCTGATGTGATGCAATGTGATAGAAAAACCGCAAATTCCCTCATGTTGTTGTCTGAACAGACACCTGATTTGATGCAATGTGATAGAATCCTGACTAGAAATGAGAGGAAAATTCATAGACGCCGGAATGGCTTGTGCTACTACTGTGGTGATTCTACACATGTTATCTCAGCATGCTCTAAACGTATATCTAAGGTTGTTAGTCCTGTCACCGTTGGTAATTTGCATCCTAAGTTTATTCTGTCTGTAACTTTGATTTGCTCACTGTCATCTTATCCTGTCATGGCGTTTGTAGATTCAGGTGCTGCCCTGAGTCTTATGGATCTCTCATTTGCTAAGCGCTGTGGTTTTATTCTTGAACCATTAGAAAATCCTATCCCTCTTAGGGGTATTGATGCTACGCCATTAGCAGAAAATAAACCGCAGTATTGGACACAGGTTACCATGTGCATGACTCCTGAACACCGCGAGGTGATACGTTTTCTCGTTCTACATAAAATGCATGATTTGGTTGTTTTGGGGCTGCCATGGTTACAGACCCATAATCCAGTCCTTGACTGGAAGGCTATGTCAGTGTCTAGTTGGGGCTGTCGTGGTATTCATGAGGATTCCCTGCCTGTGTCTATTGCTTCTTCTACGCCTTCGGAAGTTCCGGAGTATTTGTCTGATTATCAGGATGTCTTTAGCGAGTCCAGGTCCAGTGCATTGCCTCCTCATAGGGAATGTGACTGTGCAATAGATTTGATTCCAGGCAGTAAATTTCCTAAGGGAAGACTGTTTAATCTGTCGATACCTGAACATACCGCTATGCGTTCATATATCAAGGAGTCTCTGGAGAAAGGACACATCCGTCCGTCTTCTTCCCCTCTTGGTGCAGGATTCTTTTTTGTGGCTAAAAAGGACGGATCTTTGAGGCCTTGTATTGACTATCGGCTTTTAAATAAGATCACTGTCAAATTTCAGTATCCTTTGCCGCTGTTGTCTGACTTGTTTGCCCGAATTAAAGGTGCCAAGTGGTTTACCAAGATAGACCTTCGTGGTGCGTACAACCTTGTGCGCATTAAGCAAGGGGATGAATGGAAAACCGCATTCAATACGCCCGAAGGTCATTTTGAGTACTTGGTGATGCCTTTTGGGCTCTCTAATGCCCCTTCAGTTTTTCAGTCCTTTATGCATGACATTTTCCGGAACTATCTGGATAAATTTTTGATCGTTTATCTGGATGATATTCTGTTTTTTTCTGATAATTGGGACTCGCATGTGGAGCAGGTCAGGATGGTCTTTAAAATTTTGCGTGAAAATTCTTTGTTTGTCAAGGGCTCAAAGTGTCTTTTTGGTGTACAGAAGGTTCCCTTTTTGGGGTTCATTTTTTCCCCTTCTGCTGTGGAGATGGACCCAGTCAAGGTCCGAGCTATTCTTGATTGGACTCAGCCCTCGTCAGTTAAGAGTCTTCAGAAGTTCTTGGGTTTCGCTAACTTCTACCGTCGTTTTATCGCTAACTTTTCTAGCATTGTGAAACCTTTGATGGATATGACCAAGAAGGGCTCCGATGTGGTTAATTGGGCTCCTGCTGCCGTGGAGGCTTTCCAGGAGTTGAAACGTCGGTTTACTTCGGCGCCTGTTTTGTGCCAGCCTGATGTCTCGCTTCCCTTTCAGGTTGAGGTGGATGCTTCAGAGATTGGAGCAGGGGCCGTTTTGTCGCAGAGAGGCCCTGGTTGCTCTGTTATGAGAACTTGCGCCTTTTTCTCTAGGAAGTTTTCGCCTGCGGAGCGAAATTATGATGTGGGCAATCGGGAGTTGTTGGCCATGAAATGGGCATTTGAGGAGTGGCGTCATTGGCTCGAGGGTGCTAAGCATCGTGTGGTGGTCTTGACTGATCACAAAAATCTGATGTATCTCGAGTCTGCTAAACGCCTGAATCCTAGACAGGCCCGCTGGTCATTGTTTTTCTCCCGTTTTGACTTTGTTGTCTCGTATTTACCAGGTTCAAAAAATGTGAAGGCCGATGCTCTTTCCAGGAGCTTTGTGCCTGATGCTCCTGGAGTCGCTGAACCTGTTGGTATTCTTAAGGATGGTATTATCTTGTCAGCTATTTCTCCAGATCTGCGACGTGTGTTGCAGAGATTTCAGGCTGATAGGCCTGATTCTTGTCCACCTGACAGACTGTTTGTGCCTGATAAGTGGACCAGCAGAGTCATTTCCGAGGTTCATTCCTCGGTGTTGGCAGGTCACCCAGGAATTTTTGGCACCAGAGATCTGGTGGCCAGATCCTTTTGGTGGCCTTCCTTGTCTAGGGATGTGCGGTCATTTGTACAGTCCTGTGGGACTTGTGCTCGAGCTAAGCCTTGCTGTTCTCGTGCCAGCGGGTTGCTCTTGCCCTTGCCTGTCCCTAAGAGATCTTGGACACATATCTCCATGGATTTCATTTCTGATCTTCCGGTGTCTCAAGGCATGTCTGTTATCTGGGTGATATGTGATCGCTTCTCCAAGATGGTCCATTTGGTTCCTTTGCCTAAGCTGCCTTCCTCTTCCGATCTGGTTCCTGTGTTTTTCCAGAACGTGGTTCGTTTGCACGGCATCCCTGAGAATATTGTGTCAGACAGAGGATCCCAGTTCGTTTCCAGATTCTGGCGATCCTTTTGTAGTAGGATGGGCATTGACTTGTCGTTTTCGTCTGCTTTCCATCCTCAGACTAATGGACAGACGGAGCGAACTAATCAGACTTTGGAGGCTTATTTGAGGTGTTTTGTCTCTGCTGATCAGGACGATTGGGTGACCTTCTTGCCATTGGCTGAGTTTGCCTTTAATAATCGGGCTAGTTCCGCCACCTTGGTTTCGCCGTTTTTCTGCAACTCTGGTTTCCACCCTCGTTTTTCTTCGGGTCATGTGGAACCTTCTGACTGCCCTGGGGTGGATTCTGTGGTGGATAGGTTGCAGCGGATCTGGAATCTTGTGGTGGACAACTTGAAGTTGTCACAGGAGAGGGCTCAGCGCTTTGCCAACTGCCGCCGCGGTGTGGGTCCCCGACTACGTGTTGGGGATTTGGTGTGGCTTTCTTCCCGCTTTGTTCCTATGAAGGTTTCCTCTCCCAAATTTAAACCTCGTTTTATTGGTCCTTACAAGATATTGGAAATCCTTAATCCTGTATCCTTTCGCCTGGATCTTCCTGTGTCGTTTGCTATCCACAACGTGTTTCATAGGTCCTTGTGGCGGCGGTACGTTGTGCCTGTGGTTCCTTCTGCTGAGCCTCCTGCTCCGGTGTTGGTTGAGGGCGAGTTGGAGTACGTGGTGGAGAAGATCTTGGATTCTCGTCTCTCCAGGCGGAGGCTTCAGTACCTGGTCAAGTGGAAGGGCTATGGTCAGGAAGATAATTCCTGGGTGGTCGCCTCTGATGTTCATGCGGCCGATTTAGTTCGTGCCTTTCACGCCGCTCGTCCTGATCGCCCTGGTGGTCGTGGTGAGGGTTCGGTGACCCCTCACTAAGGGGGGGGTACTGTTGTGATTTTGCTTTTTGCTCCCTCTAGTGGTCATTAGTGATTTGACTCTGGAGCTTCTGTCTTTTCCTATATCCTCACCTGGGCCGTTAGTTCAGGGGCGTTGCTATATAAGCTCCCTGGACCTTCAGTTCAATGCCTGGCATCGTTGAAATCAGAGCTAATCTGTTGTGCTCTTGTCCTATGATCCTGGTTCCTGTATTTCAAGCTAAGTCTGCTTCCTTGCTTTTTGCTTTTGTTTAGTTTTGTATTTTTGTCCAGCTTGTTCCAATCTGTATCCTGACCTTTGCTGGAAGCTCTAGGGGGCTGGTGTTCTCCCCCCGGACCGTTAGACGGTTCGGGGGTTCTTGAATCTCCAGCGTGGATTTTTATAGGGTTTTTGTTGACCAGATAAGTTATCTTGCTATATTCTGCTATTAGTAAGCTGGCCTCTCTTTGCTGAACCTAGTTCATTTCTGTGTTTGTCATTTCCTCTCACCTCACCGTTATTATTTGTGGGGGGCTTGTATCTTGCTTTGGGGTCCCTTTCTCTGGAGGCAAGAGAGGTCTTTGTTTTCTTCTCCTAGGGGTAGTTAGATTCTCCGGCTGGCGCGAGTCATCTAGCGTTCACCGTAGGCATGATCCCCGGCTACTTCTAGTGTTGGCGTTAGGAGTAGCTATTTGGTCAACCCAGATACCACAGCCCTATGAGCTGGATTTTTGAATCTCGCAGACTTACACGTTCCTCTGAGACCCTGTCCACTGGGGTCATAACAATGGAGGACTACAAGGTGCCCATAATACTGTATGGTGGACTACAAGGTGCCCATAATACTGTATGGCGGACTATGAGGTGCCCATAATACTGTATGGCGGGCTATTTGGTGACCATAATACTGTATGGCGGACTATTTGGTGCCCATAATACTGTATGGCAGACTATTTGGTTGCCCATAATACTATATGGTGGACTATGAGATTCCCATAATAGTGTACGTCGGACTATGAGCTGCCCATAATACTGTATGGAGGACTATTTGGTTGCCCATAATACTGTATGGTGGACTATTTGGTTGCCCAAAATACTGTATAGCGGACTATGAGGTGCCCATAATACTGTATGGCGGACTATGTGGTGCCCATAATACTGTATGGCAGACTGTGATGCCCATAATACTGTATGGCGGACTATTTGGTGCCTATAACACTGTATGGCGGACTATGTGGTTGCGCATAATAATGTATGGTGGACTGTGTGGTGCCCATAATACTGTATGACGAACTATGAGGTGCCCATAATACTGTATGGCGGACTACTTGGTTGCCCATAATACTGTATGGCGGCTATGTGGTGCCCATAATACTGTATGGCGGACTATGAGGTGCCCATAATACTATATGGCGGACTATTTGGTTGCCCATAATGCTGTATGGCGGACTATGAGGTGCCCATAATACTGTATGGCGGACTACACCGTGTTCCAAATTATTATGCAAATTGGATTTAAGTGTCATAAAGATTTAATTGTTTTGTTTTTCAAATAAACTCGCGGATGGTATTGTGTCTCAGGGCTCAATGCATCACTGAAATCAATCTTAAACATTTGATTAGTTTTCCAGGTGATTCTGATTAAAGGAAAACTACTTAAAAATGATGTTTCACATTATTAAGCAGGCCACAGGTTTCAACCAATATGGGAAATAAAAAGGATCTCTCTGCTGAAAAGCATTAAATAGTGCAATGCCTTGGACAAGGTATGAAAACATTAGATATTTCACGAAAACTTAAGAGTGATCATCATACTGTGAAGACTAAGAGATTTGTGACTGAAACAGAGCACAGACACAGTTCATGCAGATAAAGGCAAAATGTGGAAGGTTTCTGCCAGACAAATTCATTGGATTAAGGGAGCAGCTGCCAAAATACCATTACAAAGCAGCAAACAGTTATTTCAAGCTGCTGGTGCCTTTGGAGTCCCTTGAACCTCAAGGTGTAGGATCCATCAAAGGCTTGCTGTGGTGCATAAACCTACTACTCGGCCACCCGTAAACAGTGTCCACAAGCAGAAACGGTTGCAGTGGGCCCAGACATACATGACGAATAATTTCCAAACAGTCTTGTTTACGGATGAGTATCGAGCAACCCTGTATGGTCCAGATGGATGGAGTAGTGGATGGTTGGTGGATGGCCACCATGTCCCAACAAGACTGCGACGTCAGAAAGGAGGTGTAGGAGTCATGTTTTGGGCCGGAATCATGGGGAAACAGCTGGTAGGGCTGTTTAAGGTTCCTGAAGGTGTGAAAATGACCTCTACAAAGTATATATAGTTTCTGACTAACAACTTTCTTCCATGGTATAAAAAGCAGAAACGTGCCTTCAGGAGCAAAATCATCTTCATGCATGACAATGCACCATCTCATGCTGCAAAGAATACCTCTGAGTCATTGGCTGCTATGGGCATAAAAGGAGATAAACTCATGGTGTGACCACCATCTTCCCCTGACCTCAACCCTATACAGAACCTTTGGAGTATCATCAAGCAAAAGATCTATGATGGTGGGAGGCAGTTCACATCAAAACAGCAGCTCTGGGAGGCCATTCTGACTTCATGCAGAGAAATACAAGCAGAAACTCTCCAAAAACTCACAAGTTCAATGGATGCAAGAATTGTTAAGGTGACATCAAAGAAGGGGTCCTATGTTACATGTAACTTGGCCTGTTAGGATGTTTTGGAGTTAAATAGCTTTTTTCTTCAGTCAATGTGACCTCCTAATGCTGTAAATTCCACAAATGAGCATTTTCAGTTCTTTAAAACATATCAAATGTTTAGAAATTCTACTGTGCCTAATAATTTGGAACAGTGCATTTTGAGTTTTTATTCATTTTGGAGACTATACTGTTATCATTGGGAGGTTTCTTCAATAAAATTCGATGTATAATCTAACGGGTGATGACTTTTATTAGACTGACTGTCATTTGCACCGACCATTTAAGAAAATCCGAGAAAAATATCATTTGCATAATAATTTGGAACATGGTGTATGTGGTGCCCATAATACTGCATGGCAGACTGTTTGGTTGTCCATAATACTGTTTGGCGAACTATGAGGTGCCCATAATACAGTATGGCGGACTATGAGGTGCCCATAATACTGTATGGCGGACTATGAGGTGCCCATAATACTGTATGGCGGACTATGAGGTGCCCATAATACTGTATGGCGGACTATGAGGTGCCCATAATACTGTATGGCGGACTATGAGGTGCCCATAATACTGTATGGCGGACTATGAGGTGCCCATAATACTGTATGGAGGACTATGAGGTGCAAATAATACTGTATGGCGGACTATGAGGTGCCCGTAATACTGTATGGCGGACTATTTGGTTGCCCATAATACTGTATTTTGGACTATGTGGTGCCCATAATACTGTATGGCGGACTATTTGGTGCACATAATACTGTATGGCGGACTATGTGGTTGCTAGTGATAAGCGAGTATACTCGTTGCTCGGGTTTTCTTGAGCATGCTCGGATGATCTCCGAGTATTTTGGGCATGCTTAAAGATTTACTTTGTGTCGCCTCAGCTGCTTGATTTGCGGCTGCTGGACAGCCTGAATACATGTGTGGATTTCCTAACAAACAGGCAATCCCTGCATGTGTTCAGGCTGTCTAGCAGCCACAAATCATGCAGCTGAGGCGATACAAACGAAATCTCTGAGCATGCCCAAATACTCGGAGATCACCCGAGCATGCTCGGGAAAATCCGAGTGACGAGCACACTTGCTCATCACTATGGTTGCCCAAAATACTGTATGGAGGACTATGTGGTGCCCATGATACTGTATGGAGGACTATGTGGTTGCCCATTATACTGTATGTAGAACTATGTGGTTGCCCATAATACTGTATGGTGGACTATGTGGTGCCCATATACTGTATTGTACTATACCTATATTTTTTTATCTGTGCTTCAGGAATCGTGGCATGTGTTATAGGGGCCCACACTGTCGCCCGAGGCCCACGAAAACCTGGTGTTGACCCTGGTGACAACGCACATCAAGATGAATACCGGCTGCTGCTGTGACAGAGCGCTCTGCTTTGTTACAGGCCATGCGTCGACGTCACATAGCAGTTTTGTTAAATGAATCCTGCAGCCTTTGCTAGGCCGGTGGCCTTTCAATGTTATCCCTATGTGACTTCAGCACGCAGCCTGTTGGAGCAGAACGCCCTGTCACAGAGGCAGTCATTTTCACGACCACGCTGAATATGAAGCCACAAGAGGATGCTGGGGAGCGCAAGGTGAGAAGAATGCCCCCTCTGTTATTGGGCAAGGTAGTGGCAATAGGGGCGGACATAGGGGCCCAGGGAGGGGACGTGATTAAAGTGGAGACAGGGGCCCAGGAAGAGGACATTATTACTGGAAGGGGCCCAGGATAGGGACCTTACTTATTAAAGTGGACATTGGGGTCCAGGATAGGGACATTAAATAAAGGGGTGACATAATTACTGTATGGAGGTCAGGATGAGGAACATACATTGTTGGTTTATGGTGGCAAGTGTGGATAATTACCGTAGGAGCCAATCAGTGGACATTATTACTGCTGTAATTTACTTTTCAGCTTACTGTCTTCCATGGGGGAGAACAAAAGGGGTCCTGCTACTGTGCAGGGCGGCACTATGTCTTTTTTTCTTCATCTTCCATAGTGTAGAAGTCAGAGAAAATAGCGGGGAATGTACGCTGTAAACGATCAGCTATAGATAACTTATTTTCTGCAGAAACGAGTTCTTGTTGGAAGAAGTGATGACGGTCTGCACTGGATGAAGATGAAAGACCTCAACTACAAACGTCACCGGTGAGTCAGTGTGTTACTTGTATACTTACACTATATACTGTATACTGTGTACAGAGCTCTTGTGTATAAAGTCACTAGTGATCACTGTATTATCTCTACACTGACACTATATACAGAGCTTCTGTGTATAATGTCACTGGTGATCACTGTATTATCTGTACACTATACACTATATACAAAGCTTCTGTGTATAATGTCACTGGTGATCCCTGTATTACCTGTACACTGACACTATATACAGAGCTCCTGTGTATAATGTCACTGGTGGTCACTGTATTACCTGTACACTGACAATATATGCAGAGCTCCTGTGTATAATGTCACTGGTGGTCACTGTATTACCTGTACACTATACACTATATACAGAGCTCTTGTGTATAATGTCACTGGTGATCCCTGTATTACCTGTACACTGACACTATATACAGAGCTCCAGTGTATAATGTCACTGGTGATCACGGTATTACCTGTAAACTATACGCAGAGCTCCTGTGTATAATGTCACTGGTAATCCCTATATTATCTGTACACTGACACTATACAGTATATAGAGCTCCTGTGTATTATGTCACTGGTGATACCTGTATTATCTGTGCACTATAAGCTATATACAGAGCTCCTGTATATAATGGCACTGGTAATCCTTGTATTACCTGTACACTGACACTATATACAGAGCTCCTGTGTATAATAACACCAGTGATCACTGCATTACCTGTGCACTGACTCTATATACAGAGCTCCTGTATATAATGTCACTGGTGATCCCTGCATTACCTGTACACTGACACTATATACAGAGCTCCTGTGTATAATGTCACTGGTGATCACTGTATTACCTGTACACTGATTCTATATACAGAGCTCGTGTGTATAATGTCACTGCTGATCCCTGTATTACCTGTACACTGACACTATATACAGAGCTTCTGTTTATAATGTCACTGGTGATCACTGTATTACCAGTACACAGACACTATATACAGAGCTCCTGTGTATAATGTCACCAGTGATCACTGTATTACCTGTACACTCACACTATGTACAGAGGTACTGTGTATAATGTCACTGGTGGTAATAACAGTGTTGTTAGTATTGTGGTTTGTATTAATAATCAGAATTGTATTTTTCGGTCACTATGTGGTGGAAATTTGTGGTCTGGTCATGGTGTGGCAGTATTTCTCCTTGCATGTGGTATCATTTGGTCCCTATATGCTGGTAATATGTTATATTATTCTATCACTATGTGGTGGTAATATGTGGTCTGGTCATGGTGTGGCGGTATTTGTCCCTTGTATGTATTACTATTCGGTCACTATGTGGTCTGGTCATGGTGTGGTGCATTCTTCCCTGTATCTGGTATTATTGGTCTTAGTATAGGGCATTGCATTGTGTATGGCGTCATTTGTTATCTCTGATATTAATTAGGAGATTCTTTATTTCCATTAGAGATTAAATACTTTGTACACAGCAGCAGAGATGCACTTACAGGGGTTTCCTGTGGTAAAAAAGGAATCACTTATCCACAGGATAAGTGATAACGTATTGACTGGTGGGGGTCAGACTACTTGGACCCATTCAGCAAAATGTGGAACTTTTTGTCCCCATTAGACTGGAGTGGCATGTCCGATTTGATCTCTGATCCATTCATTCCCTCAGTGGCTGCACTTTTTTTTTTTATAGAAACCCCAAAGAAAATGAATGGAGCCGCAGTCAGATATCCCACCTGCCGCTCCATTTTAAAATGGGGATAAGTGTCCTATCAATGATAAAACGTTCCCATTCTTCTGATTGGTGCAGTTTCTAATGGTCGGACCTAAGCGATCACCTATCCTGTTGAGCCCATGGATCGGTAATAACTTGTTTTAACCAAAGAACCCCATTAATGTAAACTACTGTAATTATACATCCCAGTTATGGGGGCGCACAGTAGATGTGCAGGAGCCACCTGTGTTTTACAGCCGATGCTCCACTGTAAGGCTACTTTCACATTTCCGTCGGTAGTTGCCCGTCACAAAGCGTCGGTGCGACGTACCAACGGAAGTGTGTCCTTTCACATTTCCGTCTGCACTCCCGGGGAGGAAAGAGACAGGGAGAGAGATTTCCTGCCGGGCATGCGCAGCCAGAAAAACAGGATACAACGCACAGAAAAAAGGTTCCCTTGAACGTTTTTTACAGACGACGGGCTGCCAAAATCCGACGCAACCAGTGCACAACCGATGCAATGTGTGGCCATACGTCGCGATCCGTCGGTAATGCAAGTCTATGGGAAACAAACGTATCCTGCGGGCAAATTTGCAGGATGCGTTTTTTTCCCAAAAGGACGCATTGTGACGGATTCTAAACAACGTAAGTGTGAAAGTAGCCTGATGAAGATTCAGACTGACAGATGTTTGCATATAGCTGTAGGGTGGGCCCCTATAGTCCATTCCCCTGGTGGGCCCCAGACACCCCAGTCCGACCCTATAAATATTTACTAAATCAATCATGTACCCAAATGTGAAAATTCCTCTTTAAGCTCAAAGTTTTCAAAAACTTTTTGTTTTACAGTGATTTAACTCAGCTTAAGTCCCACGAGAGGGCGCTCCTGATTCAGTAAAACAAATGCTTAATGATCTTCGATAAAGAACAGATTTATGTGATTTTCTATGGGTGAAAACAATTGTGCATTAAAATAAAACTTATGTTAAAGTCCAGAATCTAAAACAAACATTATCGTAATTACTATAATACTTTTTAAAAATTGTAATGTGTGGCATCACATCATTGTTTTAATTTTTATCCGATTTGACAGATCACGCTGAGTTAAAAAAATCTAACATGTAGGATAGAATATCATGAAACTATGCAGCAGTGTGAACAGAGCCTTATGTCACTTTCACTCAACATTATTTTGATTTTGTATTTAAGTAAAGACTTGGCTGCCTTTACAGTGCATTGAGCAAAGGCCTCTTCTGCTGTAATTTTTGTGAAAAGTGAAATTGTAGATCTAAAATGCTAAAGATTTCTTAAAGAGGTTTTCCATTTGCAATCATGTAAAATAACAAAGATAGATAATCCTCACCCTCCACATGTCCAGTGCCAGCATTCAACCTCACCTCTTGTCCCTGTGTTTTGGCTGCAGCGGCATGGTCACAACTACAGCAAGCATCATGGCTGGGCTGCAGCCAATCACTGATCAAAGCAGCTCATACGTAGAGCTACTGAGCTCAATAGTTGGCTGCATCACTGCTGCAGCCAAAACAAAGAAATGGTATCAGTGATGGAGATGTGGCACTGAACCCGGGGAGGGTGAGTACTATCTGTTTTGTTAATGTAAATTACAGTAATTGTTTGTGGACCACTTTTTTGAATGTTTAAAACCTCTTTAAGTAAATAATTATAAATGTCACTTATTTTTTAATGAAAAAGGCATACAGATACAGATTCTCATTTGGAGAGATTTATCAAAATCAGTAAAAAAACAAAAAACATTTGAGTTGCTCAAAGTAACAAGAGTACTTTTTTCATTTTCAAAATATCTTAGACATTATAAATCTTGTTTAATGATTATTTTAACCATTTATAACATTTGTACAGAATGGCTGCCACTCCACTGGCTTGTATCAGTAAGATTCCTACATCAATCTGCAAATGAGTGTCACCTGAACCATGTTGTCCCGCCCCCGGAATAATCAGGGTGAAACGCACGTCGGGGTGGATGGACGTGATACCTAGTTCCATTCTGCCTGCTAACATTATTCTAAAAGGAGTAATTTTTATTCTAATTGTTTACTCCAGCCTGCTGCAAGTATATTATTAGATGCAGAATATTTGTTAGAACAACGCTGATGGCACTGTGAGTTTCCTTCCTCTTCTCAGTAGGGACAGCGGCGTGTTCACATGCCCTCCTGCGCTGTGTCAGTCCCCGCAGCATCTGCTTCCACCCAAAACCAGCGCATGGCACACAGGTCTCCTGTGAGTATGCTTAGCATGCATGCGCACTCCCTACCTCTTAAAGGGAGAGAGACATCTGATATTTAAGGCACCCTCCCCTATTGGGAAATACCTTAGCAACATTAGTACCAGTGTGCTATCCTGCTACCTAGTTGTAAGGTCATATAAGGAACCTGTTCTGTCTAACCAGCCACAGGTCCTCCTGTTAATCAGTTCCTATCTGGTCCTGCTTCCCTGCCCCTTTATTTGTCAAAATATCAGAAATTTGTCGAAACATTTTAAACTTTCGCAATTTTCGCACAGCAGGGCTCGGAAGGGAATGAGCGCCACTTGACTTTTGTAGTGCAAAATTGTCTGGAATAAATAACTGATGACGTCACTTTTGGAGAGCCCCTAATGTGCCTAAACAGTAGAAACCCTCAACAACTGACCCACATTTGGAAACTATGCCCCTCAAGGAATGTATCTAGATGTGTGGTGAGCACCTTGAACGCCCCCGGTTGATATCGTTGAGCTGTGAAAATATAAAAATCCAATTTTTTCCACAAAAATGTTTAGCCCTTTTAATTTTTTTATTTTTCACAAGGGTAACTGAAAAAAGTGGCCCCAAAATCTGTTGTACAATTTCTCTTGAATACTCATATACCCCATATGTGGGGGAAAACTACTGTTTGGGAGCACAGCAGGGCTTGGAAGGGAAGGAGCACCGTTTGACTTTTGGAACACAAAAATGTCTGGAATTGAGAGAGGATGTTATGTCACATTTGGAGAGCCTCTGATGTGCCTTAAAAGTGGAAACACCCCACAAGTGACTATTTTTCACAAAATTTTATACCAGTGAGCGGCGAAGAAGAAAAAATTTTTTTTTTACCTCTATGTTGTTTAAGCCCCAGATGTTACATTTTCACAATGGGACATAGGGTAAAAATTACCACATAATATGTTACATTTTGACTCTTGGAGAGCACATTTTTTTAGAATAGTTTGCAGACTCCATATAATGAGCCCCTACAGGGCTGATGTCAGCACCCGGCACACCCGGGCAAGTGTCGGGGCCCTGGAGAGATGGGGGGCCCATTCACGGTATGGTACACTGAGGCTCTGGGTGGCCCTTCCAGGCAGGGCTGTCATTAGGGGCAGGAAGCTGCCTAGGGCCCCCACTCCCCCAGGGGCCCTCAGCTTGTGGCACATCACACAGCTGCTATGGGGCCCCTGTGAGTTAGGGGGGCCCGCTTGCCGCTTGCCACCAGTGCCAACTCCCCTGCCGCCGCATTGAACTATACTGGTGTCTGCCGGTACAATTCAAAGAAATGATAGAGCAGAGAATGTCAGCTGACACTCCTTCTCCCATCATTCCTCGCTCTGCCACTGACTCTGCGGGTGCGTGATGATGTCATCGTGCACTCACTGTGTGCCAGGCAGTGCAGCCGCTGAGACAGGAGCACGGAGCAGCGCGGGCACGAGGAGAGGTGAGGAGAGTGTTTTTTTGTTTTGTTTTCTTACTATAACAGTGAGTACTGGACTGTGGGGCCATTCTCGGGGGCTGTGCTATATACTACATGGCTGTGTTATATGCTATGTGGGCTGTTATATACTACGTGGCTGTGCTATATAATACGTTGGCTGTGTTATATGCTATGTGGGCTGTTATATACTATGTGGGCTGTGTTATATGCTACAGGGCTGTGCTATATACTATGTTGGCTGTTATATACTACGTGGCTGTGCTATATACTACGTGGCTGTGTTATATGCTACATGGGCTGTGTTATATACTATATGGTTGTGCTATATACTACATGGGCTCTGTTATTTGCTACGTGGCTGTGCTATATATTACATGGGCTGTGTTATATACTACATGGGCTGTGTTACATACTATGTGGCTGTCCTATATTCTACATGGTTGTGCTTTATGCTACGTGGGCTGTGTTAAATACTATGTGGCTGTGCTATATTCTATATGGGCTGTGTTATATACTACGTGGCTGTGCTATATACTATGTGAGCTGTGTTATATGCTACGTGGGCTGTGTTAAATACTGTGTAGCTGTGCTATATTCTACGTGGGCTGTGTTATATGCTATGTGTCTGTGCTATATACTATGTGGGCTGTTATATGCTACGTGGGCTGTGTTATATACTACATGGCTGTGCTATATACTACGTGGGCTGTTATATACTACGTGGGCTGTGGTATATACTGCGTGTGCTGTGTTATGTACTATGTGGCTGTGCTATATACTACTTGGGCTGTGTTATATACTACATGGCTGTGCTATATACTACGTGGGCTGTGTTATATGCTACATGGGCTGTTATATACTACGTGGCTTTGCTATATACTACATGGCTGTGCTATTTACTACGTGGGCTGTACTATATACTACATGGCTGTGCTATATGCTACCCATTTTGCACTTTTACAAATGTTCTATGTTAATACTTTCTAATGTTTACTTTTAAAAAGTTTTACATTAAAAAATTGTCATATTCAATGTATGCAGTTTTTTCTTTGCAGCAAGTTCAGTGAACAATAAAATGCCTACTGGTAACTGAGGAAGAGGGAGTAGGTCACAAGAATTGGCATATAAGGGTTTGACTTATATAAAGCCCTCTGCTGTATGGTATTGTAGAATTTACAATAGCTATCACTCTTGTAAGAAGTGAAATCTGGCATTGTACTATACCTATATTTCTCTGCTGTATCTGTGCATCATGAATCGTTGTATGTGTTAAAGGGAGGGCCCGCTGAGACTCTTTCGCCCGAGGCCCTCAAAAACCTGGAGCCAGCCCTGAGCCCCTAAATGCCAGCACAGCAGAGTCCTCCCTCAATTAACCCCAATTTGGAAATTACACCCCTCTGGGAATTCATCTACAGGAGTAGTGATGATTTTACTAGCAATGGATGTTGCTAAGTGAAAATGCAAATATGCCATTGTAGTGCCCATACATTGTAGTACTCAGTACATTGTAGTGACCATACATTGTGCGCAGCTCTTGCTTCTGGAGACACATATGGAGTGCCCCCAGATGCAGGGCCGCGGGGTACTCGGTACCGGGCCTCTCTGTCTCAGTTCTGGGGTTATTAACACCTATCAACTTTCAAATCAATGAATAGCCCAGTGATGGTAATCATAAACACCAAAAAATAGCACTAGGCTAGAAATCAATAAAATATATAATTTTATTTATCACAAAAAGGTAAAAACATACGTTAACTACATAAAAGCAGGAAACAACACAAGTTTACAGGAAAAAACCGACGGGTATGGCTAGAAAAAAATATATAATGATGGTAAGTATAAAGTACCTTAGGATAATCAATAGCTAATAAATATCACCCCTGGACGAAGCTCTCTGTAGCGAAACGTGCGTCGGGTGTCGTGGGTCCCTGGCTGGTGGTCTGCATTTAGGTAATTATGTGCCTTCCATTTGGTTACTGTGACTAATTTACTCTGCTTTGCGCTGGGACCATAGTGATTGCGCACCTTGCACATGCACACATATATATAGAGATATATATATATTTATTTTTTGATGTATATATTTTTGTGACAGCACAGCAATTACTAATGATTTATTATTAATATATTTAATTCACTTATGGGGCGTGATCACTACGGTCTGTAGCGCTGAGCAGTTTATTTGGTTATATTTATTAACTATTGATTATTCTTAGGTACTTTATACTTACCATCATTATGTATTTTTTTCTAGCCATACCCGTCGTTTTTTTCCTGTAAACTTGTGTTGTTTCCTGCTTTTATGTAGTTAACGTATGTTTTTACCTTTTTGTGATAAATAAAATTATATATTTTATTGATTTCTAGCCTAGTGCTATTTTTTGGTGTTTCAGTTCTGGGGTTGTCACGGTGGCTAGACCCGGTCCGTGACCCTGCTAAGGGGCGTCCAATGAAAGGTGTAGGTGATAGGTGCGTGGTGCAGGTCGCGATGAATAACGAGGACACAGGGTTGCAGTCTCTTTACCTCTTTACTGAAGGCTTCAAGGTCCTCAATCCAGAGTACGGTTAACAGGGCTGTCTGAAACCGGCCGGTCCGATGGCACCTCCAGAGTTCCCTTTGCAGGTGGAAATCTGTGCCTACCTTCTAGCGCCTGTGTGTTGTAGTACTTCCCTGCTGAGCACCACGGGATAGTCCTCACAACTGTTGTGTCTGTTTCTGATGTTATTTCCCACAACTTATGTCTGTTCTGATGTTCTTCTCCGTCCCCCAGATGATATGGATAGGACCCACCTGTATGACGGGAAGGCCTGGAGTTCTTCCGGGACCCTAGTGACGCCCCTCTCCCACAGTTGCCCCTATGTCTTCTTAGGCGATTTTGGTGAGACAGCCAACCTAAAATTAACTGTCCTGCCTCTGTTTGAAGTATTGCTTGGAGCCTAATACTTCCTCGGCGTTCTGGCCTCCGGCTACGTGCCTCAGTAGGATGTTGCCTCGATCTTACAGCACGACTCCTACTGGTGTTATCTCCTTTTTGCTTTGATCTCCTTTCTCACTTTCCACAATAAACCTCGCTTCTTGTCCTTTCTTGAGATACCGCCGCGATGTAGTGCAGGTGCGGTTCCTTAACGTTCTTTTCTTTTCGCTAGGCCTCTGTCAGGATCCCACCCCTGACAGGGACCCCCCTGAATCTTCCCCTGCAACACCCTCTGCCACAGGATGTTGCCTGGTTCCAACCCAGTCAGCTTCTGTCCTAACTTTTTATCTAACCCACAGTTTTACCAGATTGTGAGGAGTGGCCTAATACATAGCACCCTTAGCTCCCCCTGGAGGCCAGACTATGAAGTGTATTGGTGTCTGTGATACCTGGTCAGGTGAACTCCTTCAGTGCCATCAGACGTACCATCACTCCCCTTAGCGGCGGAGCATCAGTACTGCAACGACCAGGACTCTGGGGCGCTGCACTCCCCCACGGTTAAATCCAGTACTCTCGGACTGGGAAGAAAACAACAATACATGTCAGCAAAAGACATACAAATTTTGAAATGTAATAAACAAGTAATCAGTGAAAATAACAGTGCTTCCCTTTATGGGAGGTGAGGACTCTTGAACGTTACAAACATGGCTAAATATTTTAAATAACACACTATAAATAACTTTTATTACCCAACCGGGTATTCTACTAAGTGCAAATTTTGAACAATAATTTAACTTTGCCTCTAAGGACGTGTAAGCTGAATCCACTAAAGGCCTATGATAAAACTCCTAAAATATAAATTAACTTTTCTTCATTTTTCTCTGATTTGTCTTATGCAGGACCGCCTGTCTATCTGCCCAGGCCTACTGCCTCTTTCTTAGTACAGGATCACTGAGCCATCTCTTTATGGCTCCTAGGAGGACTCACCCACTAACCCCTATGGGTTCACTTTCCTGTCCTCATTCTCTAGCACATTATTAAACATTTTCTATAATTAACTAACTGGCTACAAATAACATTTCTATGTAAAACATTATTTCTATTTACTCTTCTTTAAGGCAACGTTATGTATTGAATGCAACTAGTGAACATTCCCTTTAAGAGGGAACCAAGTCTCTTTTGAGGTAGTGCAACTACTCATGTTGCAAGTCCGTGTAAGGCAGGAATTCCGATGCTGTTTCTAGGAACAGTTTCTTCGCAAAGAGTCCTCTTTCTTGTAAAACCAGTAGAGGGCACCCTTAAGAGGGTGCGAACTATTTACAGAGCAGTTTGTGAACCATTCACCGTCCATGATTCGGTAGTCTTTAAAACAGTGGTAAACAAAACAAAAAGGCAAAATAGGGATCCCGGGTCAACTAAGGGATCCCTTTAAGAGATAACCCTGGTCGGGTTATAGCAGCAGAAAAACACAAAAAGACGAACAGTTAACTATATACATTTTGTAAAGCGTTAATGCTTACTCAGGTTCTGGCTGATCAGGAGGTGGCCTCCTTCCAGGCCTCACCTGGCAAACGGCCCGTGATGGTATAGAAAGGCCCGATCCTCGTCCAGGCAGCGGCAGCATTCCTCTCTGGGCCACCCTCCTCAACCGAGAGCAAGCGCGCCCCATAGATACACGGTGAGTCGGGATATCCTGGGGTTCCACGGTGGTGGGTTCCGTTACCTTTTCCGCAGGGGATTCGTCCTCCGAGGTCCCAGCAGCAGCCTGGAGGGTGACGCACCGCTGAACGCCCCGAGCCGTCCAGCCGACCTCCCTCCTCCATCGGGTATAGGTCACTGCGTCTCAGGGCTCCAAGTCGCGGTCTTTATCATATCTTCCACCGCAGAGCTCCACTTCCCTCCGGTCAACGCGGACCTGCAGCGGCTCTCCAATCTCCTGTATAACTCCCCTTCCTTCCCGGGAGTTAAAGAAAATCACCACTCCCCAGTGTGACGGTGGGACCTTCTCAGCGCCCGTCAGGTCGACCTGGGCCGCAGGTTGAGGTCTATTCCTCCACGCTGTCATCAGGCACCGCAGGTGTTTTGCCTCCGGCAGGATTCGCAGGCCCTGTGCCTGCAGCTCACACTCTGCCGCGGCTGGGATGGAGAGGGCGGGGGACACCGGAGTTAGGCGGACCTCCGTAGGCTGGCCCAGCCAAGAGATCACACGATCATCGGCCTCCCGGCGGCGTGCTATCCGCCGGGCCTCAGCTGCGGCCACACACTCCTCGGATGGCGGCCAGTTGGGTCTGCCCAGCGGTAACTCCGTGAGGGCCAGTCCCTGCAGCGATGGTGAATCTGGGGTTGTGACGGGTAGCGCAGCCTCATGCTGGGTCAGGTCGTCCCCATGCGGTGCTTCCGACGTCGCCATCTTTGCCTCCTCCTCGGTGTCTTCTTCCAACGCTCTCTTTCGTGGGCGGCCCCGTCTCCTTGGTCTCCACCCTCCAAAGAGGATCAGAAGGCGGACCTCAGCGGCTGACGGACACGTCCTCAGGATACAGAAATACTTAGACTGGGCGGCCATTGTCTTTCGCGCTCTTCAGCTTGTCTACGCCCACTTCCACGCCCTTCTTCTTCTCCTGCGCTCCCCTTAGCGCTGCAATGGCGGCGGTTTTGGCGGGAACTTCTGGCGCAAGTAGCAATACACAGTCTTTGCAATAAGTCACAGTTCGAGCACAATAAATCACAGTTCCAAGGCACACATGACCTGATTCTTCAGGCTTGAGTAGATCCTGTTCGTGATGCCAAGTTTGGAGCGCCCCCAGACGCAGGGCTGCAGGGTACTCGGTACCGGGCCTCTCTGTCTCAGTTCTGGGGTTGTCACGGTGGCTAGACCCAGTCCGTGACCCTGCTAAGGGGCGTCCAATGAAAGGTGTAGGTGATAGGTGCGTGGTGCAGGTCGCGATGAATAACGAGGACACAGGGTTGCAGTCTCTTTACCTCTTTACTGAAGGCTTCAAGGTCCTCAATCCAGAGTACGGTTAACAGGGCTGTCTGAGACCGGCCGGTCCGATGGCACCTCCAGAGTTCCCTTTGCAGGTGGAAATCTGTGCCTACCTTCTAGCGCCTGTGTGTTGTAGTACTTCCCTGCTGAGCACCACGGGATAGTCCTCACAACTGTTGTGTCTGTTTCTGATGTTATTTCCCACAACTTATGTCTGTTCTGATGTTCTTCTCCGTCCCCCAGATGATATGGATAGGACGCACCCGTATGACGGGAAGGCCTGGAGTTCTTCCGGGACCCTAGCGTCGCCCCTCTCCCACAGTTGCCCCCTATGTCTTCTTAGGTGATTTTGGTGAGACAGCCAACCTAAAATTAACTGTCCTGCCTCTGTTTGAAGTATTGCTTGGAGCCTAATACTTCCTCGGCGTTCTGGCCACCGGCTACGCGCCTCAGTAGGATGTTGCCTCGATCTTACAGCACGACTCCTACTGGTGTTATCTCCTTTTTGCTTTGATCTCGTTTCTCACTCTCCACAATAAACCTCGCTTCTTGTCCTTTCTTGAGATACCGCCGCGATGTAGTGCAGGCGCGGTTCCTTAACGTTCTTTTCTTTTCGCTAGGCCTCTGTCAGGATCCCACCCCTGACAGGGACCCCCTTGAATCTTCCCCTGCAACACCCTCTGCCACAGGATGTTGCCTGGTTCCAACCCAGTCAGCTTCTGTCCCAACTTTCTATCTAACCCCGTTTTACCAGATTGTGAGGAGTGGCCTAATACATAGCACCCTTAGCTCCCCCTGGAGGCCAGACTATGAAGTGTATTGGTGTCTGTGATACCTGGTCAGGTGAACTCCTTCAGTGCCATCAGACGTACCATCACTCCCCTTAGCAGCGGAGCATCAGTACTGCAACGACCAGGACTCTGGGGCGCTGCACATACCCCGTAAATTAAGCAAGCTCTCATCACTACAGTAATGCCAAACATGTGGACACTAACTGCAGATTAGGTACACTGTGGGGCTCAAGAGGAGGGGCATTTGGATTTTGGAGCGCAGATTTTGCAAGATTTCTTTTGGTGGGAGCCACATCACTTTTCTAGAGTCTTTGTGCTACCAGTAATGTGGACACCCCTTATATTTCTGTTAACAGATGATGAACCTGAGAGGGGTCTTGTTTTTCATGAGTTGAGTAGAAGGTTTTATTGGTAGCATTTTGGGGTACAGAACATTTTGGATCACATTTATCCTGTGCTCTACACAGAGCATTTAAATCAGGGTTTCCATCTAAATCTACAAAACACGAGTCAGATTAAACTCAGAGGGATCCATTCCCTAATGAAGCAGCAGAGTTACTCTGGACTCTGTCAGGGCCTCTGTTCAGCAGTGACCTTTTCAAAGGTGCACAAAACTGTGGCCGATAACGCTTCTATGCATTCCTAAAAAGACGGGCACGGCCGGATCATAGGCCAGATGGCGTCCACAATGTTCCAGAGATTTACACAGAAACCTCAATGTAAGCACTCAGCGCAGATTAAGATGAAACAAACCTTACTGCGATCTTTGGGAGACAGACTGAACAAATCAACAGCAGGTGAACAACTGGATTTTTGTTTACGCTATTCCTGGAGCAGTATACCATAATTCATAAGGTGACTTTATTATTCGGGTAGGTGCGATTACAGCGATACCAGATTTATATGGAGGTTTTTTTATGCTTGGCTGCTGTCACAAAATAAAAGATGCTTTTTATTTTTTTTTACAAAAGCAAGTTATAATTTCCTATATTTCTGTTATGTGAGAGTTTGTTTCTTGCGAGACAAGTTGACTTTTTTATTGGAACTATTTTCGGGCACATGACATTTTTTTATTGCTTTCCATTCTGATTTTTGGGAGGCAGAATTAACAAAAAACAGCAACTCAGGTTTTTTGGGGTGTTCTTTGTTGCCGTTCACCATGTGGTAAAAGTGATAAGGCAGCTTTATTCTTCATGTCAGTATGATTACAGCGATACCGCAGTTTTATAATTTTTTTTATGTTTTGCTGCTTTTACACAAACCATTTTATTACTAAAATATCGTTTTTGCATAGCTATATTGTGAGAGCTGTAACGTTTTAATTTTTCCACTGATGGAGCTGCATGGCTTGCTTTTTGATCGTGCTATATTCCACTTTTTTCCAGCAGTGTGATGAAAAAACAGTTTTCCACTTTTTTTTCTTTTACAGCGTTCACATTAAGCAAGGGTTGACTAGCATGACAGTTTTATAGATGGAGTTGTTTCTGTATGCGATTATACCAAATATGTGTGCTTTTTTGTCTTTCACATTAAAACATTTATTTATGGGTATAATTTTTTTTATTACTTCGTGATTTTTTTAAAAACATTTTAACTATTTTTTTTCCTTTTTTACCTTTTTTTTTTTTTTTTTTTAACTCTGATCGGTGGTGTATAAAGCATGGCACCGTCTCCGTCTGTTACTGCAGGAGCTCGGCCATTAGCAGCGCCAAGCTCCTGTGGTGATCGGTGCTGATATTTCTGCACCTCCTGCGCAATCATGCTGTGACCGGTCAGTCAGATTGACTGACTAATCACAGCCCTCTGAGTGCAGGGACCGATGGCACGAGTCCCTGCACCTCTTCGTGTGCTGCTCAGCTGTCAGTGACAGCAGTCAGCACGGAACGGTCACTGTGTGTTTACAGAATAAAGCGTGAGCACTGCTAATAGGGTGCACAGGTAGGTTCCCACATCGTAGAACATAAATGTAAAAGAACCTGGCACTCAACTTAGATGCATGTGGCTTGATTTTTTTATTATCATGTAGTACCAAAAAACATTTCTAATTGACCTTCTTCAGTTACGTACTGAGAGGGTTAATGGATGGACCTTGGTAACAGCGCAGAATAAACCGGGTTACAGTCACTTTGGGAATAATGTCGCGCTCCCACTGTTGAGATAGGCTGTGAGCTGTTAGAGTCCGGAGCTTGACTCGGTGTCCACCGCCAGTCAGAGTAGGCAGGAAATCTTAGCAACCGAGAACTGATTTCACGACTGTTCTCTCTTGATATTACATTTATGCCATATTATTACACATATGATAAATTAACTTAGTTTAGAATTTCCGGCTCAAATACAATTGTATTATCCTGCCCTTTACTAGTCCGAGGTCACAGTCCAGCAGATCGTTGGCATGAAGGAGGATGCACTATAGCTGCAAGCTTCAACTAAACACAAACATGAATCACTGTTCAAACACTTTTGTAAAATAATAGCTCAACCTTTACTAAACCTCAAAGCCAGGAGTCCAGCACTTGAATAAATAGAACATTAGCTAAGTAAAAGCAGTAGAAAAATGTTTGTGTTGATGAAAGGTTCAAGGACAACTAATCAGGAAGAGGCAGCTCAGCAACCTCACCAGAGGGGGCATAGTCATTATGTTTTCAATGCAAAGTGTGTGGATGGTGATCTGGTCCGGGATAAGTATTCTTATAGGTTCTGTTTTCAAGGTCAAGATTTGGTCTACAAAGCAGAAACAAGAACACACTGGAGAAACCGAAGAAGACGATCGCTTTGGAGATGATTTTAGAGACTCTTGGGTATCTTTTGCAGAAGGATACCAGCTTATATGCAAACAATCAGCTCTTGCTCGTTGGCTGCTTAAAGATATTCAGCGCTTAGTGCTGGAGCCAAAACGTTGGTGGTGGAGTAATTGGTCGAACCTTCAGACTCTTATTCAAAACTTCCTTCCACCGGATAATCTTTTGGAGCTAGCCAGAGAAAATCTACAGCTCACAGATGGTGGGATCATTGCTTTGGACTGGGTGGTGGGACCACGACAAAGTCTAAAAACAAGAAGGGGCACAAACATCACGGATAATCCACCATTACTCCTGGTAATTCCAAACCCTTTTGGAAAGTTGACGAGAAACGTTCAGCATTTTTGTCTGCTGGCATTAGGCAAAGGTTACTATCCAGTCATATTTAACCGACGAGGGCAAAATGATTGTCCCCTGACAACACTTCGACTACAGGATTTTGGGGAACCTGGAGATCTCAAAGAAGCTGTAAATTATATTTGTTTTAGGCATCCGAGTTCCATGCTCTTTGCTGTCAGTGAAGGGCTTGGGTCTGGATTGCTGCTTTCATATTTGGGAGAATGTGGCTCATCCAGTTACATGACAGCTGTGTCCTGCATTTCACCAGTTTTCCGCTGCCAGGAGTGGTTTGAAACCAGGCTGCCATGGTTTTATGAATGGCCTCTGCTGCTTTATCAAAAAGTCATTCTTAGCAGGTATGTATTGCAAAGCACAGACTAATATGTGATATGCATATGGGTTATGTTAGTACTATGTTACACAGTAATAGAGACACAATTTTCATTTCAGAACTACCTTTAAATATTTAAAGGAGGTTTTTGTAAAAAATTAAAATAAAATCTGCATGTCTTCACTGCTAAAGCTCTTGTTTAGTTTACAATAGGTCAGAATGTAATTGCCTTCAGCATTCACGTGCCGTGCTATTGGCTTCACTGCTCAATGATAGGAGCCATGATGGCAGTAGTATGTCACATGACCAGAGAGGCTGCTGATTGGCTGCAGTGGTCATGTGTCAACCAGAAAGACCATCTAGTAGCACAGGAACAGCACTGCTCAATCTTCATGGGAAAGAGACGCAAATATAACTTCTTCTTTAAAAACTATTTTTAAAAGTTTTTAAAAAGTTGGATAAGACCGCTTAGGATTATTATGAGAGGTTAACTGCTAAGAATATGGGGGGAGTTTTATTTACTGCAGACAAAGTATTTTTATTTCTGCAGTATCAGCTCTCATAAGCCATGTTCACACTTTGCAGTTATGATTTTTTCTTACTATATTCTATTCACATTTAGATATGTGGCTGAATATAACAACTTAATTTTTTTTTTTGTTGTATTTCAATATGTTTCAAGGAAACAAGGGTGAGATCCTGAAAAGGATCATACTTAGGAGCAAAATATCACACTTGTTGCTGACAAGGTATAAAAATAACAGCAAAAATTTGGTGAAATAGCGGTTTATAAAATCAATAAAATATAAATTTCATTTTTTTTTCCTTATAAAGGAGTATTCTTAAGTTTGGAGGTTTTTCCATGAAGAGGGGATAACTTCCTGATTGCTGGGGGTCTGAACACTGGAACCCCCCACTGATCCCTACAACTGGGTCTGAAGAATACTGTGTGAATGGATTGGTGGTTGATCTTGCGCACTGTGACACCATTACATAACGTTTAATGGAAGCGAATGAGATAACCAAGCACAGCACCTGGCTAGTCTTTGGCACTTCCATAAACATTAATGGAGCGGCAGTTCTAGGGATTAGTTGGGCCCAAAGGATCGGATCTCCAGCAATCATGAAGTTATCCCTTATCTATGGGATAACTTCCTAACTTGAGAGTATACGCCTGTCACGATTCCTCCGCTCAGTGTGTCTTGGATGCAGTGAGTGACAATTTTGATGCCCTATCAGTTTTTGTGAATGACAACTCAGTCATTCAACCTAGTGCAGGGGCGTGCTGAGCTGTCAGCATTTTGTTAGATAGCTCAGCCGTCCAATCGGAGATTGGGAGGTGCTGAGCTTCCTTCAGGTGTTCCCTGTTCTAGATGATTAGCTAGCTATTTAGCTAAGCTGTCAGTCCAAGATCTGTCAGTCATAGCTTTCAGCTCAGTGGTGTGTTTTCCCTGTGCTCTGAACTTTAACATTCTAATCTTTGTTGCCAGACCTTGGATTTGCCTTTTGACTACTCGTTTGTATTACCCCTTTTGCCTTGGAGCATTCTGACCTTGGAATTTTGACACCGGACTGTGACCTGACTACGCCTTTGCCTCATCCTTCTGTTCATGACATACCCCCTGGCTCTTTACTTCAGACTCCTTGACTTCCCTGAATCATGTCTGTTAGAAGTGACTCAGCAATGCAACGCCTTTAAATCAATGATTTTAAGCAATAACTTTGTAATATAGCTTAAAAGAGAGAAATGTCCTCCTATGCTGACATTGTTCGCTTTTATACTTTATCTGTTTTGGATTCTATTAAAAATGTTGCATAATGTAGTCTAGTATTAGGGACACCATGACATAAACCCAACAGAGCCTGTTGTAGTCAATAGGATCTGTTGGGCGTTGTTGATTAAGTTATGTGACAGATCTGTCCCGAAATTAACTTTGTTTTTCTTTTTCAATCATGTAAAAGAAAAATGAAAAGCCCAATGCAGATGTTAACATAGCCCTGCACTCACTGAAAAGCCATTACATGCAAATTCAATGAAGCCTTTAATCTTCCTGACAGAACATATGACAGAGCATACTTGCAAGGAGACAGGAAGAAGGTAGAATGTCTGCACACAGTAACATCGGTTTATTTAGAATTTCTGAGCAAATAATCTTCAGCTATTAGCACCGAGTCATTTTAGTATAAAATCTTGAGTAAAATGTGCTAAGCCCACTGCTGTTGCATCTGATGGGGCAGGGTGCCAATTCTCATGTCTCAATATGGACCACATAGCAATTGATTGACCAATGTGTTGAGATGGAAAGAAACACTGGTATAACACCCAGGACATTGATAAGAACGCAGTGCCAGTTTATCAGAAGCAGGTACAGAATTTTAGTTAGGCTGCAGTCCTCCTGAGTGTGGTAGAACATTACAAAATGTAGTGCAGCCCCTTCAGGAGTAAATTGCATGAAAAAAATGAAGCCTTTAGATTAAAGCAGCTAAAAAAATGCCTAAAGGTGACATTAGGTGCTATTTGTTCTGACTCCTTTGCCTTCAGAACAGCATCATTTGTACTAAGTACACACGGTTTTTGAAGAACTCCACAGGGAAGTTCTTCCAAACATCTTGGAGAACTAACCACAGATCTTCTGTGGATGACGCTTGTGCAAAGCCTTCTGTCTCTTCATTTAATTCCAGACAGATTTGATACTGAGATCAGGGCTCTGTAGGCACATCATCATCACTTTCAGGACTCATTTTTCTTCTTTCTACCGAAGACGGTTCTTAATGACTGGATATATGTTTGAGGTCATTGTCCTGCTGTTAATTACATCTGTAGCTAATCATACGCCTTCCTGATGGTATTGCATCATAGACGTACCGGTCTGTAGGAGATAAACACAACAGAATGATAAAAGTAAAAAAAAAATCCTATAAATACAGCAATACATTTCTATAATTGAATTAAATGGTAATTTTAAGCTGTCTCTTGAGTATTTCAGACCAATGTAGCCTCCCTAGCTTCCTTACTTCCTGATTTCTGGCATGCCGGGCCTCATCCATAAGTGACAGCTTTGGTGAGTAGCAGAACTGTAGTATTAGTAGCACAAGTTCTGCTGTTAGACATTCAGCCATCAGCAATTTGCTCTGAGTTTACACTGTTATCGTAATTATAGATATAACAGGGCATTTGAACAAACACAGGTTTCACAGTGAGCAGAAAGCCGAGATAGCAGACATTTTCTGAAACTTGCTGATTTATAACTGCATCTCTTCAGAAGATGATAGTGGGGGTGATTAGCCAACTGCTGATCAAGTCAATGGGTTGGAGAGAGCTGTCTGGGATGTTAAGAGTTAACCCCTCTCCTGGAATGTCACTACTACACACACACTTGGCCAGTGTCTGCTTACCAAGCTCCATGGAAACCAGCTCTACACTATAAAATATAAAGCTCTAGCTCTTACAGCAGGAGAATGAAGCAAGTCAAATACTAACTTGCTTATTTTCATGCTGTTTAAATAATGTAATCAATTTAAGAACTTGATAATAACCCTTTAAGAAATACAATAAAAGTGTATATGATATGGAAATAAACCATCAGAATCCCAGAGCTATACAAGTTTTTTTTTTTTTGTGGGGTTCTCACATTTAACACCATAATTATAATAGGTTCTGACCATCAATAAGTAAAACAATTTTTTTTTGTCATGACATTTTTCATTTTACAGAGGTTGTATCTTAAGGCTTTTGTAGTTATGTTTTAAAATAAAACTAATATACAGTATAGTGGGTCACACAAAAAATGAGTTCAGAAAGCAACTTATAAGATCACTCTTTGTTCAGTAATGACATTTTTTCTTTGCATTTTTATATGAAATTCCACTAAGGTGTTGTGTTCTCCATTGCAGATATTTCTCAGCTTTGGTAGAAGTTGTGTCCACTGAGAAACTATTTAGAAGTAATTCTCTACAGGAACTTCATGAGACATTACATTGCCAGTGTGAAAATAGGAAAGTAAGCTGGGACACCTACTGGGAGCGCAATGAACCCCTACGTGACGTGGATGAAGTTGCAGTCCCTGTGCTATGCATCTGTAGCATGGATGACCCTATTCGAGGACCACCACAGACTACACTCCCCATTGAACTTTTCAGAACCAATCCTTACTTTTTACTTCTATTAACACATTATGGAGGTCACTGTGGGTTCCTTACAGAATCACCTGGAGCTTGGAGTCATGAAGTTACATTGGACTATTTTAGATCCATAACAGAATTTTTCCGTACAGAAGAGAAGAAAAAGTGGTTCACAAGACACAGAAGTTCTAACTTGATGACCCGAAATAGGAGGCCTACACTACAAAGACGAGAAACTGCTATTTATAAAGATCTGGAGGAAGAAATTTTTAGCTGGAAACGGTCATACACCAGATGATAGTAGAAGTCCCATCCTGGGCACCTAAAGGAAAATGGGGCGATGCAAAGGTATGGGCACACTTGGAGATTTGTGCACTCACAACTTTGACCAAGGTGTTAGACCTTAATAAGCCTGTTAAGATTATGGCTTGTTCACTATCATCGTTAGGAAAGGCCAGGTGATCCAAAATTCCCAGCTTTATAAAAACCCAGCCTTCTCTAACCTTGTGCCAAAAAACAGCAGCCATAGTTTCTTCTAAGCAGCTGCCTAGCACTCAGAAAATGAAAATGGTGGAGGCACACAAAGCAGAAAGTTATAAGACAAAGCGCTTTCAAATTGCCCATTCCTCAGTTCGAAATGAAATTAAGAAATGGCAGTTAACAGGAACAGTGTAGGTCAAGATAAAGTCTGGGAGACTAAGCAATATTTCAGTGAGAGCTGCTCGTAAGATTGCTAGAGAGGCAAATCAGAATCCTCGCTTGTCTGCAAAAGATCTTCAGAAAGATTTAGCAGACTCTGGAGTTATGGTACATTGTAATATCAGAGACACCTGCACAAATATGGTCTTCATGTAAAAGTCATCAGAAGAAAACCTCTCCTGCGTCACCATAAAATTCAGTGTCAGAAGTATGCAAAAGAACATCTAAACAAGCCTGATGCATTTTGAAAACAAGTCCTGTGGACCAATGAGGTTAAAATAAAACTCTTTAGTCACAATGAACAAAGGTACGCAAGGAGAAAAAAGGGCGCCAAATTTTAGGGAAAGAACATCTTGCCAACCATTAAGCATGGGCGTAGATCAATCATGCTTAGGGAACATTTCACGGATAGAGGGAAGAATGGATTTAATGAAATATAAAAAAATTCTTGATACAAATATAACACCATTTGTAAAATAGATGAAGTTGAAAAGAGGATGGCTTCTTCAAATAAATAATGATCCTAAACACATGTAAAAATCCACAATAGACTACTTCTAAAGGCTTTACAATGGCCCTCACAGTCCTCGATCTGAGCATCTGTGGCTAGACCTCATAATATCAGTGTATACCAGATGACTCAGGAATGTCACAGTACTGGAAGAATTTTCCAGGGAAGAATGGATGGAAATCCCTCAAACATGAGTTGAAAGACTCTTGTCTGGCTACAAAAAACATTTACAAGCTACAGTATGATACTTACAAAAGGGGGTGCAACTAGGTAGTAGTAACCATGCAGTGTGCTCAAACACATGCATCGGCCCATTTTCCATTTTGGAATTTTGAAAATACAAAAAAAAATTACAAATACAATAACAGTAATTTTAATCAGGGGGTGCCCAAACTTTTACATGCCACTGTATATGATAATATAATGTAATGAAAGTAAGAAAAGCAAAACTGGAATTTGTTCACCCACCCAATGGATGTTTCCCTAATAGCTTAGTCAGGGGACCAGACTGGAGAGAGACATCTGTTATTAGTTACACTTGCAACCAGGTTTATACAGGTGTATTATTAACATCTGTCCTGCTCTGCCCTTCATTTTTATCTCTGTATTTGTTTTTCATAGGTGATCCTTCAATGCTGAACACCGTTATAATAAGAATTTGCTTCCTTGTCTTGTATTGACTCATCTGTACTCTGTGTATATATACAGCTCCAGCAAAAATTAACAGACCACAACAAAATATTCATTTTGTCTGATTTTTCTTTTTTCCTGGATAACCTTGTATGCGGCTTGATTCATACGTCCTTCGCAAAGAACAACCTGCCTAATTCCAGCCTTGCTGAAGCATCCCCAGATCATCACCGATCCTCCACCAAATTTCACAGTGGCTGCAAGACACTGGCTTGTACGCCTCTCCAGGTCTCCGTCTAACCATTAGACGACCATGTGTTGATCTGGGGATGCTTCAGCAAGGCTGGAATTGGGCAAGTTGTTCTTTGTGAAGGATGTATGAGTCAAGCCGCATACAAGGTTATCCTGGAAAAACAGTTGATTCCTTCTGCTCAGGCAATGTTCCCCAACTCTGAGGACTGGTTTTTCCAGCAGGACAATGTGTCATGCCACACAGCTAGATCAATAAATGTGTGGATGAAGGACCACCACATCAAATCCCTGTCATGGCCAGCCCAATCTCCAGACCTGAAGCCCATTGAATACCTCTGGAATGTAATCAAGAGGAAGATGGATAGTCACAAGCCATCAACAAAGAAGAACTGCTTACATTTTTGTACCAGGAGTGGCATAAGGTCACCCAGAAGCAGTGTGAAAGACTGGTGGAAAGTATACCAAAACGCATGAAAGCTGTGATTAATAATCATGGTTATTCCATAAAATATTGAGTTAAAATATGAGTATTATGGTTTCTAAATGATTATGAACTTGGTTTTTTGCATTTTTTGAGGTCTGCAAGCAATGTAATTTTTTTGTTATTTTGACCATTTCTCATTTTCAGAAAATAAATACAAAATTTATTGCTTGGAACTTCGGAGACATGTTGTCAGTAGTCCATAGAATAAAAGAACAATTTACATTTTATTCAAAAATATACCGTACCTATAAAGAGAAAAAATCAGACAAACTGAAAATTTTTCAGTGGTCTCATAGTTTTTTTGCCAGAGCTGTACATGTGGAGTATGGATTCAGACTTTGGAGAGCAGCACCTTTGGACTGTTCTCACTCCTGAACTAGAACCTGCGGGCTTATTTCCCCCAGAACACTCTGCTGCTCCTGGACATGCACCTGCATTGTGGAGTAAGCTCCATCTCTTCTTCCGGTTTTGTGTTTATCTCACAAATCAGGAGACGTAGCGCTAACAGCAGTGTTGGAGAGAGCATACGCCTAAGGTGTCACCCAATTTCAGACTCTGGTGCCAAGGCCCTTCCAGAAATATTGAATTTTGGGACCACTGTTCAGCTACATGCAGTATTACTTGACCCTTATTCACAAGTCTACCTATGCTTTTATATAACTAGCTCCTTAAAATAAGGAGATGAGATGCTGACTTTTTAATTATTGAATTATACATGTAGGGTGATGATGGAGAGTCCACTCCTGCACAGGGGCCCACCTGGGAATAAACCAGTTCCCATGTGGCCAGTCTTTCCACAGCCCAAACCTGTACACTAAATAAATAAAAAAAAACAACAAAGGCAGACAATTCCACTGAGCAAAAGCAGGGGTTATGTAGGGCAGTTTTGTGATTTTTCTAAATAAATGAAGTCAAACCGCCTAATTTTTCATGTTGAACTGGATACTTATTGGAATAGTGACTGCTGAACAGGATATTGTTTTTGTTTATATATTGCTAATATCTGTTAGAGATAACTGTAAAGTATATGGTAGCTGAGTTATTTTTTCAAGACTAACGGGGGGGGGGGGGGGGGCATATCTTTTGCCTTTATGACTGACCAATCATTAGCGGGCAGCAACAGTCAAGGGAATGAAGATCATGCCCGCACGATAGCTTAGAACAGGTTACTCCTGTGTGAAGCATATGACAAAACACTGATGTCACTAGTTGCTCTGAGAATGTCAGTCTTAAGTGTGACTATTGGTAAGGGACGAAAACGTGTCAGTACGATCAGTGACGCCGCTACCACGAGGCAAGTTGAGGACTTTGGCTCAGGCGGCACTGCTGTCCCTGAAGAGAGGGGGCAGCAGATTCTGTCTGTGTAGTAACTAGATTTGCATCGGAGATGCATGTCCAGTTACTACACTATGCTATTGAGTCTATTCAGGGCTCTGTCCTGGATCTCCTCATCCAGCCCTCCCCAACTCACGTGACATCATCACAGGTCCTGATGCTGAAGTCGCTCTTCTCCATGCATCTCCTCAGGTTGCTCATGGATGGCTGCTCTGCGCACACAGGACCTGTGATGAGGCAACAGGAGGGGGAGGAGTCAGCGGTCACATGATCAGGGTCCTCGTGTATGCAGGACTCTGCTGTGGTGATTGTCATGGTGCTTGATGAGGGGAAGTTGATGTGTGGGGTCAGGAGGGGTGGATGTAGCAGAGCCATGTGTGTACAAGGTATGTGGAGCGGAGCCGTGTGTGTACAAGGTGTGTGGAGCAGAGCCGGGTGTGTGCGGTGCAGAGCCGGATGTGTACGAGGTGTGCGGAGCCACGTGTGTATGATTTGTGCGGAGCAGAGGCGCATGTGTACAAGGTGTGTGCAGCGGAGCCGTGTGTACTTGGTGTATGGAGCGGAGCCGTGTGTGTACTTAGTGTACGGAGTGGAGCCGTGTGTGTATTTGGTGTACAGAGTGGAGCCGTGTGTGTACTTGGTGTACAGAGTGGAGCCGTGTGTGTATTTGGTGTATGGAGTGGAGCCGTGTGTGTACTTGGTGTATGGAGGGGATTCATGTGTGTACTTGGTGTACAGAGCGGAGCAGTGTGTGTACGAGGTGTACAGAGCGGAGCTGTGTGTGTACGAGGTGTACAGAGCGGAGCTGTGTGTGTACGAGGTGTACAGAGCGGAGCCGCGTGTGTACGGAGCTGAGCCATGTGTGTACGAGGTGTACGGAACGAAGCCGTGTGTACAAGGTGTACGGAGCAGAGCCGTGTGTGTACGAGGTGTACGGAGCGGAGCAGCATGAGTACGAGGTGTATGGATCAGAGCCGCATGTGTACAAGGTTTACGGAGTGGAGCCATGTGTGTAGGAGGTGTACGTAGCGTGGCTGCGTGTGTACAAAGCATACGGAGTGGAGCTGTGTGTGTGCGCAAGGTGTACAGAGCGGAGCCGTGTGTGTAAGAATCATACAAAGCGGAACCGTGTGTGTATGAGGTGTACAGAGCGGAGCCGTGTGTGTACAAGGTGTACAGAGCAGAGCCGTGTGTGTACGAGGTGTACAGAGCGGAGCAGTGTGTGTACGAGGTGTACAGAGCGGAGCCGTGTGTGTACGGAGCTGAGCCATGTGTGTACGAGGTGTACGGAACGAAGCTGTGTGTGTACAAGGTGTACGGAGCGGAGCCGTGTGTGTACGAGGTGTACGGAGCGGAGCAGCATAAGTACGAGGTGTATAGATCAGAGCCGCATGTGTACAAGGTTTACAGAGTGGAGCCATGTGTGTAGGAGGTGTACGTAGTGTGGCCGCGTGTACAAAGCTTACGGATTGGAGCTGTGTGTGTGCGCAAGGTGTACAGAGCGGAGCCGTGTAAGAGGCATACAAAGCGGAACCGTGTGTGTATGAGGTGTGTGGAGCCGTGCGTGTACGATGTCGGTGTATGGTGGGAAGCATACCTCCCAACCATCCCGGATCCAGCAGGACAGTCCCGATTTTGAGAGGCTGTCCCGGCTGGGAGCTTACTTTTCCTGTGGACACAGAAGTACACGGCAGAGCCCCAAGGAGCACTTTAAAACTCGCACGTGACGTTCCACCGGAAGTGACATGCTGGAAGCTGACCGGAAATGATGTAATTTCGGGAGATTGTGACGGAACCACGAAGACATTCAGGGAATGCTTCAGATCCATCACCGTGTCCTCCTCCGACAGCGCGGACAGCGGGATCGCCTTGGAATCGGGGATGCTGGCCATGTGAGCAGATCATGATATGTCCTGCAGCGGGATGCTCAGGTGGGCATTAGAATGGGAGCCGGGCCGCTACAGTATCTTTATAGAATCTTTCTTTCTCTCTTTCTCTGTTCTTTCTTTCCCTCTCTAATCTTTTTTTTCTCTCTGTTCTTTCCCTCTCATCTTTTTTTCTCTATGTTCTTTCTTTCTCTCTGTTCTTTCTTTCTTTGTGTTCTTTATTTCCCTCTCAATTTTTTTTCACTCTTTTTTTTCCTCTTCCTTTCTCTCCCCTCTTTCTTTCTGTTCTTTTCCCTTTCTTTCTCTCTGTTCCCTTTCTTTCTTTACCCTTTCTTTCCCTGTTCTTTTTCTTTACCCTTTTTCTCTCTCTGTTCATTCTTTCCCTTCTTTCTTTCTTTGTTTTCTTTCCCGTCCTTTCGCTCTGTTCTTTCTTTTTTATCTTTCTCTCTCCGTTCTTTCTTTCTCTCTCTCTCCTTTCTCTCTCTGTTCTTCCTTTCCCTATAACCAACGAACAGAAAAAGGGGGCTGGGGTGTTAAAAAGGTACTACTGGCCTCTCAGATCAATATTAATCTGACCTGATAGTAAAATGACTATAGTTGCCCATAGGATAAATAGTATATACATGATCTCATTTATATGGTACAAATAAGTGGTGCTTATTAGAAAAGGATGTTATACCCATACATGTTATTGTGACTTACTTGGGCAAGTGGAGGACACATCCTATGGGCAACTATAGTCATTTTGCTATCAGGTCAGATTAATATTGAGGATCTGTGAGGCCAGTAGTACCTTTTTAAAGGGCGTCTGTCACCCCAAAAATCGTATATGAGCTGCGGCCACCGGCATCAGGGGCTTATCTACAGCATTCTGTAATGCATTCTGAAATGCTGTAGATAAGCCTCCGATGTAACCTGAAAGATGAGAAATAAAGGTTATATTATACTCACCCAGGGGCAGTCCCGGTCCGTTACGGGTCAGATGTGAGTCGCGGTCCGCTCCATCTCCAGCTGTTTGCGGGAAGTTAGAAGTAACAGAAACACGCTATCACTGCCCACGTTCACATGTTCAGTATGTTACCTCAGTATTTGTAAGCCAAAACCAGGAGAGTAACACTCAGAGGAAAAGTATAAAGAAACACGTCACCACTTCTGGATCTCTCACCCACTCCCAATTTGGCTTACAAATGCTGAGGTAAAATTCTGACCAAATACTGAACGTGTGAATGTGGCTTTAGGCTGGTTTCACACATCCTGATATTTCCGATACCGGAAAAACGGTACTGGAGATATTCATGTCCGTGTGTGTAATACGTGTGGCAACTGTGTGCCGCATCTGTACGACACGGACGCCTGCCGGGGAAGAAGCGCTACAGTAAGCACTGTTCCCCGGCCAAGGGCACACTTAAAATGAAGCAAGTTGATCACTTCACCTCAGGCGGCATTTAGTCCCTGAAGAAGTGTAAAGATCGATGCTTCAAATATATTCCTATTTAAAAGTGTATGTATTTTCCATGTGCGTCCGTAAACCAGATTTATTTGCACTGATATTATTAAGGGGGGGGGGGGGGGGCGCCATTTTTCCGTTCGCCTCAGGCAGCAGAGAGGCTAGGTTCACCCCTGACAATGCCACATATATATAATAAGACAGGAGCACCGAGGAGGGGCCAGGGCTAGTATTGCTGTGTCAGGCAGCAGAGGAAAGCATCTCCTTTTGTGGTGAGCGCGTTTACCTGAGCGCAGGAAAAGTCAGATTTTCTTGTTTGTTTCAAGCGTAAAACAGTCTGCATAAGCATCTATGACACTTGTACAGGCGTGATTGAGACATATACTTGTATATCAGGGCTGCGGAGTCGGTAAGCCACAGTTGCGACTCCGACTCCTGGATTTTAATCAGGCTCCGACTCCGGCTCCTTCATAAATGGCCAATTCGTAACAATAAATTTACTGTTGTAAAATATTATTAACATCTTGCTTATTCAGTTTCTCACCATCATATAAGTAATCAGACCACTTAGAGCAAAAACTATATTTATTAGAATACAATTAGAATATAGCAAATAACTTTTATAAACTTTTATAAACTCTTGTAAGTAAATATGCAATAAACACTGTTATGCAGTTAATAAGAAGAAATCTATAAATTTGTCCTCAGAAAAAGTATTGCCTCTGTCAGATCCTCCTTCATGGAGAAGCAGAGAACAACCTCTCTACACTAACTTGCGTTGGTGGCAAAGCAGTAACCACTCGGGCAACATCTCTGACAATGTCAGGATACAGAGGAATCGCTTGTTGCACTGTTATTTTTGATGAATGGTCAAATTTCTCTTTTAGTGCACATGAAAAATTCTGCTGAAATGTACTGGCTGTGTTCTTTGATGGGGTGACTCTTCTTCTATGCGGGAACGCTTTGCACGGTCCTTGTGATCCAAATATTTTCCGAAATTAAATTCTTCATCAGTTGATGAGGGTGAAGATGTGGCAGGACGACCAAATTCTTCTTGTTCTTCCTGACTGTTCTGCAACCGTTTCATCCTTACTGCTATTTCAAACAGAGCTTCTTTTCCTTTAGTTAGCGGCTGATAATCTAGAAGAATCCGATGCATTGGGTCTACATAACCAGCTGCCAAAAGAATGTTATTTTGTAATAGTAGCTCCTCTCTCCGTTTCATTGATTTAGCATGTGATGAATGAAAGAACGTAGATCTAAACTATCATGTTGCTGTTCATCTGAAGCAACTTCAGTTTGCTCCTCAGTTACAATACTGTGTTCCTCTATTTCAAACATTTATGTGTCTGTGGACCCAGAATGTTCTTCTAGCTGCTGGTCACCATCATTACTCTCATTCATTAGCTTAATAGTACTTATTATATTTGAAGCATTGTCAGTTACGACAGAAAGAACTTGCTCTTTTTTAAGTTCATAGTCTTGCAGAACCTTTTCCACCAAGACCTGGAGAAACTCACTGGTGTGATGAGCTTTGGTGTCTTTTACTGCCAATGTCTTGGTAACTATTTCATTTTTGTCACAAACAAATCGGACATTGATGGCAAAATAGTTCACTCTGTGACGTGTGCAGGCATCCATTTTAAGAAACAGAAAGCGTCCCTTGAGAGTTTTTTTTAGTTCTTCCTTTTGTTTAAAAGCTTCTTCGATTACTAATTTTCTAATACTCTCTCTCCAGAGAAACACCAAGCTTGCGGGCCATTTCCCCATTCAGACACATAAAAGCTGGTCGTGAAAATAATGAAATAGGCACACTATCCTTTACAACAAGCTCTATGATCTGTTTTTTAAATGCATCTACTGTCATTGTCACAGTAACTTTGTCACTGACAAAATATCTTGCAACTGATGGCTGCAAAGTTCTCTGCTCCTTTGTTTGGCTGGAAGAGCTGGGCACTGGTTCATTGGTTTGGATGCAGTCTCTCTCATCCACTGCTTTCAGTACTTCTGGATGAAAGCGCTGTAAATGTCTCTTTAGATTAGAAGCTCTGGTAGGAGCATTTTTATCTTTGCCTGAATATGCACTGATCTTGGCTTCACAGCATTTGTTTTCGTCTGGTTCATTTGTCATACACTGACAGACATGATGTTTTCTATCTTGAGTGATGGTGTAATGTTCAAATACAGCTGATTTAATGTGACGCTTCTTTGACATTCTCAGGTTTTTAATTCTGCATTCACAATCCAAATGACAATTGTTTTTCCTAAAAACAATTGTACAAAATTATTGCCAGGTCGTACAACTGGTATAGTGGTCAGTAATACTGTTATTCCTCATGTACTCACAGTTAACTGATGCAAAGTTTGTTGAAAGGATTATACTCACACCTAGTAAACATCTAGTCTAGAGGAGGAGCTTTACTACTAAGAATTTGCAACACATTTTCACTTTCAGTTTCATACATTGTAAGTAGGGGGGTTGGGGCACCATGAGGTTAACCAAGTATAAGATTAGATAAGGGCAGTGGAGAACAGTGACACACAAGAAGAAATGTCTCTATCTCCAGCAGAACTGCTTATCACTGTTGTTCATAGTTTGATAGAACATATATATTTGAGTAACATTTATAAAATTCATATGAAAGTTCAATTCTGAAATATTAATACATTTTTTTTAAAGCTGGAGTCGGTACATTTCTACCGACTCCAACCAAAACTAACTCCGACTCCACGACTGACTCCACAGCCCTGTTGTATATGTCTTGCTCTATACATTTAGCCATTACTACTGACTGCTTATACTGAAGAGTGTAAAAAACGCCCCAAATGTAGGAAAGAACCACGCTCAATGTGTACTAAAATTACTTTATTACAGTTGATTTTTAAACATTTCCTTTGCTATGATACAAAGGATAATTACAAACAAAATATTACATAGGATTTAATTTCTCTCCTTTTCTGACAACTTGGTAACAGCTTTAAATGCACAATCTATACAATTAATACAGGTTATATAATATATTGTGAAACCAGAGGAATACCAGAATACTGACATTACACTGTACAAGAGACCTCACTGTACAAGACCCCAAGAGGCAGTGGTGTGGGAACACTACACTGCAGAAAAAATGCACACCCGCAGGAACTTAGACCAGAAAATATGCAAATGTGCGTGAGATTTGTGCTGATCTCTTATAGGAAGCTACAACTAATGCTAAAACAAAGCGGCAGAAAAAAAAATCCAATATTCTCATGAGGGGATGCATATAAATCCATTCTATTCATACTGGTAAAATGACAATGTATAAAATGACTTAAAAAGCAGTGCTAAAATGTGAGCATGACTCAGCAGGGGGCATCTCTGCTCTCACATCAAAGGAACTCCAAAGGCTAAAGTGCTACCCGCATGCAACAACCTTAGCGGATTGGCTTACACCATATTGGAAAATAGAAAAATAGAACTGTATTTATACCCTGAAGGGAAACTCTTGTGACATGACTGGTGGTTACAATCGTGGCCTTGATAGAACTTTTTGCTATGCAGAGAGGCAATAAGGCACGGCATCGAGGATTCGGATTATCGCGGGGCAAAGTGAATCATGCAGTGAGCAAGCTCAAAAATTGTGAGGTTAAAACCCAGGCTGGATATTGTATACAATGCACCCCCAGTCCTATGTGGCATCCTCCATTCTTGGTCTACGCAGCGTTCAGTGGTGACGGCTGCTCATCTCTATATACAGACACGGGATCTTCAATTACCAACTGCTGAAAAATCATCGGTTAGGATCTTCAATTACTAACTGCTGAAATATCACCGGTTACCCTACAGACGTAAGTGCAGTGAAAATTATTGATGATGCCCAGTGGGTACATGGCACCAGTGCCCAACCTTATGTAACTGTGTGGGCTGAATAAACATGCATGCAAATACATCAACTCCCTGCCCCACTGAGTTCACCAGCCTCAACAGTGGCTGTGACAGGGTGGCACACAAGCCGCTGGTTCTAGTGTTTTACAACACATCCAATATTTAGTGAATTGTAGTTATGTTTGCTGCGGGGGAAACGCACTGGGCTGGATGGCAAGTATGACTACAATCTGTATTCCCAGCAAGCCGCAGCTACTGCACATTGTATAGAGGTAACAATCTCAGGAATTTAGCACTTTTGTGAAAGTCTCTTTTATAAACGCCAGTAAGGCTTCTCTTGGCAGCATCGTGCCCAGGTATCTGCGGGTGTGCATTCCTAATCTCCCTAATTAAAGACATTCTCAGCCATGTGTCTTCACTAAAGTACGGGGGAAGGGGAAACAATATTTTTGTCTTTTTTTTTTTCCCGTTGTTCAGATGTTGCAACCAGTGGGAGTGTACAGAGTAAAGTGAAGAAAGATTTCAACTTAAAAAATATATATTCTTGTAACTACAAATAAATGTGCAAATAAAAATAGAGAAACATGCCGGGAAACGCAACAAGAATATGTCAGTCTCATGACCAACAGAATACAATTCAATGGTTGGCTCTTCACTTGGCTGCTGACAGAGGGATCGGGTATACATTGCAATGTGTGCACAGCTAAAGAAGCAGGTTACTATGTGCCCAACAAAAAAGAGATGGAATTGAGCTACTAAATATTAAAGGGGAACGGCTTGCTATCATTCAATGACATGTTTTCTTCAATGTCCACCAGATTTGGTAATGCAATGGTAGAATCAATTAAATTCAGCAAGCAGAAATCTTAACCTTGGCAAATTGATTCATCCAATGTATCTTGATGGTGAATATTTTGCTAAGCTCTAAGGCTAGCCACTTTTTTTTTTCTTTTTTCAGGGTTTTCCAAAATTATGACAGAAGGAAAAGTTGTTAAATATTGTTTCCAATTCTTAGGCTCAACCCAGAAAGAGCATCAGACCCTTGTGGCTTGTTTAAGAAGGACCAGTCGATTCATGCTGCCCGAAACCCGGGTAAAATGAATAGGACACCGGCTGCGTTATTGCAGCCATGTATTTTTTATGCTCAAACGCTGCGGTGATTCAGAAGAAACATACTATGAAAAGCCGACTGGGTGACTTGGATGGCTAGTCCGAGGCTGGTCCCTGGCAGCTTCTCCCATTCCTACCCCCCAGAAGACCGACAGGCCTTTCCATATACGCACACATTTATGGAGAAACTGATCAGTTTAGGGGAGCGGGGCGCCTGCTCCCCTGGACAGCTTTTAAAACTTCAACTCTGAAACATTGCCATATTTCAGAGAAAACAAACATGGCTGCAATAACACATCTGGTAACATTCATTCTACCTGTGGTTCGGGCAGCACGAATATGGCAACAGGCTCAGTGTAACCCAATGATGGCTTACTGTGGTCAGCAAGGACTTAGGCTAGGTTCACATTGCGTTAGGGCAATCCGTTTAGCGCTAGCGCTAGCGGATTGCGCTAACGCAATGTATTTGTAGGGGTCGCGCTAACGTCCCCGCTCTCGCAGATCCCCGATCTGCGAGAGCGGGGAACGGACCTCGGGCGTGCCGCGGACGCTGCAAGCAGCGTCCGAGGCGCGCCACAAAAGAACGGCACATCGCTAGCGCGAGCTGAAAAAGGCACGCGCTAGCGATGCGCTTCAGGCTGAAACAACATTGCTGTCAATGGGTGCGCTAACGGACCCGTTGCACGGCGTTAATTGCGACATTTACGCCGTGCAACACTGTCCGTTAGCGACAACCCACTAACGCAATGTGAACCTAGCCTAAGACTGGCACATTTGGGACCAGGGAACCTAGCAGTAATTGCATTCTAATTCTCAAAGTGTAGAGTAGTATAGAGGATTTTTCTCCAGCGATGACGATGATGAGGTCCCGCTGCTTTAGTGCATCAGACGCTTGCTGCATTGTATGCCCCAACCATCTGCCAGCAGTCTGGATAGATTTACTCAAGATCACATGAAGGATATAAAAAGGTGTCCGAGGGAGGGTTCATTCAGTAGAGTGTTAACATTTGTGTTAATAGAATTGTTAGACAAGTCGGAGTCCTAAGTCCTCTCAGCCAACCTTTATGTTGCCCTACACAATACAAGCAAGCTATTAGAAAATGTACAATATACACAAACCTACCCTTTCCCCACTTCAGCTTTTAATAGAACCTCTTCATAAGCTCGGTAACACACAGCATGGACTTGACTAGTCCTTCAATCATTTGTTGTTGTTTTTTTTTTTATATTTTCTTTTAGTTCATCGGCTGGCTGAAATGGGCGCTGGGATCTCATAAATAGAACTTTTTTTTTTGTTTAGCAACCTAAGTGTTAATAAAATGCTCTAGCATTTACAATTTATTAAGTCAATATATCTTTGTGTAATATGCACTAAATATTTTTTTTAATGTAGATATTTACACCAGTGTCTTTGCTGCCCTATCACCTTCCTCAGTCAGCAGGGAAAATCAGTCCCTGCTGCAAAAATGGTGATAGACAAGAAGAAAAAAAAAATAAAATAAAAAAAATAAAGTGTGGTACTAAAAACATGTATAAAAAAGGCCTTTCAAATACAATCCAAGTCTCATAAATCCTCATTTTCGCATTATCCTCCTAATCATCACAGCATGTCATACTTGCTAGTCTGCAGTCCTCGCTAGCTTAAGGACAGCTACCAGGGTATTCCCATCTCTAAGATCCTGTTTCAATATGTAGTAGGTGTAATAATAATAATATAAGCAAATACCTCCAATTAGAAATGTAGTATAGTTCTCCAGATAAGCTATGTCACTTAACCCATGTGCAGGGCATTGCATTAGCTTAGGAATCCATTGTTACGACCACTAGCAACTAGTTAACTATCACAATGAGTGGTAGTGACTAGACATGAGCGAATATGCTTGGCAAGCTATAGCGCTTCCCGAAAAAGCTGCAGCGGGAATCCAGATACATGGAGCGTTCCCGATGATCAGGTGTTTGGCGCCGCGGCGTTGTGACAGTCTCAACACACAGACTCTCCATGCATCTGTTGTGACTGTCACACGGCCGCGACACATGCAGCAGCGGAGCCGATCAGCTGATTATCGGGAGCGCTCCAGGTATCCGGGTTCCCGCTGCAGCTTCTTCGGTAAGCGTTATAGCTTGCCGAATAAGGAGGGAGCCGAACATATTCGCTCATGTCTAGTAGTAACCATGGATATCTAAGCTACTGCAATGTCTGCCTATGGGATAAGTGACATAGCGAATCAGAAGAACTATACTACATTTCTAATTGGAGGTATTTGCTAATAATATTATTACAACTACTAAATATTGGGATATGATCTTGGAGATGGGATTAGCCCTTTAAGTGTAGGTGTTACAAATGAGTGGTCACTTGTATTTCCTATGAAATAAAGCTGGAGCACCTTTTTTTTTTTCCAGATTCAGCATTACAAGGTCCCTCTTTAATTCCCCCTGGAATTTGCCCTACATATTGATACTTTAAGACAGTGTCAGTCTTTGTAGGGACAATTTCCTATTGACAGGAGAAACGGTAATGATCGTTTTCCATTTATTCATACAATTCCAGGAGGATTAAGAGCGTAATTGCACAATTTAAAAATACATTTTCAGATAAGATGCACCAGGAATGCTATTTCATGAGGAGTGCAAGTATTTAAAATTCATACAGTATGGAAGCTAGATGAAAAGCAACAAGATAGACGTGAGCAGCATGTATCCCACGCCTTGCAATAAACCTGACTGCCCGTATGAGATTGGCAAGTGCAGAATGGCATCAAGAGAACAGGAAAGTTCCTCAATGTGGTTCACAAACATTCACATGTGTGCACTCCAACGCAGACAACGGTGTCTAAACAAATTAAAGCAAGATGGCCATATATTTTCAAATATTTAGAACTGAGAGTCCTCAGTGGTCCTCTCAATTCTAAATATTTTTCTATCTACTGGCTAACACGGTACCAAGATATTTATCTTTCCTGTATCATATATTTTCACACATGGCTTGGTTCCTAGTTTTGAATGCAAGTACCAACTCCTGTCAAATTAGAGAACTAAAAAGTGCATCATCATCATCAACAACAAGCCAAGTCATGCAAAACCTGCATACAATCCAATCATCCCTCCAACCCGGAACACATTCTGGAGCACAGGCTGGATTCTAAATTGGCTCATCATCCATCAAAGGTAGCATCATATTGTGCAATGCCGCCTGGCGGTAGAAATCATTTTGGCGGTTGGCACAAGATTTCCTTCTACCCTCTGCAGCAGGATTTCTCATTGTGGTCTCCAATGACAGAATGTGCACAGCATAAGATTCCCCATCCAATCTTCCTTCATCTATGCCTATAAATGCTGCTTCAACGAGCCAAAAAGGAAAACAGCGGTGACTAAACCACAGCGTGCAAGCCGCACAATCAGTGTAACTAATATTGATGTAATTACACAACTTTGGTGGAAAGAGTCTACAATATAGAAGGAAGCACCAAGATCCTCAAGGTTCACACAGAGCATCTCTACAATGGGGACCATCAGTACTAGGGAAATGAAAGGAAATTGGGCTACAAAAATTAACACTCCAAAAGAGGTTCTCTAATGGAAGAGATAAAATCCATACAAGTATTTTTAATCAAATTTTCTGACAACCAATATATTGTACAAGAAAACTCAACTATTGAATTTACAAGCATCCCGTGTACGAATATTCACAATTCTCTAAAGCACAATCATAAGGCAAAATGGTCATTGTAGAACCAGAGTAGGAAGAGCATATTCACTTAGGGTTCCGCATTTCCAAAATCCTGCACCCATTGTCCTGATCACAGACAGGGTGAGGTAGGTTTCCTCCTTGACCCCAGGTCTATAGTCAGATGACGGGAGATGTTAACCTTCCACAGCACTGACGTTAAGTCATTCTAAAATGCTTTTTGGAGTAGGATGATTAACAGCGTATGAGAATTGCTAAAACATTCAGCACACATGGTGCAAGTATACGCTAAAATGGCATTTTCCTTCAGCTGTCCACTTCCGGAAAGTTACCTTTAGGGTATGTGCAGATCATCATTAAACACTGTGGGTTGTGCAGCGTCCAGATATTACAGCATAGTGGATGTGAATTCAAGAAATCGAATGCCCAGTATGCGTCCACAGACATCTGCAGCTCACCTGCGGAGACGGACATGTGGTGCGTCTCTCCAGACAGCAGGATGTCAATTTCTCTTGCGGAGACGTGAGTCTCCACAAGAGAAATTTTACCCATACAATGTATTGAACGCAGTGAATCCGCATGGTTCAGTGAAACCCTGCGGATTCACTTGCTTTTCAATAGATGGTAGTGCTTTGGAAGCAGCTAACATGCACTATGTCCAAAGCGCTGCCAGTTCCGGATCGTTGGCACATACCCGTCCAAACAACAATTAAAAAAAGAAAAAAGTATCTTAGCAAATTCTTTAACTAAAAATCTCATCGGTCAGCCTTGGTTCTGGGGTTGTCAGCTCCACTTTGGCTTTGTGCTCAACACAGATTTAGTTGCCAGTTTACTATATAAAAGGGAGCTGGCCGACTGCTTATTGCAATAACTAAGCCAGCCCCCTTCTCCATCTCATTCGTCTAACCCTCAGCTGTGACAGTATTTTTGGGTGAAAGTGGACACCTTTATTGACCAATAGAAGATACATATTTTGCCCCCAGAGTGTTGGATGTAACAAAGCTTTTTGCAAAGCACACTCCACCAGTCAATAAAAAGCAGCAAATAGCAAATCAAAAAAGCAAAGTAAAAACATAAAAATTGTCAACGATAGAGCTCATTAGAAGCAAGCAAGCGAATACATAAAAACCCTTTGTGCAACTATCTATGCATCTATGTGTGGATTCACACGGGCCATAATCTTACCACATGGACAAATCTGCTTTTTTACTGGGTGAAATCAATGGCCAATGGAAAAGTCTATGGTGTGAAAGAATGGCCCGTGGTAATGCAATAATGCAACCAAATACTGTTTGGCAGCTAAAAGTTTAAGACCAAGAAAATGTACAACACATTCCGATTTCTTAAGTTCTGTGTTTTTATATGCCTTTCTAAGACATGAGATTTTTGTTGAAGGCACAAACAGTTTGGAGAGGACCCTATGACGGAAATAATAATAATAAAAAGATGGTAACTTGTTTGGTAATTTCTTGCTACACTGAAGTAACTAGAACATTGTGAAAGCCTTAAAATAAAAACAAGTAAAATCTAATAAATGTGCAATTTTTAATACAAACTGATAATCTAGGAAAATAGGTGTAGGGTAGGAAAAGGTCAAGATTAGTTTAATATGTCCGCATTAATGTTGTATATAGGCAATGAGCCAACTACCCTATCAAACTGAAGTGCTCAGTGTCCAAAGACACTTACGGTATTTAATCTCAATGTGCAAAAATGTTAACTGTTCAGGAGGTTGAGGTGGTTCGAGTCAAGAACATTATAAGGTCCTCACTAAAGATGGGAGAATCGATTTGCAAGACTCTGGTCCATCGGCCAAGTAATCTATGACCGTTTGACGGGAGCTCTTTGAATCACCTTACCTCCTGGCATTCACAGCTCATTAATTTTTTTTTTTGATTAGCAGGATTGATGCAAACACGACATCACACAAGACCGACTAATCAAAAGGAGAGCAGTGAATGCTGGGAGGTGAGGAGTTCCGAAGGCTTCCCTTTCAGCAGTCACAGATTACTGACCTGGCCGCTCTCCCGGAGCCCTGCAAATGAATTCTTCCATTTCTGTACTCACACATACCATCTTTTAGGACTATCACTTACAAGGTCCACATACACATTAGATTAATGTTGGCAGAACCCACATTTTTAGGGGCACAAGTAGACTATCTAATATGCCTGGGCGGCCTCCTGACCAGGCATGGTAAATTACTTCCATGAGAAATTAACCACCACTGGAAGAATCAGGCATTGGCTTACTCCCTTCTCCCCTTTGAAAACACATGCATGCTTGACCAAATCGATCAAACACTTGTATAGGAAGGCCAGGAGATAGCGAAGGCTAAAACCATTGTTGATCGTAACAACGATACAGTAATGCATATAGCCCACTGTAGACTTGGATATGCTCCAAAATGATTTCTAAATAAAGGGTTTCGTTAAAACAATGCAAACAAATGCGATCAGTAATTCAAACTATTGCTGACAGGAATATTGGGAAGGATCAGAACATCTCAGAAAAAATATCTTGTAAACCTAATGATCTCCTACGTGCCCCACCTTCTTCGATTACCTGCAAATTATTCTGCAACCATATCACTTCCAAATCTAACCACAAACCCAGTTGCAAATGTTGCATTAATGGTTCTTTGAGATTGGTTTGTTTTTTTTTGGCTAGAGAGATTCTCTGATCAGGACTTGATTACAGACAGTCCAGTGGTTGGTGTACACTGAAGGGGGAATTGACCTAAGCTCAGGGCTGCCACGTTATGTACAGATATGCCAGGTCCTGCAGGGTCATAGATGCTAATTAAGAATTCTCCAAAAGGATACATCGCTACATAATACCAATTATTTTTAAGTGAGCAGATCAAATCATTTAGTGTTATCGCTGGATCTACACAAGGGGCCGCCAATAAACGAAAGCGCTTAAAATAAGTTATTAATGTTTGATAAAAAAAATGTAGTGCAAACAGTTAAAAAAAAAAGTTCAGAATTTGCTTTATACTAAAAGGGTTATTCCAATTGTGAAGAGTCAGCAGATAACACGTAGATTGGTAGTGGCCGACAGCCGGCAACCCCTGTAATTTTGCCAGAAAAGAGAACATAAATTGTTAAAGATTGTCCTTTGAATCATCAAAAGCAAGATGGGAAGGAAAGTGTCCATGTTGACAAGGTATTTATAATGAGAATGAACCCTAGGTTTGGTGGTCTGCGATGTAAGGACCTTTCTTGTCACTCCCACCCCAGTACGGAGAACCCATGTGATGGGTAATTTATCCTTGTACAAGGCTCGCACATCTACAGTACACAGTAACTAGCTATCTCCAGCCCTCCGAATTTCTAGTCAGTAAATATTTACTAAGTTAAAGGTCTAAAGTACAAAGGCCTAAACTTTCAGCTAAAACAAAGTGTTTTGAGAAGGTCATTTACCCCAACAGTGTCACAAGCGATTCAGATGAAACATCCAACTGTTCGGGATCAAATTCTTTTAAAATAATAAAATAGGATTAAAAAAAAAATAAATGAAAAAAGCAAGAAAAAAAAAATAGATTACACTGAAACATAACTTTTATATAGAGGTTTTTTCTTGGGTATGGGATATACAAAGAAAAAAAAAATCTGGCTTAGTAAAAAAAAAAAATTCCTTTTCATTCTCCAGGAATTGAAAAAGACTAAACAAAATATCGATGCATGTCTAAAAATACCTTTAATTAGCAAATCGCTTTAGTACATTAAAATGTCCACTATCTTGTTAGACAGATGTCACCTAGTGTGTTTATAGGACTGGTGCCTGTGAGCATGTGCAGAAGGAAGCTCCGCTGCTGTGACCTGGAGACGGTGCATGGTATATATAGGTTGTCTTCAGGTCACAGCAGCTGAGCTTCCTACAGCACATGCTCACAGGCGCCGGGTCCTAATATAGTAGGACAGGCTTCTGCCATTGTAACAAGGGGATGACCATCATTAAGGCTTCTTTTACACATACCGTTGTTTTGCGGCCCCAATAGATTTCTATGGGGCCGCAAAAACAGGCCTCACTAATTTCGCGGTGCGCCGTATGGCCGTCTTTACAGCCGTGAAAAAAGATCGAGCCTGCTCGATCTTTTTCACAGCTTACGGACACGGCCCCCATTGAAAATCAATGGGGCCGCAAAAACAATGAAAGCTTGTTTTTTGTGGTGCACCGTGACTTCTGGTTTTACGACGATCCGCAAGTTTTTTGCACTCTGTTATTGTGGCAGACCGTGAAAATTGCGGCGTTATGGCCCGCAAAAAAGGCCTGCAATAACAGGCCGCAAAAAACCTGGTATGTGTAAAAGAAGCCTAAGTGCTCAAGTGACTTGATTCCTGCATAAAACAAGTGTCACAATTGCTAATTAAAGGTATTTAAGGAAGTTATTTAGTATATTTTCTTTATTCATTTTTTTTTTTTATTCCCAGAGAATCCCTTTAAAGAGAACCTGTCCGCTCTCCAGACATGCCTGAAAAACGTTCCATGGTAACACTTTTCTTCTTAGATCTCTGCTGTTCCAAGTTTTCCACGTGGCATGGAAATGGTCAGCTTGGGTGTGTGTTACCATTCCACTCGTCATGGAGCATAAACCAACTCACTGAAGTGTACCATGTCTCACTGTGTATGGACACCCGCTTCATAAGGGTAACAGTAATCGTTTTTTCATTTAAACCTTTCCATGAGTAATAACAAAAATGGCAAACCTCAATTATGCAAAAATGATGATTTGGCATTGCCATTGCACGGAGAAGTATTTACTAAAAAACTCGTCAGGAGGGGACAATTAATAATTCAGTTTGCATGTGAGCAATATCAACTCAAATTTTCCCAATATAACAAATTACATCCTTAATATTGAAGTGATCTATCGTGTGATAAATGCTTGGGTTTTATGAGGTTAGTCTCCAGAAATAAAAAAAAAAAAAAAAAATCAACATTAAATTAAAATAGAACAACACGTTCTGAACTTTGATGTCTCCTATATCCGGCTCGTAGAAGGAACATGGAAAAGCTAAAATACTTGTGTTATATGTAACATGGAAATGGCAAATCATAGCTAGGAACATCACAGAAGGTCCCGGAAAAGGGTTTGTTCACACTACAGGGCTCAGGACAGTCACTTTTGGGGAGGGAGGAGGGAGAAAGAGGAAAAAAAAGATACATGGACCTGGAACACATGTGGGTGAACAAGTCCTAATTTAAGGAGAATGCATGTTACATGCTCGCCTTCTCACAGCCCATTTAACATACCTTATCTACACACCGATCCTCTTTCCACTTTCTGTACTGTCTACCCAATGGTGGCCATACACTTCAGAAAGATGTTTGGCTGACAGCTATCCTCCCAATACATGGCAACACTATGCGTGCAAGTGTTCTCAATCAGGAAATGGGAGTAAGCCGCTGCCAGACAATCTGCTGGCAAATTATAGCCCATGAGAAAGAAAGGAAAAAAAAAAGGCCCCTTTCACATATCAGTCTTTTGCTGTCAGTCTCAATCCGGCGAATTTTGCAAAAAAACTGATCCGGCGAATGTTGCTGCCAGATGGTTTTTTTTTCTCATAGACTTGTATTAGCGACGGATGGCCTCACGTTTCATCCATCGTTCCCCGGATCCGTTGAAAATTGTTGAACCGGCGGCCGTACAAAATAGACATAGTAACGTTTTTTGTGTCCGGCAAAAAAACAGACAGCGATGGACCTGGCGACGTCCATCGTTTGCTAGAATGGAAGCCTATGGCGCCGGATCCGTTTTTTTTTTACTGAGCATGCTCCGATTTTTTTAGGATCCAATTAGCTGGATCAGCTAGTCGGATCCGGCAAAAAAACGGATCCGTTGCATCAGTTTTTCACAATCTGCGATGGATCCGTTTTCTTCAACATTCGATGGATTGTGACTGATGGCAAAAAAACTGATGTGTGAAAGCAGCCTTAATCCTTCTCTCGACATCTGCCATAAGGAGAAAATCATCAGATACGGTGTATGGCCACCGTATGCTACTGCTACATACTCCCAAAGATCAGCAGGACTACATCTATACCACTGCCACCAATGATAGCACCTGAATAGATAAAATTAAACAGAATAAAATATAAGAAAGAAAAAAATAAACAAACAAAAAAACACTATGCACACTTGGCTCACATACAGCTGTACAGGAGGCACCAATAACCAGCAGCTAGCTGCTAATATGGCGGCTCGGATGTCGCTCCTCAGCAGTATGCCTGATATAACTATGGCATAAGGTAATAATAAAAAAAAAAAAACTACTGTGGCCACAGCAGGATATGCAACGTGTTCTGCTACACCGGGTCTCATGCTTCCTGAAACGTGCAATTATGATGATACTTTGACACCTATGAAAGGACCATCGCCACCAAAAAATGGTTCGCAAAGTACCAGCAAACATGAGACCAGTGCAAAGTAGCAGAATGTGAATGATGTAAAGAGCGCAGTGTCTCCGCAGAACAATGGATATGCCACCAATAAGCTAGTGCTGTAAAAAACAGATTTAAAAATATCCTAAAAGCAGCGACAGATTAAACATTTTTTGGCCTAGTTAAAAACTAATTTGACACTATATATTAAAAAAAAGGAAATGTTTAGGAAACCTAAAAGTATACTCCTTGTAATCTTTTGACACATTAGGTCAAGAAAAAAGATAGGATCGCTCACTGGAGAGAGGAAGATTCACTTATCTCTTCAGCGGGAGAAGCCCAGCCGGAGTGTAGTGATGAATACGGAGAGTCGGGGAATGCTCCGAATGCAGATGTAGCTCTCAGGTGACTCCACGCTATCTGCTAGGTAAAACTATGGCCACATTCAGCACAACCCATATATGCTTTGCTTTTCCTTTCCTTCAAACAATTCCCTGATTATAAAAAAAAAAAAAAAAACCCCAGCAGCCAATGCAATCATACTGTAGATTACACACACAAGTAACCCTGTACAAACGGATAAAATACAGCATGTGTAGGAAGCCTTAGTTTGGCAGCTGCTCAGTACCATTGAGAAAGCTGCAGTGAGGACATCTGTAGGCAGTTTGTGTTGAATGATCAAAAGGAATGGCCGTTTAGTATTTTTTTTCTTGCAGTTATGTATAAGACATGTGTGAACCATTGGATATCTGTGAAGTAACACTTGTGCTCCTGCTCATTCCCTGCTCTGTCCGTCCCCCAGAAGCTGTCCGCCTCAGAGCCTGGGGGCTGTTGCGGACCCCCATTGTACTGCCACGTGAGACGCCTACAGACCCTGATGGATGGCCCCATGGTTGGGGCCCACCTTGCATTGGGTGTCCCCAGGCTTGTGGTGGGCCTCCCATGGGGTGTCCCCAATGAGGTCCAGGGCCTCCAGCGGGATTGTGGGACCAGCCAGAAGCTCCCGGGTAGCTGTGGCTGAACGCCTCGGGGGAGAGATTAGAAAGTATCATGTTACTAAACCCTAGCCTCATGCTTTCAGAGTCAAAAGCTTCAATTTCCCGAGCTTGGCGTTCCAAAAGACTCCGTATTCGCTCTGTTCTCTCATTCTGAAGAGCCAGCATTTCCTCTTCAATCTGAAAAAGAAGAATAAAATATTAATTTGATGCAGTTTTCTAAAAGAGAAACCAACACATACACATCAATTGTTCAGAAAAATAATATTGCCATATTGCAAATACTACAGTCACATCCATGTGTTTTCATTGGAAAGAATTGTAACAAATTTTTTTTCCTCAAGTATCATCCTAGTTTTAATTTTTTTTTTTCTTTTTTACTCAAGCAGGTAGAATGTCTGTACTTTTGAGTTTCATCTGTATTTAACTGATCTAGTAAGAGTCAGTGGATAAAAAAAAGTTCAAAGTCAAGTCTTCCATATTTCATACGTTTTATAGGGATCCCCGTAGACTTTAATGGAAGAGTCTGATCCACAAAATGGATGAGAATAGGACATGCTCAGAGTCTAAAGGACAAGAGATATTGATCAGGTTTTAAAACGGATGTATTTATAGCTCAATGAAACTCTATGGGTCAGCGTGCTGCCTGAGAAACAAAAATGGACAGAAACTGGACGTGACACACTGATATGCGAATGTAACTTAATACTGAGAAAAATATATAGAAATCTTCTGCGTGTTTTAGGAGCTCCGTCACTTCCCCACTCATCCATGTCAAAAAGCAAGTCTGAGCCAACAATCTGAAACAGGAGTCTCCCTCCTCCAGCCTATTTAGTAAAACCAAAATATTGAGGCTTGATTATGCCATTTTAAATCTTTGTGCGCGGTGATGTTAACGGAGATGTTGTTTTATAAAACCCTGCATGGCAATATTCACACTTGTGGTAAGGGGTTCCATTGTGTTTTTTTTTCTATTATTGATCGCACATATAATGCAGTCTGAAATGCTTCCAAAACCTCACTCAAACCCCAATGTACCACATCCAGGGCTGTGGAGTTGGGAGTTGGAGAGTCTATGTCCATTTTGGTGGACCGACTCAGATTCCTAAATATAATAAATTGGGTACAGCAGTACAATGCAGGATGTGCTGTAAATGTTTTCATAAGATTTTGGGAAAGTTATGAAATGTCCTATAAATGTCTGTCCTGTCCCTGATCTCTGCTTTTAGCGGAGATGAATCTTTGCTGCACTTTATGTACATGCTCAGTAGTGACCAGGGCTGGGGAGTCGGAGTCAGTAAAATTGAGGCGTCTGAGGTTGGGCTTACCGACTCCCAGCCCTGGGCACATCACATTAAAGATAAGGGTGCCTGCCATGATCTCTTAGAAACTGTTGAATAATAGTTCCAGGATCTTCCGCTGTCATGGCAGAAGCCGGTCAACAGTTGGCAAGAGCTGAGCCCACTATAACAGCAGTAATCTAGTCAGTATTATGATCAGCGCATGTAAACCAAGACTGGTAGATGAGGTACAACTCTTTCCATTAGGTTTCCTTTCTGTATGTTCAATTTCTTGGTAATGGATGCATGATGCAAAATGCTGACAGAAACCCCAACATGAGGGAAGTATTTTGGTCTTAGGCCAAGTTCACAAGTTGCATATTCGTTACAGATTTTTTTTTGCAGTGTATGAGTAGAAGAATCCGTAATGATTATAAATATCCATAATGTTAAGAGTAGAGTTGATGAATCTTTTCTACTTAGCTGTATTGTATTACACTGCAGATTATATGCTCTTAAATCTGCAACCTGTGAGCTTGGCCCTACAAAACCTAATGTACTCACTGCCTTAGTATAGCTAAGCATTTATAAAAGGTCAGCATCTTTAAATGACTTACTTTCTGCTCGAGAAGGGCTCTACGGAGGGAAACCCTTTGTTCCAGTTCACGTAACTCTCGCTCATGTTGGGCCTCCGCTTGCATCTTAATCTTACTCTGATAGGCATTTAGTAGCTCCAGTTCTTGCTGCAGCTGCATCTTCAGAACCTGGCACTCTGCTTCCTGAGCCTCATCCAGGCGTAGCTGCAAAAAAAGGTAAATTACATACTTCACATCATATCTGTGCAACACAGGAAGGAAAACCATTGTCATTACAACTGTAGTATTGCTACTCAGGTGGTAGGAATTAGAACGATATAGTAGGAATATCGCTATTATACAGAGAGGCATAGCAATGTCAAATATAGGCAAACTGAGCAAAGTAACCTGCAAATCTATAGAGGACTGTCAGGATAAGTTACCACAGGAAGAGAAATACCTGTGCTACACCCAGAATTAGTCCGGTATAGCACAAGTGTATGTTTTGTTCCTTCTTTACTGGTAAACTTGGCCTATACTCAATACAAGCTAATCCACCGTGCCATCGCAGATACATGAAAACTGCATTTCCACTACAAGCACAAACAATTTAAAAAAATGCAGGGACACAGCTAATAAATATCTACTATATAATTGTCTAAGGGTCACTTCCATCTTTCTGTCTGTCCTTCTGTCTGTCGAGGATATTCATTGGTCGCGGCCTCTGTCTGTCATGGAATCTAAGTCGCTGATTGGTCGTGGCTGTTTTGCCACGACCAATCAGCGACGGGCACAGTCCGGCGGAAAAATGGCCGCTCCTTCCTCCCCGCAGTCAGTGCCCTCACACAGGGTTAATGGCAGCGGTAACGGACCGCGTTATGCCGCGGTGTAATGCACTCCGTTTCCGCTGCTATTAACCCTGTGTGACCAACTTTTTACTATTCATGCTGCCTATGCGGCATGAATAGTAAAACGATCTAATGTTAAAAATAATTTAAAAAATAAAAAATCGTTAGATACTCACCGTCCGTCGGCCCCCGGATCGACAACAGGCCTTACCCGCTCCTCCTGACGCTCCATGCTGCGATCTCGCGACATGATGACGTAGCGGTCTCGTGCGACCGCTACGTCATCATCTCGCGAGACCGCAATGCACTCTTGGGACCTGAGCGGGCGAGGAGCATCGCTTGGATCCGGGGGCTCCGGAAGGTGAGTATATAACTATTTTTTATTTTATTTCTTTTTTTAACAGGGATATGATGCCCACATTGCTATATACTGCGTGGGCTGGGCAATATACTACATGGGCTGTGCTATATACGTGGCTGGGCAATATACTACATGGGCTGTGCTATATACTGCGTCACTGGGCTGCGCAATGTACTGCGTGGGCTGCGCAATGTACTGCGTGGGCTGCGCAATGTACTGCGTGGGCTGCGCAATGTACTGCGTGGGCTGCGCAATGTACTGCGTGGGCTGCGCAATGTACTGCGTGGGCTGCGCAATGTACTGCGTGGGCTGCGCAATGTACTGCGTGGGCTGCGCAATGTACTGCGTGGGCTGCGCAATGTACTGCGTGGGCTGCGCAATGTACTGCGTGGGCTGCGCAATGTACTGCGCATACATATTCTAGAATACCCGATGCGTTAGAATCGGGCCACCATCTAGTGTATTTATAAACATCCATTCTACCGATGTCCTTACAGGGGTTGTCTCATCCTCTTAAAAATGGGCACAAAGTGTGAAGTGCTTGTAAAAACAAGCAGCTTTGCAATTTAGAGGTTATTAAAAATCCTCTCCATTCTTAAGAATGGATGGACTTATGTTATAGTTTACTGCCTGCTGCCTAGCTTACTGGCCACCTCTGCAGTCCACCAATGGTGGCCAGTCTCCAAGGCAAAGAGTGCAGTGTTTGCAAGTTATTTGCTGGATCTGGACAGTTTCAGTGCCCTTGAACCCCCCTCTGATGCTGTAAAGGTAAAGCTGCCTCTGCTGGCTGCCCAGAAAAGCACCCAACTCGGCCCAGGAGAGCGCCCAAGCCACTGATCAGAACCGTCAATTATCAGGAATGCACCTACCACCCCAACCCCACATGAAGCTGGGAGGATGGGGAGCAGTTCGCTCCTGAAGACAGAAGAACCCTTTAGAGAAATGCAAAAGAGATCAGATATTAATGGAATAAAAGCAACACCAAAATGTGCTCCTATACACATGCTTGGATCACCTTGTATTATCTATACGGTAAGAGAGTAAGGTCACATAAAAGATCCAATTTGTCCAATAACGCTAACATGAAGATTAAAAAGTTCAGAAAGGGTTCCTGTGTCCTCTAATGATGAAGCAATAGAGAAGTTCACAAAGCGTTACAACAGCAGAGGCAGCCACCCTGCTCCCCACACCTGAGAACAGACAAGGAGGAGAAACGTCAGCTGTGCACATAGGGTTGGTAGACCGCAAAACTCCTCCTGTATTTTCTAAGCGAATAATTTGTGATAATAAGCAACCCTCCCTGCTGGATCATGGGTGTGAATGGTTGTTCATTAGTATTTTGCATATGTGCTGCCTCCACCTTCTATAAGGGTGGCCTGCTGAATTCTGCATTATAGAGATATTGATACCAGGTAGACGGAAATAAAAAAACCAGCTCACCTGTTAGGCATGTGTTGTGGGGAAGCACGGATATCGTGTAGTCATCACGTGGAACTAATGTAGCAAAAAAAAAGGGAAATCCAGCTTCCAAAAAAATTCCAAATTTATTGTGAATAAAACATGAAGCCTACTGGACTTCATGTTTTATTCACAATAAATTTGGAATTTTTTTGGAAGCTGGATTTTCCCTTTTTTTTGCTACAATTGATACCAGGTATTGGTAATTATTGCCTTTTTTCTGTTCTAGTTCTTTGAATTCAACATCCTTTTCCGTGACTTGCAAACAATTCACTTGTTATCACAATACCAGCATTGTGGAAAAGATGTTATACAGCATGTCGGCTCAAATCTGCAATAATATAGCATTGTCTGTGGATTTTAGCTGCCGAGTATTTTCCACTGTGGAAATTCTGCAGCAGATAAGTCTTGTCTACACATATCCTTCGTCTCTGACTGTACCAAATACATTTCCAATGACTTGACTCCTACACTTACTGCTTGTGTAGATAACATCTCATTAATGCTATGGTCGTACTGCTCAGCTAGTATTGCCAGTTTACGGGTTTGCTCTTCTTTCAGTCGCTTGAGAACGGCTTTGTGTTCATTCTTTGGTGTGGTCTCCAAAAGGTGATTCCGCAAAGCTTTATACTGCCGCGTCTGAATCTTGCACGTGTCCTGGAACTGCTTCTTGATCTGGAGCTCTTTAGACTGATCAGGAAATTAGAGAAAGAAACAAAAAACACATCAAAGACACCTTAGATGTAATCATGAAATTATTACATGAAGTCACTATCACTACTAGTTTACTGTATGAATATCTGATTCCTGGATGTAATGCTATGAGGATAATTCCAACTCACAGCAGTGTATACATTTGTAGGTTATGGGTTATACTATCTGATAAACTACTACAGTTTCCCTGAAAATAAGCACTAGCAGAAAGCCCTACTCCAAAAATAAGCCCTAGCTGCAATTTAATGAGGAAGTGTCCAGGCGGTTATAAAGAATACAGCTGGACCCTTTATTAAAGAAAGAAATTGTGTGGCTTTATTAGTATTTCCTTGGTATCACGCCATTGTTACTGAATACAGAAATAGTCATTACCTTGAGGCTCTTGGGTTGTTGCCGGACCTCCATGACATGTTTGCGTCTTAACTCCCGCTCTCTTCGTTTATTGTACTCTAGCTGATTCGTGAGTTCGGTCTGGTGTTGCAGCTTTATGAGCTCACATCTCATCCTTTGTATAGTGTTTAGATGGCGAAACTCTAATTCTTGCATTGACTCATGCTGTCTTAGAAGCATGGCGTGCTCAAGATCCTTTTGTGTCTGCCTCTTATTTAGCTCCTGGTTGGGAAAAACAAAAAAAAGGTTTCCATAAAGAAAAATTTAAAAAACAACTTTAGTTGTACCAAAAATCTCTGCAAACTGTTCGAAATTTGTCAAATCAAGATATTAGTAAAAGTACAGCTTGTGTACAATACAATTTGAAAAATTGTTAGAGGGTAAAACATACATCACTAGCTCCTAGCTAGTGTAAGAAGTGTAACAATATGCAATAGAGCCGCCATCATACCTCTCTGACCAAATCCTGCTCAAGGTTATGTCTACTAAGTAACATCCGCCTCTTGAAACGGCGGCACTCCAGCTCTAGGTATTGCCTTTGACGGCGCAGGAGATTGGCTTCTTCTTCAGCCTGGTAATGCTGGAAATTCTCCTTTTGCTTTGACAGCCACTCTTGTTTCTCTTTCTTCGGAGTACTCTGGTTTTCACTTAACTCCTTTGGAAGAAAAACGCACAAACAAGACTTTATTAATATTGAATACAAAAATTGTGGAGGGGAGGCATTTATCAATCCGTTTGCTCCTTTGGTGATAAAACATCTAATTTTAGCACATGACATGCTTGTACTAAAGTTTCTGAACTTTTAATCTGATATCCATTGAAAAAAAGGTCAGACTAGTAATGGCCAGACATTGCATTTAAAGTAAGAAAATGGCAAGTGTTCCAGCATTTCAGAGATACAGTTTGTAGTGATGAGCAAATGTGCTTGGATAAGGTGTTAACGCAGATTGCTTGGGTGCCAATCGAATGTCTTCGGTGCACTCAAATATGTTCGAGTGCCTGAGGCTGCATATCTCGTGGCTGTTGGAAAGCCGCAAAACATGCAGGGATTGCCTGTGTTGTAGCGGTCTAACAGCGGCAAGACATGCAGTCACGGGGAAGCAAACACATTTTTCGAGCACGCTGAAGACACTCTTAGCACACGGGCATGCTCAGATAACACCTTATCAATCAACACTAAGGGTACCGTCACACAGTGCAATTTTGATCGCTACGACGGTACGATTCGTGACGTTCTAGCGATATCGTTACGATATCGCAGTGTCTGACACGCAGCAGCGATCAGGGATCCTGCTGAGAATCGTACGTCGTAGCAGATCGTTTGGAACTTTCTTTCGTCGCTTGATCACCCGCTGACATCGCTGGATCGTTGTGTGTGACAGCGATCCAGCGATGCGTTCGCTGGTAACCAGGGTAAACATCGGGTAACTAAGCGCAGGGCCGCGCTTAGTAACCCGATGTTTACCGTGGTTACCAGCGTAAAAGTAAAAAAAAAACAAACCGTACATGCTCACCATCTGATGTCCGTCCGGTCCCTTGCTGTCCGCTTCCTGCTCTGACTGTCTGCCGGCCGGAAAGTGAGAACAGATCACAGCGGTGACGTCACCGCTGCACTCTGCTCTCACTGTACGGCCGGATCTGTCAGAGCAGGAAGCGGACGGCAAGGGACCGGACGGACATCAGATGGTGAGCATGTACGGTTTTTTTTTTTTTACTTTTACGCTGGTAACCACGGTAAACATCGGGTTACTAAGCGCGGCCCTGCGCTTAGTTACCCGATGTTTACCCTGGTTACCCGGGGACTTTGGCATCGCTCCAGCGCCGTGATTGCAACGTGTGACCGCAGTCTACGACGCTGGAGCGATAATCATACGACGCTGCGACGTCACGGATCGTGCCGTCGTAGCGATCAAAATTGCACTGTGTGACGGTACCCTAATAGTTTGAAGAGCCAGCCCCGACTGGCTTCTCAACGCTCTGTTCCAGTTGATTGACAGGTCTCTCCCTATGCTGCAATTGTACTAGAACAGCATGATTAGAGGGACAGGTTCCCTTTAACCTATGAACAGGTGTGTCTTTGCAACTTCGTGCCACTTTCTGGCTTGAAATGTAATATATTTATCTGGCCATAACAAGACCGACCTCTGCTCAACCATTTATTTAAAAAAAAAAATTTTATAAAGAAAAAACAAAAAACAGATCGGCTGAATATTTAAACTAGATTTAAATTCATCCGAAAAACTACAAGTGTTTTCTGGGACTTTGATATTGATGGCTATGGTTCGGATAGCCAGGCGTATCAGGCCGAGGTTCAAATCCTGATACCTCCTTCTAAAAGTCTCCATGAGCCAATCCCATTCAAGTCACTAAAGTGTGAAGCTGGCCTCTGGTGACCGACATCATTTACTATAGGTTGTACATGATGTACCTCTTTCAGTTGTTCCTTTCTTAATTTGTACTCCCTCTTTTGTGACTCCAAGAAGCTGTTCAGTTCTTTCTTTTGTTGTGCCTGAATGTGCTGCTGAAATTTCTTCTCTTCATTGGCCATCAGCTTCAACTGTTGAAAGAAAGTTCAATTTCATTGGTAATCACCTATCCACTGTCATTTTATACATTCATGGAGAAAAAAAAAAAAAAAAAAAGTTTATATATATATATATATATATACATATACACACTCACCGGCCACTTTATTAGGTACACCTGTCCAACTTCTTGTTAACACTTAATTTCTAATCAGCCAATCACATGGCGGCAACTCAGTGCATTTAGGCATGTAGACATGGTCAAGACAATCTCCTGCAGTTCAAACCGAGTATCAGTATGGGGAAGAAAGGTGATTTGAGTGCCTTTGAACGTGGCATGGTTGTTGGTGCCAGAAGGGCTGGTCTGAGTATTTCAGAAACTGCTGATCTACTGGGATTTTCACGCACAACCATCTCTAGGGTTTACAGAGAATGGTCCGAAAAAGAAAAAAAATCCAGTGAGCGGCAGTTCTGTGGGCGGAAATGCCTTGTTGATGCCAGAGGTCAGAGGAGAATGGGCAGACTGGTTCGAGCTGATAGAAAGGCAACAGTGACTCAAATCGCCACCCGTTACAACCAAGGTAGGCCTAAGAGCATCTCTGAACGCACAGTGCGTCGAACTTTGAGGCAGATGGGCTACAGCAGCAGAAGACCACACCGGGTACCACTCCTTTCAGCTAAGAACAGGAAACTGAGGCTACAATTTGTACAAGCTCATCGAAATTGGACAGTAGAAGATTGGAAAAACGTTGCTTGGTCTGATGAGTCTCGATTTCTGCTGCGACATTCGGATGGTAGGGTCAGAATTTGGCGTAAACAACATGAAAGCATGGATCCATCCTGCCTTGTATGGAGCATCTTTGGGATGTGCAGCCGACAAATCTGCGGCAACTGTGTGATGCCATCATGTCAATATGGACCAAAATCTCTGAGGAATGCTTCCAGCACCTTGTTGAATCTATGCCACGAAGAATTGAGGCAGTTCTGAAGGCAAAAGGGGGTCCAACCCGTTACTAGCATGGTGTACCTAATAAAGTGGCCGGTGAGTGTGTGTGTGTGTATGTATATATATATATATATATATATATATATATATATATATATATATATATATATATATATATATATATATATATATATATATATATATATATATATATATATATATATATATATAATCCTTGTCATGGTCAGGTTTCCAATTATTCATATAATTGCCTTGTAATGTTTTCATTTCCTGTTCTGCAAAGATGTCACCATATCCCAGAATTCCAAGCGGAGGAAGTTCACCGACAGCCATATTGGGACACCCAAGTGATGGGTGTCTCAATATGGAAACTGCTCCTGGTACCAACCTATTGCGCGGTACCACCAGTGGAACACCGTCGCACCACACACACAATATATGCCGTACGCACCTCTCACAGCCTCTTGCACGGTACCACCAGCGGAAAACCGTCACGAACACGCCGCCGGGATCAGCCTAATGATTTTCTGACTGCCTCCATCTTTGTACAGGGGGAGCGCATGCGCAGTTTTAATGTGACCGATGCCATCTGTCTGCACAAAGATGGCGGCGGTCTGATTTACTGCGCCTGCGCGAGTTACTCACAGGTGGAGTGAATCATTTGGCTGATCCCGGTGGCAGATGCGCGACCTGTCTACAGGCAAAGGAAGCCGGTCACATTAAAGGGGTTTTCCCACGAACGAAAGTTCATTTTAAAAACCGACTGAGTCTGACCGTGTACGGAGCATACCACATCTCCTGGGCAGGGAAGGAAGCAAAAGACAATACTGACATTACAGCAGGGGATCACAGCGGATTCATTTTGTGGGGTAAAATATTTCACTGACTTTTTAAAAAATATTTTACCTCACAAAATAAATCCTCTGTGATCTCCTGCTGTAATGTCAGTATCGTCTTTGAGGGTAGAACACAGCACAGGAAGGAGAGACGGAGGGATAGCACATGGGGTAGACAGGTCAAAGAAGAGAGCACAGATGGGAGAAGTCAGCACATGGGGAAAGAGTGGACAGGTGGGTGAGCACATGGGGGGAGATTCTCAACGCTGCAAAGCCTGCCCCCATCGCGACATTAGGCTACTTTCACACTTCCGGTTGTTTTAATCCGTCACAATGCGTCGGCGCGACATTATCGACGGATGCGTCAAAAATAGTGAAAAACGGATGCAACGCATCCAGCATTTCGACGGATCCGCTAGACGGTTCCGTCGAAAAACTGGATCCGTTGCATCCGTTTTGTCCATTTTTACCATCCGTTTTTTTGACGGATCCATTTTCCATGCCTAAAAATGGGAGTCTCCCAAATGTGATTGGCTACTGGAAAATAGGGAAACCAATATATTGACTGGCTGGCTGTCTTCAGGCTGGCAGGAGTCTTGCTGGCACATTTGGGGGTGACGCCCCAGGCCAGGTTTATATAGATTTGGGGCCTGTCTGGCCAATTGGCTACAAATTCCTGATTCTGAGCATGCTCAGTGTAAAAAAAAAATGGATTCCAGCACTGGATTCCATCATAAGACGTGTCACGACGGATCCTGCGTCCATAGGTGTTTATTCTAGTCAACGACGTATGCCGCAGGATCCGTCGCGACACGTTATCCCAACGCAGACAAAAAAAACATTACATTGAACGTTTTTTCCAGACGACGGTCCGCCAAAACACGACGGATCTGTCGCGAGACGGATGCGACGTGTGGCGATCCATCGCTAATACAAGTCTATGGGGAAAAAACGGATCCTGCGGGCACATTTGCAGGATCCGTTTTTTTCCAAAAACGACGCATTGCAACGGATCTGAAAAGACGGAGGGCAGTAAGGCCTCTTTCACACTTCCATCTAGAATTATATAATCATGGCCATTTGCGCCATACTGAGAAAGGTCCAACTGATGTGACCTGAGATGGTTGCTAAAACAGAGTGGCGATAGAGATGGAAAAAGTGTCCGCCACTTGGTTTTAGCAACTGGCGTATGGTCTATAAAACGAGGTAATACTAATGTAATGGTAGCCTCACCTCTTTATCCATGGCTGCCTGGTGTTTCTTTACAAGTTTTTCCATTTCTGCAGCAAAGGTGTTGCGCTGAGTCTCTAGATCTTTGTCTAGCCTGAGCCGGTGCTCATCCATCTCCGCCTTCAGCTTGTTCTCTAGTGCCATCAGTTGCTTTTGATGTTGCCGCCTCATGCGCTTGTAGCCAGACATCTGTTCCCGCAGCTCCGAGTCTTGCTCATGTTCCTGGATTTGCCTCGTCACCTGTAAAGAGGATACGTGAACTTCACACATTTTTCAGAAAACCGGATTTAGCCATATTCAGTCCGATTATTTAATGTATGAATGGTTCACTGCTTACGGACCACAAAGAGGATTTCTCTAAAATGCAATGAACAACTTCTGTTTAGATGTTTTTTTTAAATAAATATTGCTTAAAACATGTATTGGCATCTCTCACATAACCACGGCAGATCACTGAGATCTGCCATCTTCTTATGATCATAGAGGAGACCACAGGGACTTCCTCCAAATGGAGAATTAAATTTAGTACCTTGCTCCCTTTTAGGTTTTCCCCACAGAGGAGACTGGAGAACTGCACCAAGACCCCATTCACTTAAATAGGATTATGCTGCAGTTTTCTGCAAAGCAGGTGGTGGACGCAGTACTGATTTAGTCCTCTTCATCCTCAGGATCACTTGGGCTCCTACACCTCATACAGTGATAACATTAGGTTATGCCACCCCTTTACGAGGAGTATCCCTTAACCCCCTTCATGATCCTGTCATTTTTGTTTGAGCTTTCGTGGTTTCCTCCCCTTTTTCTGAGAACAATAACTTTATTTTTCCATCGATTTAGCCGTGAGAGGTCTTGTTTTTTGTCCATTTACTTTACAATATAATGTGCTGAAAAAAACAACTTTTTTATCAGTTGGTAAAAAACCTGTCCATTACAAAAATGGTGTGTAAGGCTAGTTTCACACTAGCGTTTGCATGAGCTGCGGACTTCCTCCGTGAAGCCCCGCCCTCGGCCACACCTCCGCCTCTAGCTCCACCTACTTCTGCATGCGGCCGGCGTACCTATCTTACCTATACATTAGGAACGCAGGTCGTGCGGCAGTATGCGGATGCTTCCGCATGCGTCGTTTTGACGATGTGGAAAAAAAATAAAAATTTGCTACAAGCTGAGTCCGACGCTGGTCACTGCATCGTCAAAACGACGCATGCGGAAGCATCCACATACAGCAGCACGACCTGCGTACCTAATGCTAAAGATAGGTACGCAGGCAGCATGCCGGCCGCATGCAGAAGTAGGCGGAGCTAGAGGCGGAGGTGCGGCCGTGGGCGGGGCTTCACGGAGGAAGTCCGCAGCCCTCCGCAGCTCATGCAAACGCAAATGTGAAACCGGCCTAAGTGCAGACATTGTGGTAATATGCAGACAAGGTGGTAATGTGCAGGTAAGTAGCTATTAACCATGTTTTGAAGTGTTACTATAAAAACAGTTTTAGGAAACAAAATGCATCAGTCCACAACAGAGTTGACTATATAGTGAGGGTGCCACCATCCATCCCACTGCACCTTTATTGACGGCTAGCCATGTGCTCAGCAGGATGTCGTGAGAGCGACGACATCGGACTCACTGTATAGGGAATATATACGCACCCTGCACCACCTCAATGACTGGAAGTGAGCAGCTGCAGGGAGAACGTAACTTCATTTTTTCTATGTAGCTGCCCTTAATAAACACAGGCAAACATAGCTAAAATGCTATATACCATCAGATTAACATTATATCTGCTGATAAGTATTTTATGCAGCAGACTTTGTAAGAAAAAAAAAAAAACAATGTGTCTATGTCGCCATTTTTTGAGACCCATAAGTTTAGTTTTCTGTAAATAAATCAGGGTGAGCGCTTGTTTTTGACCAATGAGCTGATGTTTTTATTGATACCATTCATGGGGCTTTCAGCAATGTTGACATTCTTTTTTGGGTTTTAATTTTAAGAGTTTGAGTATGATCAAAATGCCCAGGTTAATTTGTTATATGGGTCAGTTTAATAATGGTAATCCCAAATTTGTATAGTTTTTTTTCCCTATGAAAAACTTTTGTCTTCAGTCGCCATAGAGCCATCACTTTTTTTTTTTTTTTTACGATTTTGGGGTCCATATGACTTTCTAATCTCTCTATTTGGGAGGTTATGTGATAAAAAAAACCCTGATTCTGCTCTTATGATTTTATTTCCATTTTGGTGTTCACCACATGGGATATACAGTATATTTAATTGGAAAAATTAGACAAGCAGTGATAAATATTTTAATAATTTCTTAGATTTTGCAATTTACATTCAAGGAAGTGTCATTTAGACATAGATATATATTTTATTTGTTTACAATATTTTTTACATTTTTACTTAGTCCCTGCAATCGCCTATAGAATTTACTGCAATAATATAGCATTGCATTGTACTGGTAAACTTATGATCTCAACGGGCTTCATTGAAGTACTAACATGGAAGAAATAAGGGCTCCCAGTAGCCATGGCAATCTATCGGCACCTTTTGATTGAGTTGGTAAACGAGGGGAGGTGGCAGACTCTTTAATACCAGTGTCATTCAATGGGTGCATAGTTGTACAGTGCACTTTGCCAAAAGGGTTAAGTTCATCTACATAGGTTTCCTATGGCAAATAAGTGTAAATATATTGTTCTATTATTCGACAGATGAAGGTGTTCTGTGATCACTAGTGATGAGCGAATAGCATTGTTGCTCGGGTGATCTCCGAGTATTTGTTATTGCTCGGACATTTCGTTTTCGTCGCCTCAGCTGCATGATTTACGGCTGCTAGCCAGCCTGAATACATGTGAAGAATGCCTGTTTGTTAGGGAATTCCCACATGTATTCAGGCTGTCCAGCAGCCGTAATTCATGCAGGTGAGGCGGTGAAAACTAAATGTCCGAGCACTACAAAACACTCAGTTCACTGAGCATGCTCGGGAAGACTCGAGCAACAATGCTGTTCACTCATCACTAGTGATGACCATGAGTCGGTGCGCGATAAACACTTGGACCCTTTATAAAACATATCATTGGGTTCGGAGAGACTAGTAATAAAGGCAGCAATAATTAGATGCTATGGATCATATAATAAGTACAGGATTTACTCCATTCCCCTCCCCCTTTCTGTCTGTGTCTTGTAGAGTCACTATTTTTGTCTAAAGTTATATATTGAAAATGTAAACTTATTACATTGTGCCTACTTAATATTGATGACAACATTTATTGTTAGAAATTGCATCCATTTTGGCCATCTTATGACATATGTTCATGTACTGAAGGATTTTGACTTTCTTTTTTGTAATACTATTTTTGAAAAATTTAACAATTCATTTATGAAAAAAACACTTATCAGAGCATATCATGTGCACTGCTGTCCAGCATCACGGGCTAATGTTTTGTTGCAGAGCAAGCACACAAAAAGAATAACAGAGAAGTAAAAACGTACCAGCGAGGCCGTGCGTATGGTGGCAAAGTGCTCTCGGTTCCGATAATGAGATTTGTGGCGTGAAACCTGGGGCGGAGACTGTGGTTCTGATGGCCGCATTCTGGATTCAGATTCTTCCGGGTAAATTTCTTCCTCCTGATTAAGAAAAATATGAAACAAAGTCCATCACAAGTGAACTGTCTTCATGCTCAGTGCAATATTATTAAAAAGGAACACAACTTGTGATTTGGCACTCCTTGAAGCAGATAGCAGGGCCCTGCTTATTCATATGGACTCCTAGCGTGCAGCTTCAGATGCCATCATGTGGTTTCTTCTGCATTATATTAGTTATGACATTTTCAGAAGATCCATTCTCAATATCGAGATAAGAACTTTGTGGGCTGAAAACCATTACTGTAAACTAAGTGCATAGGGGCCGATTCATTAAGATGGATGTTGCAAACACCAGCCTTAATGTAGGGCTTCCTGGAGTACGATGCACTGAATTTATTAAAAGGCACACACTACTTCTTGATTTCGGCACATCTCAGTGGCATGCACCTCTGTCAGGGACTGGAGTAGCATTTCAGATGTATGAAATGCCACCACAAAGAATTTGACGGACAGACGCTGTTACACCCCAATTCCATTCACAGTTGCGCCCATTTTGTCTGAGTTGCTTTAAACTCGAGTGACAACGAAAAAGTCGCTTTATTATTGCGCAACCCAGCATTGCACAAAACCATTTTACGACAGCTTTCTGACATAAAAGCTTTGATGAATCGGTTCACAGTCTAGTAGGGGATATAACCCGCAAGATAATCGCATCTCTAGTGTTCCGATTGCTGTGACCATTCTGAAGAAACTGCAAATATGTTAATTAGGTTGCTTGGTTCCATGCACTCATTTTGCATATCCACACCTAACTCACTGGTGATTGACAGAGCAGGTAAGTGTTCTCAATCAGCAGCGGGAGGGGGAGGGGTGCAGGGAAATGCTAAATCAGTGGCTGGGAAAGAGCAGCCAAATTACCGTTTGATTAAACTTTATTGTTTGCAGAATGGAGGCAGTGATCAGATCACAAAAGGTAAGATTGTTATAGGGGATATCAACATACTATCAACATATCACTGACTGGTTGGATCAGGGAAATGCTGTAGATATAGTATATCTTGACTTCAGCAAAGCATTTGACAAAGTATCTCACACAATCCTTATTGAAAAAATGAATAAGGATGGAATGGACAAGGCTACTGTTAGGTGCATTCATAACTGGCTTCGTGATCGGACCCAAAAAGTGGTCGGACCCAAAAAGTGGTCGTAAAGGGGTGCACATCCAGTTGGAAGAATGTCTTAAGTGGGGTACCACAGGATTCTGTCCTGGGCCCTATATTGTTCAACATCATTATCAATGATTTAGATGAAGGAATTGGGGGTACACTGATTAAATTTGCTGATGACACAAAGCTAGGAGGGATAGCTAATACTAGAGAAGAGAGAGAGGATTCAAAAATATATAAATAAACTGGAGCAGTGGGCAGCAACTAACAGAATGGTTTTTAACAAGGAAAAAAGCAAAGTACTACATCTGGGCAATAACAATGAAAAAAAGCATATACAGAATGGGAGGAATAGGGCTCAGCAACAGCACATGTGAAAAAGACTTGGGTATACTAATAGATCATAAACTGAACATGAGTCAACAGTGTGATGCAGCAGCAAAAAAGGCAAATGCAATTCTGGGATGTATTAACATAAGCATACAGTCTCGATCACGTGAATTCATTTTTGCCCTCTACTCCTCTTTGGTCAGACCTCATCTGGAATACTATGTCCAGTTTTGGGCACCAGATTTTAAAAAAACACATCAACAAACTGGAGCAAGCTCAGAGAAGAGCGACCAGAACGGTAAGCGGTCTGCAAACCATGTCCAATGAGGAACAGTTACAGGTTTTGGGAATGTTTAGCTTGTAAAAAAGAAGACTGAGAGGAGACTTAATAGCTGTCTACAAATATCTCAAGGGCTGTCACATTGTAGAAGGATCATCTTTATTCTCATTTGCACAAGGAAAGACTAGAAGCTAGTGTTGAGCGAGTGTACTCGTTGCTCGGGTGACCTCCGAGTATTTAGTTTTCATCGCGGCAGCTGAATGATTTACAGCTAGTACCCAGCCTGAGTACATGTGGGGGTTGCCTGGTTGCTAGGGAATCCCCACATGTAATCAAGCTGACTATTCAGCTGCCGGGATGAGAACTAAATCTCCGAGCAGTCAAATACTTGGAGGTCACCCGAGCAACGAGTACACTCGCTCATCACTACTAAAAGCAATGGGATGAAACTGAATGGGAGGAGACACCGATTAGATATTAGAAAAAAAAACTTTTTGACAGTTAGGGTAAGTTCACACAGGGCGTTTTTGCTGCTTTTTTTATGCTAATTTTCAGCTGCCTTTTACAACACCAGCAAAGCCTATGAGATTTCAGAAATCTCATGCACACACATTGGTTTTTTGTGTGATCAGTATTTTGTGCTTTGCTGCGTTTTTTGGACATAAAGCGTGTCACTTCTTTCAGCGTTTTTCACCCACTGACTTGAATGGGTGTTGAAAAAACGCAGCAAAAATGCAGGTATCATTATTTGCTGCGTTTTTGCTGACGAAAATTCAAGGACATTAGCATGGACACAGAAAAAAAAACGCACCTAAACCTCCGTTTTTGATGCAGCTTCTTTCCTGCAAAGATGATCAGGTTTTACTGCAGAAAAAAAAGCAGCAAAACGCCCTGTGTGAACTTACCTTTAGGGTGATCAATGAATGGAACAAGCTGCCACGAGAGGTGGTGAGTTCTCCTTCAATGGAAGTGTTCAAACAGAGTCTGGACAGACATCTGTCTGAGATGGTTTAATGAATCCTGATTTGAGCAGGGGGTTGGACCAAATGACCTAGGAGGTCCCTTCCAACTATCATTGTATGATATAGAGCATGTGCAGATAATTATTGAAGACACACGTGAACTATGAATACCACCCAAAGAAAGACAGGTGCCTACAGTCTTTTTAACCCCTTTACCACCAAGGGTGGTTTGCAAGTTAATGACCAGGACAATTTTTACAATTCTGACCACTGTCCCTTTGTGAGGTTATAACTCTGGAACGCTTCAATGGATCCCGGTGATTCTGACATTGTTTTCTCGTGACATATTGTACTTCATGATAGTGGTAAAATTTCTTTGATATGTCAATTATTTGTGAAAATAAAGAAAATTTGGCAAAAATTTTTAAAATTTTGCAATTTTACAACTTTTAATTTTCATGCCCTTAAGTCACAGAGATATGTCACACAAAATACTTCAATAACATTTCCCACATGTCTTCTTTACATTAGCACAATTTTGGAACCAACATTTTTCTTTGTTAGGGGGTTACAAGGATTTAGGGCATGTGCACACGTAGTTTTGAGCTCTGCGGATTTTTCAGCAGCGGATTTGAGAAATCCGCAGGTAAAAGGCACTGCGTTTTACCTGCGGATTTTATGCGGATTCCACCTGCGGTTTTACACCTGCGGATTCCTATTATGGAGCAGGTGTAAACCGCTGCGGAATCCGCACAAAGAATTGACACGCGCGGTTCCGCGTGTTTTTTTCCGCAGCATGGGCACTGCGGATTGCGTTTTCCATAGACATTGTACTGTAAACGCATGGAAAGCTGCTGCGGACCCGCAGCAAAATCCGCAACGTGTGCACATAGCCTAGAAGTTGACCAGCTATTTCTCATTTTTACACCACCATTTTTTTTTATTTATTTTTTTAGGGACCACATCACATTTGAAATCCCTTTGAGGGGTCTATATAATAGAAAATACCCAAAAGTGACACCATTATAAAAACTGCACCCCTCAAGGTGCGCAAAACCACATTCAAGAAGTTTATTAACCCTTCTGGTGCTTCACAGGGATTTTTGGAATGTTTAAAAAAAAAAAAAATAATAATGAACATTTAACTTTTATACAAAAAAAATTACTTCAGATCCATTTTTTTTTTATTTTACCAAGGGTAACAAGAAAAATTGGACCCCTAAAGTTATTCTGCAATTAGTCCTGAGTACGCCGATACCCCATATGTATCAGATCTGCATGCTATAGAAGCTGTCAGAGCTGCAGTTTCTATTACACTGACCTGAAAGACATCCTGGTCATCACTGCGCATGACACGAAGTCTCTCAGGTCTGGACATCGGGTCTCCACGGCAGCGATCGGGACCCCGCATCATGCCCCTCAGCCGGCTCCAGAACGCTGCGATCATGTTTGATCACAGTGTTAAGGGGATTTAAGTGCTGGGAGCAGTCCGTGACTGCTCCTGGCACTTAATGCCGGGTGTCAGCTGTGAGAATCAGCTGACACCCGGCCGCGATCAGCCGCGCTCCCCCCGTGAGCGCGGCTGATCGCCCATGACGTACTATTCCGTCTATGGGAATTAAGTCCCAGGTCACATGGAATGAATAGTACGTCCAATGCCAGAAAGGGGTTAAAAAAAGGTGTCTTTAAACTTTATTGAAAACTTAATTTAAAATACAGATAAGTTCAACAGAGAAATGCAATGGAGGACCACTTGTTGCATTCGCATAGTTATATTTATTTATAATATGGAATTATACAAAGTATATAATAAAAATATAGATTTCTTAATAGATACAAACTTAAATTCATTAACTATCTTAGAAATATTTGCATAGTGCCCATCTACTACCTTATTCACGCTGATGGTACTGATTGCCTTAATCAACAAGATAACTCACGAGAGTTATGGTCCCTGATGAAGCAAAGGGTGAAACGTACTTCGGGGCACCAGGACCACATTCCACATTAGTCTACAAAAATATGTGAGTTATCTTGTTGTTTATGGGTTATCAATCAAGGTAATCAGTACCATCAGCGTGCATTAGGTAGTACATGTGCACTATGCAAATATTTATAAGATAGCTAATGAAGTTAAGTTTGTATCTATTACGAAATCTATATTTTTATTATATACTTTGTATAATTCCATATTGATCAGATATAACTATGCAAATGCAACATGTGGTCCTCCTTTGCATTTTTCTGTTGAATTTATTTATATTTAAAATTTTGAAAATTTTCAATAAAGTTTAAAGACTTTTTTTTTTTTTTTTTAAGAGACTGTGTGCACCTTATCTATCTTTGGGTGGTATTCATGGCTCAAATTAGGTTTATAGACATCCTAGGCTCATTCGGTTATAACCTAAAATTTTGTAATTCGAATGATATAATTTGAAAATAAGCAAAAGACAAATCTAAAAACTTCCGACATGAAGAATAAAGAGAATGGGTCTGTTTTCTACAAAGACATTGACCCTAAAGTAAATAAATGAATGATTAAAAAACCATATATATTTGTATAAAATAAAATTAAAAAAACAAAACAAAACAAAAAAACAACTTACTGGTTTTAAATGAATGACCGAGCTGTTTGACATTACGGTGTGATCTCCTTCCATCATGTCCAATTCACTCTTGTCATCTGAGGCATCTGGAAGACTATTCACACTACTACTTTGGCTACTGGCACTAATAGACATGCTTGGGATAGACTGGTTACTGCCGATGCTGTTTACAGTTCCTGTTCGGCCAACTCCGTGCTCTTGCTCCTAAAATAAAAAAAGAGAGAATTACTGATATAAAATTTTAGTCCAAACAAATCGTTCTCCATATAAAATATTAAGGATTTGCAAAATAGATATATACTGTAACAGTCTCTTACCACACAAACTAGTATTTAGGTTTTCATTGGGTGTAAGGGAGGTGTGGGGGTAAAACCCCCAATTTTACTAGCACAATGCATCTCTTCATAAAGTAAATGGACTATAAAATGAGGTGGAAAATAATTTCTATCGGATTCTATTAGATATACAAACAAAGGGGCTTAAGGAGGACGTTCGTAGTTTAGGCGCCCCCTGTCCAATTAGTGTATATGGAAGTTATAGGCATACTCATGCTTTAGTCATTCTGGACAGCCACTAACCAAGTGTTACATGATCACTCATCTATTGCAATGGACGTCAGTTCTGCTACAGCACCCACATTAGAAGGAATGACTGGCTGCCTGTGATAGCAACTGATTGTGGAGGATAACAGAATATATAACCTTTTTACATATTAGGCAACGGCATTGTGGATCATACCTCCTCCTCTTCTTGAGTTTCCACAGCAGGGCCATTATGGGCCTCCTGGAAAAGCAGCTTCTTCATTTTACGGTACTGTAGGTTATCCAGCTCTCTGACTGCATCCTTTGTCCTCTGGATCAGGTCAATTAACACTGTTTCTGGTCGCTCACGCAAGACAAACATGTGCTGCAATATTATAAAGCATATTAAATCCATCAAGTAATGACCTCAAAATGGAAAGTTTATGCAACAATAAACTAAAAGTAAACTAGATCAAAACCGATTGCACGTCAAATGTGTTAAGTCTTTTACACTACTAAATCACCCAGGGGTCTCGGTTCTTTCAAACACTACCAAAAACAAAAGTGAGGGTGACTCAGTCAAATTACAGTCATTCTGTGGGCCTTAAAGGGAACCTGTCACCCCCCAAAATCGTATTCTGGAATGCTGTAGATAAGCCCCCGATGTAACCTTAAAGATGAGAAATAAAGGTTATATTATACTCAGGGCGGTCCCACTGCAGTCCGGGTCCAATGGGCTTCGCGATCCGGTCCAGCACCTCCCATCTTCATAGGATGACGTCCTCTTCTTGTCTTCTTGCCGCGGCTCCAAGCGCAGGCGTACTTTGTCTGCCCTGTTGAGGGCAGAGAAAAGTACTGCAGTGCGCAGGCGCTGGGCCTCTCTGACTTCTCCTGGCGTCTCTGCACTGCAATACTTTGCTCTGCCCTCAACAGGGTAGACAAGGTACGCCTGTGCAGGAGCCGCGGCAGGAAGCAAAAAAAGAGGACGTCATCATATGAAGATAGGAGGTGCTGGACTGGACCGCGAGGCCCATCGGACCGGGACCACACCGGGACCGCCCCTGGGTGAGTATAATATAACCTTTATTTCTCATCTTTCAGGTTACATCTGGGTTTATCTACAGCATTACAGAATGCTGTAGATAAGCCCCTGATGCCGATAGCCGCACCTCATATACGATTTTGGGGGTGACAGACTCCCTTTAAGGTGGTCATACAGTATATTTCTATAGCTGTCAGCCAAGCAATAGTCCTCATGAACTCCATTGTACACATGCACACACAGTTTGTCCGAGCATGCTTGTTGTACTTCTGACGGGAGTTTTCTTGCAAGAACAAATGTTCAGGCATTTTGAAATCAATTGGATTGTGTGTGGCGATTGCTGGGATTCTGTTTAAACTAGAAGAAAAATAAGTACATACCTTAAGCAGTTCATCCGACGTTGGTCGATCTTGAGGGATTTTCTGGAGACATGAATCTACAAAGTTTCGAAAGTAGTCAGACCTGCGGAAGGAATAAGGAAACAGGTCGTCACAGAGGTGGTTTCTAACGTGTATTAGATTTAACAATCAAAAGTGTTGTTTACAAGTAATGTAACCTCTGCATGTGAAAGGAAAAGTCTTCCGTACACCAGGGTGTAGAAAAGAGATTGCCACGTGTGCACTACACTGTATATCACACTACACTGTATATCACACTACACTGTATATCACACTACACTGTATATCACACTACACTGTATATCACACTACACTGTATATCACACTACACTGTATATCACACTACACTGTATATCACACATTATGTGAAATTATAGGAACTATAGAGCAAAAGGAGCTAGATCAGACAGTATGGAGTGGAGACCTGAGACTAATACATCAGATAACAAAACATAACCATTTCATAAAGTGTAGCAATAAGAAGTGCTACATTTACTTGTACTGGTGTCACCATGTATTCAAAATCTATATCTCAAAATCAATACAGGTATGACCACCCTTTGCCTTTAAAACATCTTGAATTTTTAGGTACACTTAGGCTACATTCACACATCCATGTGACACGTCCTAGCGCTGTCCGTTCTTTTCTCATACAGCAACCTGACCCATAAAGTCTCACAGGGTTATACACACTTCAGTTTTAAAAATGGGTCAGTGTCTCCGGTCCAGAAGGCTCCGAACATGTATGCTGATCAGGTTTTGCCAATCCAAAGTTGACCTTAAAATCTATGGGGATCTGTGAGACAACGATGAAACTAAAAAACATACATTGTATTTCAGCGATTTATCCTATTTTACCTGATACATTGTTGAGAGTCAATGGAACAAAAAAAAAAAAAAAAAAAAAACTTCAGACAGCATCTGCCTCAGTAAAAAAAAAAAAAGGGGATAAGAAAAAAAAAACAGAAGCAACTAGGATGACGCATGAGAACGGAAAAAAAAAATTGGTCCGTTTCTCTTAGGCTATGTGCACACGTTGCAGATTTCCTGCAGATCCGCAGCGTTTTTTTCCGTGCAGAAACACTGCAGATCCGCAAGTGATTTACAGTACAATGTAAATCAATGGCAAAAAAATGCTGTGCTAATGGTGCGGAAAATTCCGCACAGAATCCGCAGCAGATTAAAAAAAGGACCATGTCAATTCTTTGTGCAGATCTGCTGCGTTTCTGCACCCATTCCATAATAGAAATTCCGCAGGGGTAAAACGCATGAAATCCGCAACAGAAATTAACAAAATCCTCAAAAAAAAAAAAAACGCACAGAAAATTCCACAGCCAAATCCGCAACATGTGCACATACCCTTAGATGGTAATACTCACACAGGGGTGTGAGATGTAGCCTAATTTTTTTTTTTTTTTTTTAAGGAACTCAGCAGGCAGGTGGGCTCCAAACATTTTTGATATACAACCACAGATTATCTGTAAAGGTATAGTTATGCAAACCCTTCTGTTGTTTCATATAATCCCAGACAGACTGCATGAGGTTGAGATCAGGGCTCTATGGGGACCATAATAATAATAATAATAATTTTTATTTATATAGCGCCAACATATTCCGCAGCGCTTTACAACTTATAGAGGGGACTTGTACAGACAATAGACATTACAGCATAACAGAAATCACAGTTCAAAATAGATACCAGGAGGAATCAGGGCCCTGCTCACAAGCTTACAACCTATGAGGAAAAGGGGAGACACGAGAGGTGTCATTACTTCCAGGATTTTGATTTCGGTTTAGGTCACAGGTCCTAAACCATTGGCTGATAAGCAAAGCAACAAGAAACAGGATAGTTCTACTGAATCAGCAAGGTCTCGCCCAGAGAAAGATTTCAAACCAGACTGGGGCTTCATGGTGTGATGTGGAAGCTCTTTTGAAAAAGCAAAAAAGGTTATGCTTAGGATAGTAGAGATAGGGAAGGTTGCTGTAGCAGATGAGACATGTGAGGTTTACTTCCCTCGAAAATGAGAAGATGTCAAGCACGGTCGTCAGCTCAGAACTGGGAGCATCCAGGGGGACCCAGCTACTTTTCTGAAAAGTCTGGCTAGAGGGCCTTCATGGAAAAATTGCAGACAAAAATCATACCACTGACATGAAAACAAGAAAACAAGATCAAGTGACTCAACTGTGCATGGAAACATAAGAACTGGGGTACAGAAAAACGTCAGCTAGTTCTCTGCACTGAGGCAAAATATTTGGCTGTAAAAGAAGACAGTTTGTTCACCAAAAGTCTGAAGAGCAGTACAATAATGAGTGTCTGCAGCGGTGAAGCATGGTGGTGGTGCCTTGCAAGCGGGGGGCTGCATTTCAACAAATAGAGTTGGAGATCAATGGTGTTCACAATGCAGAGAAACACAGGCAGATACTTAACCATCATGAAAGTCCATCAGGAATCTAACTGGCTTCAAATTTATTCTGCGGCAGGAATCATAGAATCATAGGAGAACGACTACAAACATACAGCCAAGGTCATTAACCATCTTCAGCATAAAGAAGAACTAGGAGTCCTTAAAGTGAGGATATGGTGCCCACAGAGCCTGATTTGATCATCAAATCTGTCTGGGATTACATGAAGTGACAGAAGGATTTGAGCAAGCCTACAAAACCACAGATTATTGATGGTCAGTTCTCCAAGATGTTTAGAACATCCCCCTTGGCGAGATCCTACAAAAACTGCGTGCAAAATGTACTTTTGAAAACAGAGGGTGGTCACATCAAATACTGATTGGATTTAGATTTCTCTATTGTATATTCACTTTAATTGATAAACTTAACACCGTATTCTTACTTGGTAGCATTATTTCCCCACACCTGCCTAAAGCTTTTGCACAGAACTGTATACAAAACACAATTTTAAGATGACATTCTTCTGACATCATGACAGTTCCAGGAAAAGGATAGTCTGCTGGCAGCACATGCATCATATAGTTCAGTGGAGACTTTTACTGAGCATTAGTTACTAGGTGGTGGCCACTGTGAGGACCAAGAAAAATAAAATGCCACACATGTTCTTACACTGAGGTTGCCTAGAAGGTATCATATGTTCAGCCTAATATTGGTTCCTGACAGATTCCAGGAATGAACTGGGCAGCTTATAGCCGAGGACTTGGGATTTACACGGCTGTATTTGCAGAGTGCTAGTAAAACATTTAAAGAAGGTTTCCTATGTTTAATGACCTGCCAATGTGATCAGTCACAGCCAAGACCACTGGGAGGTGCACATTTTTTTGCTGCAGATTTACAAATAGGTAATCTCATCTCAGTCATGTCTAGCTGAGATGCGAATAGCCATCTATTAGCTGTCGCTTTCCATAATTAACCCCTTTCTGCCATCGGACGGAATAGTACGTCCAATGGCAGAACCCCCGCTTTGATGCGGGCTCCAGCGGTGAGCCCGCATCAAAGCCGGGACATGTCAGCTGTTTTGAACAGATGACATGTGCCCACAATAGGCGCGGGCGGAATCACGATCCGCTCGCGCCTATTAACTAGTTAATTGCTGCTGTCAAACCCTGACAGGAGCATTTAACATGGGCTTCAGGACAGAAATGCGCGCACCGTTGACCCCCGTCATATGATCAGATTTATATGAGCGCCACCATGGAGGCTATTGAAGCATGGCAAAAGTAAAAAAAAAAAAAAAAAAAAAGTAAAATATAAAAAGTTCAAATCACTCCCTTTCGCCTCATTCAAAATAAAATAATAATAACAGAAAAAAATCAAATCTACATATATTTGGTATCGCTGCATTCAGAATTGCACAATCAAAAAAAAAAAAAAAAAAAAAGAATTAACCTGATCACTAAACGGCGTAGCGAGAAAAGGAGATTTTTGTGTACTCACCGTAAAATCTCTTTCTCCGAGTCAATCATTGGGGGACACAGGACGAATGGGTGTTATGCTGCTGCCACCAGGAGGACACTAAGTTAAACACACACAAAAGATTAACTCCTCCCCTGCAGTATACACCCACGGCTGGACAATCCGGAGCCAGTTCGGTAACAAAGCAGTAGGAGTAAACCAGTTAAAAACAGAAAACATGTTATAGTCAAAAACACAGACTGAAAAGAATAACCAAGCCAAACTAGGCTAACAGGGAGGGTGCTGTGTCCCCCAATGATTGACTCGGAGAAAGAGATTTTACGGTGAGTACACAAAAATCTCCTTTTCTCCTACGTATCATTGGGGGACACAGGACGAATGGGACGTCCCAAAGCAGTCCCTGGGTGGGCAACAAGAAGTTATAAATGCTGTGCGTGCCTACGAGCTACAGATGAGACACTGCCGCTTGTAGGATTCGCCTACCGACGGACGCGTCTGCCGAGGCCTGAGAGTGCACATGGTAGTGCTTCGTGAACGTATGTAGGCTGGACCATGTGGCAGCCTTACAGACCTGTGCTGCCGATGCCTGATGCCGGATGGCCCAGGACGCGCCGACTGACCGGGTAGAATGAGCCTTGATCCCCGGAGGTGCGGCGTGACCCTTGACACGGTAGGACTCTTGGATGGCGGAACGAATCCACTTGGCAATGGAGGCCTTGGAAGCGGGTAGACCCTTCCGTGGCCCTTCCGGAAGAACGAACAAGGCGTCTGACCTACGGAGAGACGCAGTTCTAGAGACATAACGTCTGAGACCCCTCACTAGGTCCAGAGTGTGGAGCGCCCTTTCCGTGCGGTGAGAAGGAGCAGGGCACAGTGAGGGAAGAACAATCTCCTCATTAAGATGGAATGAGGAAACGACCTTCGGAAGAAAAGTCGGACATGTCCGTAGAACTACCTTGTCCTGGTGGAACACGAGGAAAGGAGGTTGGCAAGACAGGGCTGCTAGCTCAGAGACACGTCTAATAGACGTGACAGCCACGAGAAAGGCAATCTTCCACGATAAGAACCGCAAGGACACTTCTTGCAAGGGTTCAAAGGGTGGCTCTTGAAGAGCACAGAGGACCAGATTCAGATCCCATGGTTCCAAGGGCATCTTGTAAGGTGGAACCATATGAGAAACTCCCTGGATGAAAGTCTTGACTTGCAATTTGTTTGCAATCCTTCTCTGGAAAAGAACCGAGAGAGCAGAAATTTGGCCCTTAAGAGAGCTGAGAGCAAGGCCCAAATTTACGCCTGATTGGAGGAATTCCAAAATGTGAGGAATAGAAAATTGGAGGGGAGACCGACCCCGATCTCTGCACCAGGCGAAGTAAGCCTTCCAGGCGCGGTGGTAGATGCGCATGGAGGAAGGCTTGCGTGCGCGGAGCATGGTAGATATAACCGTCTGGGGCAAACCCTTCTGCCTCAGTACCCAGGACTCAACGGCCACGCCGTTAAAGATAGGGCCTCTGAGTTCGGGTGGTAAATGGGCCCTTGAGACAGAAGGTCTGCGCGACTTGGCAGCCTCCAGGGTACGTCTGAGACCAGTTGCACCATCTCGGCGTACCACGTCCTGCGCGGCCAGTCCGGGGCGATGAGAATTACTGGAATCCGTTCTGCCCTGATCTTCCTGATTACCTTTGCCAGAAGAGGAATTGGGGGAAAAATGTATGGGAGTCTGAAACCCTGCCATGAGAGGACTAGAGCGTCGGCTCCGAAGGCTGAGGGGTCGTGAGACCTGGCCATGAAGACGGGAACCTGGCAATTGAGGCGAGATGCCATCAGGTCCACGTCCGGAGTCCCCCAACGAGAGCATATCTGGTGAAAGACTGCGGGATGGAGAGACCACTCTCCGGGATCGAGGCTGTGGCGACTTAGAAAGTCCGCTTCCCAGTTTTCCACGCCCGGGATGTAAACTGCTGATAGTATGGAGTGGTTGGTCTCGGCCCAGCGGAGAATGAGCGATACCTCGACCATGGCCGCCTTGCTGCGAGTGCCCCCTTGCCGGTTGATGTAGGCTACCGCAGTGGCGTTGTCGGACTGGACTCTGACCGCGCGGCCGGAAAGAAACGGCTGAAACTGGCGGAGTGCCAGTCGGATTGCCCGAATCTCTAGGATGTTGATGGGCAGCTGGGATTCCTGCGGGGACCAGCGACCCTGAGTCGAGTGGCATCGGAACACAGCGCCCCAGCCGAAGAGACTGGCGTCCGTTGTGACGACCAACCAGTGCACCGGAAGAAAGGACTTCCCCCGAGTCAGGGAGGACCTCTTGGTCCACCACCTGAGGGACTGCCTGATTGAGCGAGAGAGCAGGAGACGGCGGTCTAGCGAGGCAGGATTCCTGTCCCATACTGCTAGAAGGGCGTGCTGTAGGGGACGGAGGTGAAATACCGCAAAGGGCACTGCCTCCATTGCCGCCACCATCCTGCCGAGAACCCTCATGGAGAAACGTAGGGAGTGAGGGAGAGGTTGGGTAAGCTTTCGGACTTCTCTCTGCAGAGTGGATACCTTTTCCGGAGGTAGAAGTACTAGACCCCGAGAGGAATCTAGGATCATCCCCAGGTAGGATATGGTTTGAGCCGGGACTGGAGAAGATTTTTTGAAATTGATCTTCCAACCCAGGCGCAAAAAGGTATTTATCGTGACATCTACTGCTTCTGAGCAGGACCGAAAAGAGGGACCCTTTATGAGAATGTCGTCCAAGTAGGGCAACACCACTATACCTCGAGCATGGAGAATGGCCACGGCAGCTGCCATGACCTTGGTGAATACCCGAGGGGCAGTGGCAAGCCCGAAGGGTAGGGCGACAAACTGAAAATGGTGTCCCTGGACCGCGAAGCGGAGGAACCGCTGATGAGACGGTAGGATGGGGATGTGCAGATAAGCGTCCTGCACATCTAGAGATGCAAGAAACTCGCCCTCTTCCAGAGAGGCAATCACCGAGCGGAGGGACTCCATACGGAAATGATGTACGCGTACGTACCTGTTGAGAAGTTTGAGGTCTAGTATTGGACGTACTGAGCCGTCCTTTTTTGGTACGATGAAAAGGTTGGAATAAAAACCTTGGTACCACTCGTTCTGAGGTACCGGGATGATGACCCCATCTTCCCATAGCGACCTTATAGCCTGGAAATACTGACCGACCCTTGCCCTGGGAGGGGGGGACTGGAAGAAACGAGGCGGGGGAAGAGAGACAAACTCTATCCTGTAACCGTAGGACACTAGGTCGCGGACCCATCGGTCGGAAACTACCGAGAGCCACGCGTCCCGAAAGAAAAGTAGGCGGCCGCCTACTTTGTCGGTGTCCTTCGGTGTTTGCCAAAAGTCATTGAGGTGGGGACCTGCCAGGTCTGGGCCCTCGGGATCCCTGTTGTCTGGGTCTGCCTCTCCAAGTGGGAGAAGGCTTGTAAGACGGCTGGGAGGCTCTGTCCTTGCGCTGACCTCTCCCGACGCCAGGTGGCGCGGAGGAGGGATTGGACCAATTGGAGCCGAAACGGAAATATCGGCCTCGGCCCTGTTGATTGCGAAAGGGGCGAAAAGTACGTTGCTGGGGAAGAAATTTGCTCTTTCCTCCTGTGGAGTCTGCGATTATTTTGTCTAGTTTATCCCCAAATAGACGTTCGCCCTGGTATGGAAGAGACGTGAGGGATTTCTTGGATCCCGAGTCCGCTTTCCAGTCCCTGAGCCAAAGGGATCTGCGGATCGTGACAGCATTGGCCGCTGCCTGTGAGGCACAGTTGGCCGCGTCTAAGGACGCGGAAACTACAAAGTCCCCCGCTCTGGCGATCTGAGTGGCCAGGTGTGAAATTTCTGGGGGTAAGTCGGCCCGTAGTGCCGTAGAGGATAAAGACTCTGCCCAATGGGACATGGCTTTTGCGACCCACGTGATGGCAAAAGAGGGAAAGAGAGAAGCCGAGGAGGCTTCAAAAGCCGAGCGAGCCATCTGGTCAATTTGTCTATCAGTGGGATGCTTGATGGACGCACCCTCGGAGGAGGATAGAACCGCCTTGGTGGCTAGCCGCGACACTGGCGGGTCCACGGAGGGTGACTGAGACCACTCCTTAGTTAGGTCCTGAGCGAACGGATACTTTGATTGCATAGCCTTCTGACCTGAGAAACGTTTATCCGGACGGACTCTATGTTGATCTACAATATCCTTGAACTGAGGGTGCGTAGGAAAAAATTTATGAGCCTTTGTGGCTCGCCCAAATGACACGGGATGAGCCGCCTTGGACGGGATTTCATCCTCTAACTGAAGCGTCTGACTAACAGAATCTATAAGAGAATCTAGAGTCTCTTGATCGTGACGATACTCTGGAGAACAGGACGCGTCGGATGCGTCATCCAGGAGGGATTCCCTGCTATGAGTCGGGGAAGAGTGACGAGAGACATCGCTCTCTGAGTTTGAGGGCTGATCACGGACCGGAGACATTACTCTGGACCTTTTCTTGGATGAGTGAGGGCTTCTAGAAACAGTACGACCTCTAGACCGCGAAGGGTTCTTAGACCGCGTTACAACCTCCGTGGAAGTTCCCTGAGTAAGGGACGGGTCACGGAGGGACTGTATCGTCCTTTCCAAAGATGCCACAGAGCGAGCGAGGGAGGACGCCCATGCGGGGGTACTAGGCTCGGTACATTCCGGGTCAGAGGCCGGAGTATCCTGTGCCGCAGGCGTTTCGCAGGCGGAGCACAGCGGGGTAGTGTGACCTCGGGGCAGAGATATCTTGCAGGAGGTGCACACAGCAAAAATAACAGAGTGGGTCTTTCCAGTCTGTTTATGCCTAGACTGTGACATGTTTCTGATTAAATGAGCGTACTGGCAGGGGGGGAGACAATCCTATTGGGTGCGTCTCACCTAAGTTCTGCGGTGGCTGGCAGGGAGATCCTCCTGTGCGCTGCGGTGCTGCAGAGCCGTCAGCGCACTTCCTGATCCAAGATGGCCGCCGAGATGTGAGAAGGGCGCTTCTCGGGAGCGAGAAGCGCCCAGGGAGGGGGCGTGTCGTGGGCGGGCGGCGGCGTGCTTGTAGGCGGGCGCTAGTCCGGCCCGGGCCTGGGCGCCGCCGAGCCCCCACAGAGGAATAACGCTGCCCCGCGGCTGCAGAGCCGCACGCTGCCCCGCGGTTGCAGAGCCTCACGCTGTCCCGCGGCTGCAGAGCCGCACGCTGCCCCGCGGCTGCAGAGCCGCACGCTGCCCCGCGGCTGCAGAGCCGCACGCTGCCCCGCGGCTGCAGAGCCGCATTGGAAGAGAGTAAGGGGGCCCCCCCTGCTGCCAGCTCGTCGGTCCCCGCACTTACCTTGTGCGATGGGACCGATGCTCCATCCACCTTCACCTTGATAGGGAGAGGGTGGAGAGCTACTGCCGCCATGTGTCAACCGCTATATACAGTGGTGATGCAGTGGACGGCTGCACGGACGCCCTGTCAATCTGTCCGGCTGTGCCCTGGCTCCAGGAGACTTAGGTGGATGATTAGTCCCCATGGTCGCCTGAAAAGGAGGGAGGGAGATCGGAACGCTAGGGAACCGTCGCCACACTGAAAGGTGAGCCAGGGCTGGCATCCATCGTCGCGGGAAAGGATACAGGAGGAACGCTCCGTGTACTTGCCCGTTGTTGGTGCGGGAGAGATCAGGGCTGAAAATTTGCCTGTCGCTCCCTTCTCTCCGTTAAATCAAAAAGAAAAATTGGTGGGGTCCTGAGGACCCAAGTGCCTCCTGAGACACTAAGTAAGAACTGGCTCCGGATTGTCCAGCCGTGGGTGTATACTGCAGGGGAGGAGTTAATCTTTTGTGTGTGTTTAACTTAGTGTCCTCCTGGTGGCAGCAGCATAACACCCATTCGTCCTGTGTCCCCCAATGATACGTAGGAGAAAAAAATTCAAAACGCCAGAATTACGTGTTTTTTGGTCGCTGTGACATTGCATTAAAATGCAATAACAGGAGGTCAAAAGAACGCATCTCCACCGAAATGGTATAATTAAAAACGTCAGCTTGGCACTCAAAAAATAAGGCCTCATGCAACCTGAGATCACGAAAAATGGAGACGCTACGGGTCTCGGAAAATTGAGCATTTTTCTTATTTTTTAGCAAAGTTTGGAATTTTTTATTACCACTTATATAAAAAAGAACCCACACATGTTTGGTGTCTATGAACTTGTAAAGACCTGGAGATCCATAATGGCAGGTCAGTTCTAGCATTTAGTGAACCTAGCAAAAAAGCCAAAACAAAAGACAAGTGTGGGATTGCACTTTTTTTTGCAATTTCTCCGCACTTGGAATTTTTTTTTCCATATTCTAGTACACGACATGGTAGAGCCAATGGTCTCGTTCAAAAGTACAACTCATCCCGCAAAAAATAAGCCCTCACATGGCCATATTGACAGAAAAATAAAAAAAAAAGTTATTGCTCTGGGAAAGAGGGGAGCGAAAAATGAAAACACAAAACCGAAAAGAGCTCCGGGGGGGTTTACAGTCACTTCCACAGGAGTTCTGGAACTAGCAAATGTGGCCAGCACTTGTGTCCCCTTATATGTCGGTATTCCCATCTCTGCATAATAGGAAGACCCTTTAAAAAGGATCTTTAAAAATGATTTTTAATGTACTAATCTGTGCAGTGTTAGATGGAAAAATATTTAAAAAAGACCAAAACCCAAACTATACCTAATGAATGTATCCCATAGACCACACCTGTTCAACCGAATGAGGCCAACAGTGTCCCCATAGCTCCATCATGTATGAGCAAATCGAGCTTTTCCTATACAGTGGGTATGATTTGTGTATACCTCTGACACTGATAAGATCGGGCTCTTGTTCAAATCTGAACTGTCTTTATTTATACATTTACTTCTGCGTTACATTGTTATACAGTTGGGATCATTTCGTTTTTCATCAAAAGTGGCACTGTAATCTTGTGCAAAAAGTACGTTATACACTGTGTGCAGAATTATTAGGCAAGTTGTATTTTAGAGGATTATTTTTATTGATCAACAATTATGTTCTCAATCAACCCAAAAGACTCAAATATCAAAGCTTATTATTTTTGGAAGTTGGAGTGTTTTTTTTTTTTAGATTTGTATATCTTAATAGGATATCTGTTTGTGCAGGTAACTATTACTGTGCAGAATTATTAGGCAACTTAATAAAAACCAAATATATTCCCATCTCACTTGTTTATTTTCACCAGGTAAACCAATATAGCTGCACAAAATTTAGAAATCAACATTTCTGACATGCAAAAACAAACCCCACAAAAATTAGTGACCAATATAGCCACTAATATATATATAATCTGTATACGATCAACATTGTGTGCGGCAGCCACCACAGCCTCCCAGACACTGTTCCGAGAGGTGTACTGTTTTCCCTCCTTGTAGATCTCACATTTTATGAGGGACCACAGGTTCTCTATGGGGTTCAGATCAGGTGAACAAGGGGGCCATGTCATTATTTTTTCTTCTTTCAGACCTTTACTGGCCAGCCACGCTGTCGAGTAGTTGGAGGCATGTGATGGAGCATTGTCCTGCATGAAAATCATGTTTTTCTTTAACGATACTGACTTCTTCCTGTACCAGAAGTTGTCTTCCAGAAACTGGCAGTAGGTCTGGGAGTTAAGCTTCACTCCATCCTCAACCCGAAAAGGTCCCACAAGTTTATCTTTGATGATACCAGCCCATACCAGTACCCCACCTCCACCTTGCTGGCGTCTGAGTCGGAGTGGAGCTCTCTGCCCTTTACTGATCCAGCCTCTGGCCCATCCATCTGGCCCATCAAGAGTCACTCATTTCATCAGTCCAAAAAAACCTTTGAAAAGTCGGTCTTAAGTTATTTCTTGGCCCAGTCTTGACGTTTTATCTTATGTTTCTTGTTCAGAGGTGGTCATTTTTCAGCCTTCCTTACCTTGGCCATGTCCCTGAGTATCCCACACCTTGTGCTTTTTGTTACCCCAGTAACGTTGCAGTTCTGAAATATGGCAAAACTGGTGGGAAATGGCATCTTGGCAGCTTCACGCTTGATTTTACTCAATTCATGGGCAGTTATTTTGCACCTCTTTTGCCCAACACGCTTCTTGCGACCCTGTTGGCTATTTGCCATGAAACGCTTGATTGTTCGGTGATCACGCTTCAAAAGTTTGGCAATTTCAAGACTGCTGCATCCCTCTGCAAGACATCTCACAATTTTGGACTTTTCAGAGCCCATCAAATCTCTCTTCTGACCCGTTTTGCCAAAGGAAAGGAAGTTGCCTAATAATTAAGTACACCTTATATAGGGTTATGATGTCATTAGACAACACCCCTCCTCATTACAGAGATGCACAACTCCTGATTTACTTAATTGGTAGTTGGCTCTCAAGCCTGAACAGCTTGGAGTAGGACAACATGGATAAAAAGTATCATGTGATGAAAATACAACTTGCCTAATAATTCTGCACACAGTGTATAGTTATCTAGATCGTACCTGCTCATTTAGTCAGCGGCTCCCCGCGAAAGCACCGTGACGAGCAGCTCCCTGGCGCACGCACCGAAGCGGTGTGTAGTACCCAGCTTCACTAACTGTGTGCGGCCTGAGCCGCTCGTCACGGAGCATGCGCAGCTCCCTGATCGACACTGCACAAAAGCGCGGCTCCACGATACACGGCACAAGCGCAGGATTTTTCAAAGCGTATTTTAGTGATGTCGGCACAACCCCAGGAACATCATTCAGATTGCGTTAGCAGCGACAACTTTGACTGAACGAAATTAAGCACACAGCTAAGACTAAATGAGCAGGTACGACGATCAAACTACTGTATATACAGTGCTTTTTGCACAAGACTACAGCGCCATTTTTAATGAAAAAAAATGTGTTCGTGATGCACATTGCATCACTAAACGCACTGGGGACAGTTTAGATGCTAAAAATGACATGAAAGGTTCCTTGAAGAAAAACAATTTTTTTGTTTTTTTTTTCCTTTCAAAAACCTAAAGATTACACTGCAAGTTTGCATCATGTATTCAGAGTCCAATTTCTCATTACAAGTCTATTTGTAATATATGACCAATGATAATTTTTTGTTTGTTTTAAAGGATTGCGACCATGAAACAAACATAAATGAAAGCAATTGTGATCAATTGTTAAGCAAACAATGGCACTGATGAGAGAGGAACGTTATGACGGTCATGTGGAATACTCACCATTCACTAGACTGAAGTGTGGGAGACTCATTCTGCGCTATGTGGTATAAGGCACTCATTGCATTCATGTTAAACAAAGGAGGTTTCCTTTCAGCTGTGAAGAACAAACATCAACTGATAAATCTCCCAAACCCCATTACCAATCTTCCTTGTATTTTAATCAAAGACTTTATTTTATTTCCCTTTAACAGAGTACAAGAAAGGTCAAGTGTCAGACTAACCCGGTCATGGCATGTGATAACTCTTATGACAAAACGAGAACTACAGGGCAACCTAAGGACAAAATGTGCAGCTAGAAATGTTACGTCTATGAACAGATTTCATTTCCAACAGAGATGAGCGGCAATGAAGGTGTCTGGCAGCTGCTTATTCCCTCTTTCCAACTAAAACACAAAGACCCATCAGCGACGGTAATCTAAGCTTACATTCACAGGGGTTTTTTTTGGAGGTGAAAAACTTAAGACTTTTCCAAGAATCCATTACAGAAAATGCTTTTCTGGCTGCGAACACACAGAGTTTTTGGAACAGACATAATAAGGTTGAGCAGGTAAACTCTCCTGGCCCTTCTGGCACGCTACTAGACTCCGCACAGCATGACTTCTAGGCCAGTCGCTCAATGCCCATTATGATGCTCGGTGCTATCCTATGTGCCCAGTACAGGCTGGGGGGTGCAGCATGCAGTGGGGTCTCTTCATGTGCAATGTCATGGCAGGAATGTAGGCCTGCACACACACACCCTTTTACAATATTCCCAAATATGACTCCCTCCCCCCACTAATAGATGCATTTGGGAGACCACAATCAGAATTTACCTAATTCAATACAAGTGATCCCAAGAGACCAAACATCCACTTTCCCATCATACTGTCCTTCATCCATGGCTAAGATTACTTCAGGGGCCATCCTAAAATAGAAAGCAAACACCATAAGGTTACAGTCTTCGTGCTTGGTGATATTGGGAACTCCCATAGAAGTGAGTAGAGAGCTGCACGTCTTCAGTTAGTTTTGTCACAGTGGTAGCACAACGGGGTCCCGAACTAGAGACTGATGTGGAGCCCACCGCTGGGGAACAAGCTATCAGAAATTTATCACAGACCCGGTAGATCACCTTAAAAAAATTGCCCTTAAAGATTATATCGTCAAGTAAACAAGCTAAAACATATATAGCGTCTAATACTAATACACTGGCATATAGGCGTACAATAAGGCGTACGGCTAACAGACAGCCCAGAAATATCAAGACATTTGGGATTCTAACCTTACAGTTTCCATAGCAACACTGATTTCTGGATATATATATAGATAAATCAAAAGTGTGCTGCATCTTAGTAGAACAAAGCTATGACATAAGCTTCATCTATCACTTACCAATATGGAGTCCCCACAAATGAATTGGCAGGAGAGGCTATAGATGCAGACCCAAAGTCAGCAAGTTTCACCTGGCCCGGCTCTGTGAGAAGGATGTTACCTGCCTTTATATCTCTATGGAAAACACAATGTTACAAAAGTGAGACGGTAGTCATTGCTACCATTAATAAAAGTGGTCTGGAGGTCATACCTGGTCACCATGTATCAGGATCTGGCCAGAGGAGCAGCTCTACACAAAGCCCACCACACAATGGATTTATACTTATAATCAGGAAATGTTTTATGATGTGTGTATATATAAGCAACTAAAGACCCTCATATTTTAGCTGTCAGACGAGTGATCTCGTCTTCTGTGACTCCACTCGCTAGAGCTCATCTCTGCCCTAAACTAAAGGATCGGACGGTGAAATTCCAGCAGATTGTTGAGGGGAGGGAACAGTGAATAGGCAGAGTGCCACCAAACACAAGAGATGGATCTCTAATGTGTATAGGGGTCCTTAAGGAGAACCTGGCACCAATCTGGGGGCGCCCTTTGTATTTAATAAGAGCGATGGGCTGCGGCAGATTGGGCGATTTTGCTAATATAATCCAGTAACAACACGTCACTGAAGAAGCTCTAATTTCCCGAGAGGGTTCGACATTCCAGCAAACCTGAGCCCAAATATGCGGGTTGTGGGATCCTGGCAAGCAGAGCGCCTCTTGCAATGACAAAGCAAGATCTCGCTCTTTCCATTAATTCGGTACTGACCCGGACTGAGTTGTCACCAAATTGTAACTGCTGTAATGACATTCCCATTCAGCGACAAAGTGAATCCACGGTAATGCTGGATTGGTGGAAAGAGCGAGATCTCACTTTTTCACTGGGAGAGCGACTGGTTGTGGGATACTGCGCTGTATACTGCTATTCCACTACCAGGCAGATTGGGCCGACTGTGAAAGTCAGGCACTTTTGGGGGACATTAGGGCTACTTTTGCAAGGTTTTGGTACTGGGTTCTATTTACTAAAATCACTAATATGGGGCCTCCAACTGTTTTATTACCTAGAACAGGAAGCCCCCAGATTGATAGCAGGTACTCGGAGTCAAGAGTGTCTTTGTTCTGTTTATACTGCAATTATGCCTAAAGTAACATTTCCATCTTGTAAAGCAATGTAGATAAGATATGCATTCACTTTATTTTAGGGGTCTGACCTCAGGGACATCCTAATCACGAGACAGAACTGTGGTTTCTTCATTGTTTGTTTTTATTATTTTTGCTTTAGAATGGCGCTCCTGGCCTCCCGGCTGTGTAAGGAAATGCACTTGGCGTGATCAGGGACGGATGCTTGATCTCAGCCAGGTATGTTTGACTCTGAAACGTTGAAGCATTTCAGAGAAAAACATACTTTGTAAGTGGCCAAGGAGACTAGTCTAACAGATGGGTCCCAGTGGCTTCTCCCTGCCCGCCGTCCTGGAGTGAAAGGTCTCTCGCTATACACAAGTTTAGGCAGAGACCTCTAGGTCACTGGCAGTGGGTGGAGAGAAGCCACCAGGGACCCATCAGTTCGAATAGTATCCTTGGCAGTTTAAAAAGTATGTTTTTGGTTTTTTTTAGATCATGCAGCCAGTGTCTGATTCATGTTGCCTGTGGACTGGGTCAGGTTCTCTTTAATAAAAATGTGCTTCAGTTTTTCAATCTTAAATTAGGGATGGGGCCCATTTTCTACATCCTTTATCGTATTCTACTTACAGAGCGGTAGTTGTAGGCAGTTATGTGGGCATAATTAAGCATTTGGTGATTTCATCTACATAACTTATTCTTGGTTACTACACCTTACAAAAATTAGAACAAGAAATACTGCCCCAAGGGTGTCTCCGCAGAGCAGCCTCAAGCTTTAGGGTCATCTTCTTCTACAAGGCATCCTTCTAAGCTCTACAGCCCGTTATTTAAGGAATTTCTGTGCTGTGGAGCACTAAGCATAGTATATACACAATGCTAAAGAATGAAATACACAATTTGGGGAGGAAGTGGGAAAATTCGTTTTTTAAATTATGGAAACTGTAATTACTTCTGCCAATGTTAATATAAAAAGCTATCAATTATCTACTCACCTATGGATTAAATTATGAGAATGCAAATAAGCTAATCCCTGCAGTGCCCCGTGTGTGATTGCCGCAATTTCATTTTCTTGCAATGGCTTTTTGTGTACTGAATAACAAGAGAAAAAATAAATAAATGTCACTTGCGTAGACAATGTCAAGCTGAAGAATGTTAGGCTGTGCGCACACGCGGCGGATTACTCTGCAGATTTTTCCCGACCGATTTTGGTAAATCCGCAGGTAATCTGCACTGCGGAATTACCACGTTTTGTTTTTGCGTTTTTTGTGCGGATTTCACCTGCGGTTTTACACCTGCGGATTCCTATTATGGAGCAGGTGTAAACCGCTGCGGAATCCGCGCAAAGAATTGACATGCTGCGGAATAAACAATGCTACGTTTCTGCGCATTTTTTTCCGCAGCATGAGCACTGCGGATTTTGTTTTCCATAGGTTTACATGGTACTGTAAACGCTTGGAAAACTGCTGCGAATCCGCAGCAAAATCCGCAGAATGTGCACATACCCTAAAAGTGATTCTGCTATCAGTCTATAAAACAGCTTTTATACAAAAGGGATGCAGTGGTGCCAATACACCATGTGAAAGGAGCTGGGAGCAATTATAGCATTTACCAGCCTGACTAGTCCCAAGTGGTCAGGGCCCCGAGGTGTGCATACAAAAAGGAGCTTCGGTCAAACTTTGGAAATGGCCCCCATTGATTTTAGGTTTGTTTTACACCTTGGTCCCGATTCAAAGCAATTTCACCAGAATTCTGGCATAAATTGCGGCTTTGAAAATTTTCTAAATGTTGGCACAACTGGGAGTTGCGCAAAACTATGACGTTTTGCTGCCGGTTTGAATCAGCTCTGCTGAAATGGGTGTAGCTAGGGGGGAGTCAGGGTGGGACTATAGCGTGGGATGCAAGTTGGCAGTCGCTCTATGCGAACCCTGAGGATTCTACGGTCCCAGCGCTGGTCCTTCATGTGACTACAAGTTTGCAATTTTCATACTTTCGGCCATATTCTGACTAGATGTGTCTGGCCTCCAGTAACACACTTGAACTGAGCACAGCTGGGCACATCTAGTCGGCACGAGAACGCATGAATGCAAATCACATACTTGCATCCATGAGACCACTACGCCCGGCATCTGGGACTCAGTTTTGCAGGGTGCTCAATGTGGGATTCAAAAGTCTGCAGTCACAAAGTGAAGCCTAATGTCTGACAACCCCTTTAGGAAAGCGTACTACTCCTTTAAATAAAAACTATACAAACCATGAAGAAGAATTACCTTCTAATAAGTCTGATGCAGATCCTAAACAATATTCCATAACCAGCTGGAGAGAGGAAACATAAAATCAGTATACATCACTAAACTGCACAGAAATGTTGCATTTTCTTCTGAAACAGATGAGAAAGAAGCACAAATACAATGCTGCGCTGCATCAGATTGGAAAGGCAAAAATTAACACTGCCATATAAAGATACAAGAAGTGGGCAACAGCTGGGAGGGCAGCTGTCTGTAACCCTTTTGGCTGCCCTGTGAGCAATCATTCATGGCCCTCTTGCCTGCTGAAATGGTTACAAATTATATGCATGGTCTACCTTCTTCTAGGACATAAATTCAAGAGCTGCAGGCCATCAGTGAAAACTGATTGGCTGCAGGGGTCAAGTGATAATTATGGGATGCACGGTTGAAAGCGGAGCCCATCCAACAGGGAACTGTAGATTTTATTCATTTTTTTATTTTTTTATTTCGGCTCTACTCTGGGGCCAATGATAGGGGGGTGTCTGGTAGCGGAAACCCCTTTAATATATTGAGTGAATACACACTGTCTGAATTGGGTGCAGATCTTCTGATATTTTAGGATTGATCCAGTGCCAGCTATGTGGATGAGAAGATTATGCACAAGTCAACTTGCAGAGTGCCTGAAATACTTTCCTTGCAATACACAAGGTGACATACACCAAAATTCAGTGACAAATTCAGCAATAAGTATTAAATGTATCACATGGTGCACTGTAGATAAAAAATAAAACATGGTGAACACTGCAGGACTAATCCGTCCATTACCAATAGATAACACTTCCCACACTAGTACGGGCAGAGGTTCATTGACTAATATAAAAGACAGAATGTATTCATGAACAGCAAAAAGGAAGAAGACATCATGAAAAAGCAAGCAACACTGGGATGAAAGGCTCCTCACCCATGCCGTGTGCTCCCTCAGATAGCAGCCTTTATATTCTATACTGTTCGGATGTTTTATCCTTTGAAGAAATTTCACTTCTTTCACGATATCTTGCCATTTCTGTAGAAGAGGGAAAGAAAAAAAAGTTATGTGCCCTTAGGTCTAATGAATGACTTGTCTGGGGAAGGGGGGGGGGGGGTCTTTCTCCAACTACTTAAGGTAACATGTGAGAAGTTATAATGAGACGTTACCGAAAAAGTATATTTCCATTATTACCTGTTCAGTCATTTGCTGTAGAGGGCAGGGGGGGCACTTATTTAACCAGATGAAGACGTGTCGAACATAACTTATTAAAAGGGGGACAGAACGTGCACCTTCCATACAAGGCAGAAGTGGAAAATACATGAGTGACTGTAACCGCATAGGCGGTGTCACTAGTTACACCGGGGGTCACATCCAACATCTCAGGCTTAGGTCCAAATTACTTTCCAAAAATTCTAAATATGAAATGGACACGTGCGTAGAAGGTGTAGTCTGCTTACAGCGTTCCTACGGCTCCATTTTATGGACACATAAGCACACCATAAGTACAGTATAGCGGGCCCAATGAGGCACTGTATTCTCCATCTGCTGCAATGCTGTGTAATATGGCTGTGGTATCTAGTGACATAACCCTCTTTTATATAGATACACAGACATCACAGCCCAAAAGAATTAATTCAGATCTGCTGCATTTCCAAGTCACCGCGGGACAGCAGGAGTTCTCTGCACAGCAGATGGCCTGGGTGCTGCTGTGCAGGAAAAAACACAACTGTAAAACAGCCAGTGGGAAATAAGGACACATTCACCAGCGCCTTTTTCTGCCATTTTTTCAGTGAGTCTGCTAAAAAAAATGAAAAAGGTGACGCAAGCGAGAAAATCAAAAGACTAATCCTATTAAATTTGATATGGGAAATAGCTTTATGTTCAGGCTTCTGATTGTCTTCTAAACACTTCAAAATATGTCAAGAGTTTAAAAATAAGGGAAATGTCCATTCATCTGGCTTTTTCCCCACGAAAGAGGCTCAATACTTCACAATAGAAGCAAAGAGAAGGCTAAAAAGGCACAGGTGTCTTGAGCATTTTGACTCCATTTTTGCTTCAAAAATACACTGAAAAACGTGGAGCAGGAAAATACGTTACTAGAAAAGCTTCAAAAATTACAAAACAACCCCAAAACAAACAAAAAATGTTGTTAAGACACTTCGGGTTTACAAAAAAACAGAAAATGCGCAGGTGCAGAAGCTTCTTCTGCTTGAAAGAAAAAAAGTTTGATAGCTAGAAAAATAAACAGTGTGAACACACACTGAGTGGTTAACCCGAAGGGAAAGGGGCTTGTGATGCCACATCTTCCGATAATTGCCGGGTCGTGTGCGTGAGCAGCCAGTATCATACACCTGTCCTACTTACATGTCCTTTAAGGCTATGTGCACACGTTGCGGATTTGACGCTGCAGATTCGCAGCAGTTTTCCATGCGTTGTACAGTACCATGTAAACCTATGGAAAACCAAATCCGCAGTGCACATGCTGCGGAAAATTCCGAGCGGAAACCCTGCGGTTTATTTTCCGCAGCATGTCAATTCTTTGTGCGGATTCCGCAGCGTTTTACACCTACTCCTATATAGGAATCTGCAGGTGTAAAAACGCAGGTGAAATCTGCACAAAATCAGCAGGTAAAACGCAGGGCGTTTTCTGAATCCGCGAGGAAAACTCCACAATGGAATCCGCAACGTGTGCACTTACCGTAAAAGGCTATGAAAGAGGAAAGCAGAACTGGTGACGTCACCTCTACAGATATCGGAAGAGAGTCTAGCCCAAATACCCCGTTAAAGATGTGACCTCTTCATTTTCAGGGATAATGTGGGTCCCAGAGGTCAAGCCTCACTTGATCATAAAGTGATGGCATATCCAAAATGAGAAGTGCCATTACTTGAATGTGCTGGGAATTAACCCTTATTGGTGGACACTACGGAAGTAAATTATGACAGGATAAGCTGATTGTACCTTGAACTTCTACTTACCTCATTCGACTGTTTCCCACTGTAGGACATTTTCTTGATGGCCACCACTTCATTGGTGCGCACATCATGTGCCTAGGATAAAAATAAAACTGGCAAATGAAGCAGCACGTGTCACAAGGATTTCTTATGGCTATAAAATATATAAGTTTACTAAAAGTAGTACGCACTCTTCCACACCTTCCCCTCCCATGTTGTGAAAATGATTGAGCAATTAAAGGATTGACGTTTATCACCAGTGAAGCACAGAAATACGAGGATCAGCCATTGGCTTCTATGCTTTGTGGTATACAGGGAAGAATAGGTATTTAAAGACACTGCCATTTTCCAGGAGAGGACAACCATCTCTGCCAAAGACACAAGTAACCTCCACAGAAAGCAGCTGTGGGGCAGAAAGGAAACTGATAAGAAATCTCCTTGCACTTCGGGCCAGGCTACACTCAGTCATCCGGATGTCACCATTAATGTAAGATTAGGTAACTACTGTGAGAAGTTGTGACCTGTGTAACCTTCGCTTAAGATGCCAAGTGCTTTAGTGCTCGAACATTACAATTACTGCATTTCCATCATTCTTCCAGATTCTCTAAGATGAAGAAACAATGCAGGAAGCTACATAGGGTCATTCATCCATCCTGTAGTTGTACCCTCAAGTGGTGGACAATTTCAATACATATATTTGTCCACTAGAGGGGGCCATATAATTAATCTCATAGACAAGCACCTAATGCTGAACTCTGACAATTGTCACTAATCTCGTTATTTTCTCCCTTTTAATTAGGCATTTACAGGGTCAAAAGGTAAATGTCCAAAAAAGACCAGGGAGATCACGCAGTTTACAGCCCAAAATAGCGCAGGCGGTAACAGTGTTGTCTCTGGACAGAGGATATCTGGTAGAAAACTTAAAGAAAAAGAAACCAAATCAGGGAAACACCAAGAGTCGCATTGTGCAAAAATTTTGGACTTTACAAATAGATTTACACCAGAATTCAGGCATAAACACTTTCATAAATTAGATCAATGAAACAGTATGTGGTCCGATAAAAAAAAAAAAAAAAGGCTCACACCACTCCACTGAAACTGCCCTAACTAAGGTCACCAATGACCTCTTAACCGCCAAGAGCAAGCGACACTACTCTGTCCTCCTCCTCGACCTGTCGGCTGCCTTTGACACAGTGGACCATTCCCTATTATTACAGACCCTCTCATCCCTTGGCATCACAGACTTGGCCCTATCCTGGATCTCATCATACCTAACAGACCGGACATTCAGCGTCTCCCACTCACACACCACCTCCTCACTTCGCCCCCTATCTGTCCCACAAGGTTCAGTCCTTGGGCCCCTGCTCTTCTCCATTTACACCTTTGGCCTGGGACAGCTCATAGAATCTCATGGCTTTCAGTATCATCTCTATGCTGATGACACACAGATCTACATCTCTGGACCAGATATCACCTCCCTACTAACCAGAATCCCTCAATGTCTGTCCACTATTTCATCCTTCTTCTCCGCTAGATTTCTGAAACTTAACATGGACAAAACAGAATTCATCATCTTTCCCCAATCTCACGCGACCCTCCCAACGAACCTATCCATTACAGTGCATGGCTGCCCACTCTCCCCAGTCCCACAAGCTCGCTGCCTCGGGGTAATCCTTGACGCTGATCTCTCCTTCAAACCACATATCCAAGCCCTTTCCACTTCCTGCTGCCTTCAACTCAAAAATATTTCACGAATCCGTACATTCCTCAACCAAGAATCTGCAAAAACCCTAGACCATGCCCTCATCATCTCTCGCCTTGACTACTGCAACCTCCAGCTCTGTGGCCTCCCCTCGAACACTCTCGCACCCCTCCAATCTATTCTAAACTCTGCTGCCCGACTAATCCACCTGTCCCCCGCTATTCCCCGGCCTCTCCCCTCTGTCAATCCCTTCACTGGCTCCCCATTACCCAGAGACTCCAGTACAAAACCCTAACCATGACATACAAAGCCATCCACAAACTGTCTCCTCCATACATCTGTGACCTCGTCTCCCGGTACTTTCCTGCACGCAACCTCCGATCCTCACAAGATCTCCATCTCTACTCCCCTCTTATCTCCTCTTCCCACAATTGTATACAAGACTTCTCTCGCGTATCACCCCTACTCTGGAACCCTCTACCACAACACATCAGACTCTCGCCTACCATCGAAATCTTCAAAAAGAACCTGAAGACCCACCTCTTCCGACAAGCCTACAACCTGCAGTAACCACCGATCGACCAAACCACTGCATGACCAGCTCTATCCTCGCCTACTGTATTCCTTCCCATCCCTTGTAGATTGTGAGCCTTCACGGGCAGGGTCCTCTCTCCTCCCGTACCAGTTATGACTTGTATTGTTTAAGAATATTGTACTTGTTTTTATTTTGCATACCCCTCCTCACATGTAAAGCGCCATGGAATAAATGGCGCTATAACAATAATAATAATAATAATAAAAGGCTAAAGAGATGCAGTGCGTCCTTTGAGCCTATTGATCTCTACCATAAAATACTGAGTGTCTGCTGAGGGGGGAGAGGGGTCAGCTCACTTCTTTTAACAACTTAGCAGCTTTAGTTTATATGAACATATGAACAGTTATTGGCTTTAACACAAATTCATATGTTCAGTCTTTTGTTTGTTTGTTTGTTTTTCCAGGCAGTTTTTGTAACAGAATGCACCTGAAAAATGTAATGTGCACATACCCATAGAGGCTCATTGATCCTTACAACAATCCTTTTTAAAAGCAGACCCTGGCGTCTCCAGTCCGCGAGACTCAGAGCCTGCCCTATTCTCATCCATTTGGCAGATCAGACTTGGCCATTTAAGTCTATGGGGATCAGTGAACAATAGAAGATGTACTTTTTATTTTCCCATCTGGGTTTCATCAGTTTTTAACTAATCTATTACTTATTGAGCTTGCATCGCTTTATGCGGTGTGAATATAGACTTCGGGCTGGAGAACATCACGCTGCACTACACCACAACCTGAACACTGGACATGTGGAACAGGGCAAGCTTCAAACATCCGGAAATATAACAAATACAAATTTAGTATAGAGATTTCTTGGAAAGAGAAAAATAGACATTGTAATAGTTTTGAGCTCCCATTCCTCTTGTGTTACAGATGAATTCCTGCAGCAATGGCAGCAGTAAGTATACGCTGGAAACAGCCACTCCCACCCATGTCATGTTCGACAATTATTCACCCCGAACAAAGCAATAAAGAATGAATCACGGGCTGTCGGGGCGGTAAGTGAGCGGCCAGCATGCTTCTTGTATGACAAACACTGCTCCACAGAACGAGTGCTCTCCGGCCACCACAGCCATACATCAGACTGTGGCTTACTGTGCTGTTCATTTATAATGACCATTTCTGAGCAGTCCTCAAATTTGTCATAAACTGAAATTAAGGAAAGAGAGAGCACATAGAACGATAAAAGTGATAATTTGGATGACAATATGTGGTAGGTGCACTCACCTTTACAGGTTGTGAAAGGTCACAACCCCTTGCAGAATATAAGAAGAAAGAGTGGTCGCTGCAGACTCCCGTGGATACCAATGTCACAAAGAAGGAAGGAGAAGACCGGGTTTCTTGTATCTGCGCTGACCACACAATTATGGAAATGTTCTTAAAAGCTTTATTGTGCCGATGTGTTTCGTGGCAATCTACCACTTCCTCGGGGCCAAAAGTTTTATAGTATCTCTAAACTCTGATGAAACACATTATCCACCTAAACAATCAGTCTTTAATTGAAAAGAAATATAAATATAATATATAAAGCGTGTGTGTGTCTCCGGGATTGGCATCTGTACCGTCGCAGCTACAGCCACACGTCTGGACCCCGAGAGCGTCATAGGCTATGTTGTGAAGAGAAATTTTAACCCCGCGCGTTCCAATTCACCAAACAATTTTGCCCCTATCTACATAATGGGGAAAAAGTGAAAGGAAAAGTGTTGGAGGCAAATTGACAGCTGCCAGATGTGAACAAGGCGGACTTAAAGAATGAGAGCGATGGCGCCAAAGAGTATATACCGTACAGTTGCTAAGGTGGGGCCCCGACATGGGATACTCACCACAGACGGGGATATGAACACACAAAATGCGCCACACACTACCACGTGCTTGAACACATATACCACCCTTAGCACACATACACCACACATACACCAACCTCGCCACATAAAAGTCGAAATACAAAAGTCGCCGCTCAAAACTCGCCACGCGCAAAACTCGCCACATGCAAAACTTGCCACATGCAAAACTCACCTCATGGAAAACTCACCTCATGGAAAACTCGTCACATGCACAAAAGTTGCCTCACACAAAACTTGCACATAAAACTCGCCACGCGAAAAACTCGCCATGCGCAAAACTTGCTGCACACAACTTGCTACACTAACCTGTCACATGCAACTCGACACAAAAAGTTGCTACACGCATGTCGCCACACAAAACTCATCTCACAAAAGTCGCTACATGCATGTCGCCAAACGCAACTCAACACACACAACGTGACACATGAAACTCGCCCTAAAACACACACAAGTCTGGTATTATCCTTCAAAAATAAAAATCTGATTAATTAGCAGACAAACTACAAGAGCAACAAATGTACCATATAGGAAATCCGGCAGCTGTCAGTCACATGACCTGTCTATTATGTGTATGTGTGAGCTAATATATACTGCCAGGGGAGGGCTTCCTGTTGGCTGGGGATTTATCAGGCTGCCAATTTAGCTTACAAATACTGAGGTAAAAATAGTGAGCAAATAATGTGTGAACGAGGTCTAATACAGGAGGAGATGACATACAGGTATATACTATGTACAGGAGGAGATGACACACAGGTATATACTATATACAGGAGAGATGACACACATATATACTATACACAGGGGAGATGACACGTATATACTATATACAGGAGGAGATGACACAGTTATATACTATATAAAAGAGGAGATGACACAGGTATATAGAGGACGAGATGACAGCAGGTATATACTATATACAGGAGATGACATACAGGTATATACTATATATAGGAGATGACATACAGGTATATAGTATATACAGAAGAGATGACATACAGGTATATACTATATACAGGAGGAGATGACACATCGGTATATACAATATACAGGAGGAGATGACATACAGCAGGTATACACTATTTACAGGGGAGCTGACATAGGTATATACTATATACAGGAGATGACATACAGGTGTATACTATATATAAGGGAGATGACAAACATGTATATACTGAGGGGAAAATGAGAGGTGTGAGGTGAAAATGAAAAGGTGTGCAAAATGAGAGGAGTGAGGGAAAATAGTGGAGTGATCGGAAAATGACAGATGTGAGGTCGAAATGACAAGTGTTAGGGGGGAATGAGAGGAGTGAGGGGGAAAATAAGAGGAGTGAGGGGGAAAATGAGAGGTGTAAGGGATAAAGTGAGAGGTGCGAGTGTGAAAATGAGAGGCATGATGGGAAAATAAGAGAAGTGAGGTGCTATAACTAACCACAGATATTTACTATGCCCAGGCAGCGCCGGGCTCTTCAGCTAGTGTGTGTGTGTATATATGTGTATATATGTATATGTGTGTGTGTATACACACACACAGTTATATGAAAAAATGAAAAAGTTTGGGCACCCCTATTAATCTTAATGTTTTATAAAAATTGTTTTTTTTTTGCAACAGCTGTTTCAGTTTCATATATCTAATAACTGTTGGACACAGTAATGTTTCTGCCTTGAAATGAGGTTTATTGTACTAACAGAAAATGTGCAATCTGCATTCAAACAAATTTTGACAGGTGCATAAGTATGGGCACCCTTATCATTTTCTTGTTTTAAATACTCCTACCTACTTTTTACTGACTTACTAAAGCACTTTTTTTGGTTTTGTAACCTCATTGAGCTTTGAACTTCATAGCCAGGTGTATGCAATCATGAGAAAAGCTACTTAAAGTGGCCACTTGCAAGTTGTTCTCCTGTTTGAATCTCTTCTGAAGAGTGGCATCATGGGCTCCTCAAAACAACTGTCAAATTATCTGAAAACAAAGATTATTCAACATAGTTGTTCAGGGGAAGGATACAAAAAGCTGTCTCAGAGATTTAACCTGTCAATTTCCACTGTGAGGAACATAGTAAGGAAATGGAAGAACACAGGTACAGTTCTTGTTAAGGCCAGAAGTGGCAGGCCAAGAAAAACATCAGAAAGGCAGAGAAGAAGAATGATGAGACCAGTCAAGGACAATCATCAGACCACCTCCAGAGAGCTGCAGCATCAACTTGCTGCAGATGGTGTCAATGTGCATTGGTCAACTATACAACGCACTTTGCACAAGGAGAAGCTGTATGGGAGAGTGATGCGAAAGAAGCAGTTTCTGCAAGCACGCCACAAACAGAGTCGGCTGAGGTATGCAAAAGCACATTTGGAGAAGCCAATTTCTTTTTGGAAGAAGGTCCTGTGGACTGATGAAACAAAGATTGAGTTGTCTGGTCATACAAAAAGGCGTTATGCATGGCGGCAAAAAAACACAGCATTCCAAGAAAAACACTTGCTACCCACAGTAAAATTTGGTGGAGGTTCCATCATGCTTTGGGGCTGTGTGGCCAATGCCGGCATCGGGAATCTTGTTAAAGTTGAGGGACACATGGATTCCTCTCAGTATCAGCAGATTCTTGACAATGTTCATGAATCAGTGACAAAGTTGAAGTTATGCAGGGGATGGATCTTTCAGCAAGACAATGATCCAAAACACTGCTCCAAATCTACTCAGGCATTCATGCAGAGGAACAATTACACTGTTCTGGAATGGCCATCCCAGTCCCCAGACCTGAATATCATTGAACATCTGTGGGATCATTTGAAGAGGGCTGTCCATGCTCGGCGACCATCAAACTTAACTGAACTGGAATTGCTTTATAAAGAGGAATGGTCAAAAATACCTTCATCCAGGAACTCATTAAAAGCTACAGGAAGCGACTAGAGGCTGTTATTTTTGCAAAAGGAGGATCTACTAAATATTAATGTCACTTTTCTGGTGAGGTGCCCATACTTACAGTCATGGCCAAAAGTATTGACACCCCTGCAACTCTGTCAGATAATACTCAGTTTCTTCCTGAAAATGATTGCAAACACAAATTCTTTGGTATTATGATCTTCATTTAATTTGTCTTAAATGAAAAAACACAAAAAAAATTGTCCTAAAGCCAAATTGGATATAATTCCACACCAAACATAAAAAAGGGGGTGGAGAAAAGTATTGGCACTGTTCGAAAAATTATGTAATGCTTCTCTAATTTGTGTAATTAACAGCACCTGTAACTTACCTGTGGCACCTAACAGGTGTTGGCAATAACTAAATCACACTTGCAGCCAGTTGACATGGATTAAAGTTGACTCAACCTCTGTCCTGTGTCCTTGTGTGTTCCACATTGAGCATGGAGAAAAGAATGAAGACCAAAGAACTGTCTGAGGACTTGAGAAACCAAATTGTGAGGAAGCATGAGCAATCTCAAGGCTACAAGTCCATCTCCAAAGACCTGAATGTTCCTGTGTCTACCATGCGCAGTGTCATCAAGAAGTTTAAAGCCCATGGCACTGTAGCTAACCTCCCTAGATGTGGACAGAAAAGAAAAATTGACAAAAGATTTCAACGCAAGATTGTGCAGATGTTGGATAAAGAACCTCGACTAACATCCAAACAAGTTCAAGCTGCCCTGCAGTCCAAGGGTACAACAGTGTCAACCCTTACTATCCGTCGGTGTCTGAATGAAAAGGGACTGTATGGTAGGAGACCCAGGAAGACCCCCACTTCTTACCCAGAGACATAAAAAAGCCAGGCTGGAGTTTGCCAAAACTTACCTGAAAAAGCCTAAAACGTTTTGGAAGAATGTTCTCTGGTCAGATGAGACTAAAGTAGAGCTTTTTGGGCAAAGGCATCAACATAGAGTTTACAGGAGAAAAAAAAGAGGCATTCAAAGAAAAGAACACGGTCCCTACAGTCAAACATGGCGGAGGTTCCTTGATGTTTTGGGGTGGCTTTGCTGCCTCTGGCACTGGACTGCTTGACCGTGTGCATGGCATTATGAAGTCTGAAGACTACCAACAAATTTTGCAGCATAATGTAGGGCCCAGTGTGAGAAAGCTGGGTCTCCCTCAGAGGTCATGAGTCTTCCAGCAGGACAATGACCCAAAATACACTTCAAAAAGCACTAGAAAATGGTTTTAGAGAAAGCACTGGAGACTTCTAAAGTGGCCAGCAATGAGTCCAGACCTGAATCCCATAGAACACCTGTGGAGAGATCTAAAAATGGCAGCTTGGAGAAGGCACCCTTCAAATATCAGGGACCTGGAGCAGTTTGCCAAAGAAGAATGGTCTAAAATTCCAGCAGAGCATTGTAAGAAACTCATTGATGGTTACCGGAAGCGGTTGGTCGCAGTTATTTTGGCTAAGGCTAGGTTCAGATTGCGTTAGTGCAATCCGTTTAGCGCGAGCGCTAGCGGATTGCGCTAACGCAATGTCTTTTTCGGGGCCGCGTTCAGGGGTCGTGTTAACGTCCCCGCTCTCGCAGATCCCCGATCTGCGAGAGCGGGGAACGGACCTCTGGCGCGCCGCGGACGCTGCAAGCAGCGTCTGAGGCGCGCTACAAAAGACCGGCACATCGCTAGCGCGTGCCGAAAATGACACGCGCTAGCAATGCGCTCTAACATTGCCGGCAATGGGAGCGCTAACGGACGCGGTGCACGGCGTTAATTTCGCCGTGCAACGCTGTCCGTTAGCGCTAGCCCATTAACGCAATGGGAACCTAGCCTAAAGGTTGTGCAACCCAACCAAGTACTAGGCTGAGGGTGCCAATACTTTTGTCTGGCCCATTTTTGGAGTTTTGTGTGAAATGATCAATGTTTTGCTTTTTGCTTCATTCTCTTTAGTGTTTTTTCATTTAAGACAAATTAAATGAAGATAATACCAAATAATTTGTGATTGCAATCATTTTCAGGAAGAAACTGAGTATTATCTGACAGAATTGCAGGGGTGTGAATACTTTTGGCCATGACTGTATGCACCTGTCAAATTTTGTTTGAATGCAGATTGCACATTTTCTGTGCAATAAACCTCATTTCAAGGCCAAAACATTACTGTGTCCAACAGTTATTAGATATATGAAACTGAAATAGCTGTTGCAAAAAAAAAACAAATTTTTATAAAACATTAAGCTTAAGATTAATAGGGGTGCCCAAACTTTTCCATATAACTGTGTCTGTATAAAAATATATATATGTATATATACACACACACACACATACATACACACATACATACACACACACATACATACATACACACACATACACTAATGATCACTACATATTAACTTTTTTTTTTTTTTTTTATTAAATAGTTAGCTAGAATCAAACACACAAGTTTTGGGCAAGCCAGACCACTTAGGGCTCCCCATTACCATCATCTTATCTCTCCTCTTGATTGAGGTTTTATACAAAACCTTCATGATATCACAAGCAAATGTCTAGGTGTCACACGACAGTCACAATATCTTTATATATCAAAATATATATATTATATTAATAATAATAATAATTTTTATTTATGTAGTGCCAACATATTCCGCAGCACTTTACAATTAAGGCTACTTTCACACTAGCGTCGTTTGGCCTCCGTCGCAATGCGTCGTTTTGGAGAAAAACCGCATCCTGCAAAAGTGCTTGCAGGATGCGTTTTTTTTCCATTGACTTGCATTAGCGACGCACTGCGACGGATTGCCACAAGTCGCATCCGTCGTGCGACGGATGCGTCGTGTTCTGGCGGACCGTCGGCACAAAAAAACGCTACATGTAATTTTTTTGTGCGACGTGTCCGCCATTTCCGCCCGCGCATGCGCGGCTGGAACTCCGCCCCCTCCTCCCGGACCTTACAATGGGGCAGCGGATGCTTTGAAAAACTGCATCCGCTGCCCCCGTTGTGCGGCGCTTTCAATGCTAGCATCGTTGCGTCGGCACGTCGCATTGCGACGTGCAGTGCACGACGCTAGTGTGAAAGTAGCCTAAGCGGGGACATGTACAAACAATAAATTCAGTACGAGTTAAGACAATTTAAACAGTGACATTAGGAGTGAGGTCCCTGCTCGCAAGCTTACAATCTACAAGGAAATGGGGGGACACAATAGGTGAAAAGTGCTTGTTATTTCATGCCTGGCAATTATAATACATAGGGATTTTCATACAAAGCTGCATGATCCGGTCATCAGCCCGTGTGTTTAAGTGCAATAGTCAAGTATCAAGTGCAGTTAATCGTGTGCAGGAGGGTGTGGAGACAGATGAATAGTAGGGTGCAGATTCAGAGTAATATTTGGAAGGAGGGAACAGGGCAAAGTTAGTTTACTGAGTAGTTGATGTGGTAGGCTTGTTTGAAGAGATGGGTTTTCAAAGCGCGCTTGAATAGGTCGGGGCTAGGTATCAGTCTGATCGTCTGGGGAAGTGCATTCCAGAGAGCTGGCGCAGCACGAGAGAAGTCTTGGAGACTGAGGTTCGGATTACAGGGGATGTTAGTCTTAGGACGTTTGTAGAACGGAGGGCACGTGTAGGGCGAAAGAGAGAGGAGATATAAGGCGGTGCAGAACTGTGGAGAGCTTTGTGGGTGAGAGAGATGAGTTTATACTGGACCCTGTAGCGAATAGGTAGCCAGTGTAATGACTGGCACAAGAAGGAGGCATCGGTGAAGCGGCTGGACAGAAATATGACCCTGGCTGCCGCATTCAAGATGGATTGGAGAGGAGAAAGTTTGGTAAGAGGGAGACCGATCAGAAGAGAGTTGCAGTAGTCCAGACGAGAATGAATGAGATTTTGATATAAAGATATTGTGATAGTTTTATGACATTCTGACACTGGAGGGGGCGCTTTCACAGGAAGTGATGTCTGTTTGTTTGTAATTGGGACGCCATGAAAGTTTTGTATAAAACCACTGCTGTAAACAGATACTGTAAAACTTTTGGCCCTGAGGAAGTGGCAGACTGCCACGAAACACGTCGGCACAATAAAGCTTTTAAGAACATTTCCATCGTTGTGTGGTCAGCGCGGATACAAGAAACCTGGTCTTCTTCGTGTCATGTTAAACTGGACACACAATGCAATAGTGGCAGCAGAGCGGAATTAAATCATTTATTATTAAATAATTTTGCTGCTCCATTGCGGAGACATTAGAAATTAAAGTATTCGGCACCTAATGAGTTACCTTTTGCCAAGTCCAAGTGGGCGTCAGTTAGCAACCCTTAGGCCATGTTCACACGGTCAGTATTTTACATCAGTATTTGTAAACCAAAACCAGTAGTGGGTAAAATATATCAAAGTGGTGCATATGTTTCTATTACACTTTTCCTCTGACTGTTCCACTCCTGATTTTGGCTTACAAATACTGAAGTAAAATACTGACCAAATACTGAACACGTGAACATACAGAGAGAAGAAGTACAAGCCCCTAGTGACCACACCTACATGGACTTAAAGGGGTATTCTCATCTCCATGATCCCATCCCAAAATGTAGCAGGTGTAATAATAATATTAGCAAGCACCTCCTCTTTTCCCATGTGCAAGCATTGCAGGACCTTAAGCATCCACGGTAACGACCATTAGCAACTAACTGTCACTATATCAGTGGTCATAACGTATTTCCATTACATCGTGTGTACAGTTGAATATGAAACGTTTTGGTGAAAGGTCCTCTAAATAAGAAATTTCATTATAGGACCCTGATAAAAAAAAAAATATTTACAGGATATAAAAAATATACATATTTTATATATTACACACACTTTATAAAGGCACTTGTGACAACAAAAGACTTAATTTGAGCTTTTATTGTAAAAATGTGTAGAACTTTATCAGCTGAAAATGTGAAGCGAGGCCGCATCATGTCCGAAGACAATAGAAGGGACGTTCCTGAAGAAAGACCCATACTGGGGTCATGAATGTGCACCTTACAGCCCCCGTTTTCGGAGCTTTCAGATGTAAAGTTTCAATTGGTGATATGCCATAGCTGCTCAAATTAGCTAAATTTTCTACTTTCCCATATCATTTGTTATGTGTATTATTTGAGGAAGAGTTTTGCTTTTTTTTTTTCCCCCTCACTCATGTAAATACTTGTTCATGGTCAAGATCCAGCTGCATGTAAGGAACACAATGGAATAAGATCTCCAAAAGAATGATTTAAGGCACACCGTCTCCTACGTCCCCCTTACAGGCTACAAGAAATGCCATTACAATCATTCATTAGACATACTGTACAGAGTATCATACACAACAGTTCATATATTAGATTTTGGCAGGAGAGGCTGATCATCTATATGTATGGGGGGATCCAAACTCTCCCCTCACAGATGTCGGGACATATGGATCACGCCAATTATTTGTTCTTAAGGAAGATAAGTGATTACCAGATGTGAATGGCAGGGTCTTATTTCGTTCTACAAAGAGAGAACCAAGCTTGTACAATGGTGGTGGGAGAAGAGTAGTCGATGCTGGTGAACTGCTATTTAAAGTGCTAATCCACATAAATGCATATTGAAAGTAATTATGTATTGGTGGCAAGTCATGGTCTGACCACAGATCTCTGCACCTGAGCTACCAACCTTATATACGCCTATGATGCGGTTTGCTCAGGATTAGGCATCCACGGTCAGGATAAATGGACGAAAAACATCTGCTATGCAGTCATGTACATTAGTCCTACTGTGCATGGCCACCATACTAAAACTCTACATGGCGTCAATATATAGTCCCAGATGTTGGAACTAGGCCACAGCAATGTAGGTCAGATATTAAAAGGGCATCTGTCACCAGTATTTTGCCAATTAATCTGAGAGCACCATGATATAGAGACAGAGACCCTGATTCAAGCAATGAGTTACTTACTAAGCTGCTTTCTGTAGTTTTGATAATCTCCTGCTGATAAAAGTGATTTTATCACTTGTGGACTAATAATCCTGCTGCCAGGTACTCCTCCATAATCATGAACATTGTATAACCCTGCCCCCACCAGTGATTGGCTGCACTGTATACACTGTACATGGGCAGAAAACTTCCCAATCAGTGGTGTCGGCGGGGTTATACAGAGCTCAGCATTCACGGAACTGGTAGAACTGCAGCAAAGTAAACAGTGATTTTATCAAAATGACAGCAAGCAGCCCAATAAGTGACAGAGCTGGAATCGGGGTCTCTGCCCCTATATCATGCTGCTCTCAGATAGGGAAGCAAAAACCTGGTGACAGATTACAGTCATTACAAAATAAAATAAATAAAAGATTCTCTTCAATATTTGCACCATTCGTCACAAGAATTCATAAGTAATAAAAAAAAGAAAAAAACTTACAAAATAAACGGCTCCGAAACTGCCATGACCAATTTCTCGGAGGTCGGTGAAAAGCTTTTCAGGGTCATCTCTAAAGAAGAGATCTGCAACCTCTGGGTCTTTCAGGCTTCCAGCTCGACTTGTTGACGGCATCCTGCTTGAGCAGTCTGCCGTCTGACTATCTAGGGTTACACTGCCGCCACTGCTCCTGGCTCATCTGTGTGAACGTGGCCTCTTTAGCATGTGGAACTGAAAGAAGAAACAGCAGTAAATAAAAATACCAAGAGCTATACAAGTAATGACAGCGCACACCAATAGGTGTCATGCAAAACACAATTTGATTCAATCAACAATAATGTAGAACGATTTTAGAGGTCGTGCCATTCAAATCACGCATCAGAAAAAAAAAAAAAAAAAAAAACAGTGTCCGTATGATTAGGTGGCTCTCACTCCGGGGAGACACTGTATTCATCAGATACCACTCATCTAGGCTCCCATCTCCTTCCTTAAAAAGTTATTTCCAAATGTTTATGGAATATTTGCAGAAGATGGGGAATAGCTCTTTAACATTTGTACATATCTTTTCAGCTATTCCCAGTGATGTTAGCCATATTTTGGTGAAATTGTGCAAAAAAAACAAATCGCCGGAGGGAATAAAATGTTTTCCGCATTTGTAAACATTTCTAACAAACAAAATGCTTTCAAATAAATTTTCATTGCATTTTTGGAGGCATTTTGCAATAACATTAAAAACGTGATTTTCGAGCATTTTGTCAACTGCCATAAAATATAGAACCAGGAAAAAAAACAAAACAAAAAAACGAAAAAACAAGAGCCAACTGCATTTTGGGGTGAAATAAGAATAGCAACACACATGCAGTGGGAAATTAAAACATTTTCAAATGCAGCAGGTCATTGCAGCCAATAAACAACTGCCCCCTGGCTATATATAGATATATATATATATATATATATATATATATATATATATATATATATATATATATATATATATATATATATATATATATATATATATATATATATATATATATATATAACAGTTTTCTGGCCTGTTTATACATTCTGTGCACACAGAACAATTGCCGATATGATCGTTCTGTGAATATAGAATATCATGTTACTGGCAGCACATGTCCTGCTTTCACAAAAGAGATGTAATATCAATAATTCCTTGCTAAAAGATTTCCAACTACTGGACAACCCCAGCTTTATCAATTCAGAACCCCAATTAAAGGGGTTTTCCAGTCCAAGTCGATAAGTCTGCAGTCTTCTGTGTGACTGCAGACTTGTGAATACCGGACAAGCCCTTTTACATAAAAGCAGCGTATATCCATATCCAATAGCAACACTGTCCCGTCGGACATCCTTCAGGGCAGACATCTGCTGTGACAAAATAGTGAAGGCTACAGATGAAGAGCAGCTGCTCAGTGGCTGCAGCCAGCGTGCGACACCAGTCAGCTCACTCTCTGGGAACGGTGCTGCTATGGGAGGTGAATATATGTAGCTTTTAATGTTACCTAGTGACCTGAATGGATTAGGCTGACGTTATTCATGACCAACTTAAAATTTGACCAACAACATTTTGCTCACTGTTTGAGCATTTGTTGCCCTATTTAGATGGGTGGTAGCTGGGAACGAACATTCCTACAAACGCTCTTTCCCCAATAATCGGCTGTTCTAAATGGGTCATTAGAAAGACAGTTGTACTCAAAACTCAGCCAGCCTAATAAACATACAAATAAGACATCATGGACATTTATAAGTTAATAAGAATGGCTACAGGGAGCTTTTGAAATAGAAAGGTGCTGCCTCATTACAAGCATCCCCTGAAAATGGAATCTGGTGTGGCAATCAGCTGAGGTCCGACTAGCCAAGCAGCAGCATGACGGGCATTCATATGCAGAACAAAAGTCCTTTCTGGCTCACAGAGGGAGCGCCCAGAGAAGGACTCTGCAATGCCGTCCATATTACAAAATAGACCAAGAACTTATTAACAATAAAACAGCATGAGACGTAGTAAAAAGAAACAGATATACGGTATATATAAAAAAAATCTGACTATCAGTTTAACACTTTTTTATGCAAGTACTGTACATTATATAGATGGCGGATTACTGGAAGCATGCAATATTATAGTTGTGGTTGCAGCATTTTAAAAAGGAGTAATAATAAAAGTACTGCTTACAAGAGAACACACTATACATTTCTCAGGACAAAGATTAGCTAACAGGCAAGTAAGGAAGCAGCCGAGGGGAGCTCGCCATGCTACTGAAGGAATGCTGCTTGGATGAACTGTGACGGTGATGTCATGCTGTTCCATCTTTTGAGGAGCATCAGAGTCTTACAAAAAGAACATTGTTAAAAAACGGACTGTTCAAATCCCACAATGCATCACACCCTCCATCTGCTGATGAGACACTGTCCGAGGCTTCATCCCCCTAATGAGGCGCATATTTATATCATTGTCCTGTACATGGCGGTATTTATTGTACAGATTACACTGGCTAGCTCCATCTATTGCATGTGCGGCAGGCGTTGCACAGACTATACACCTAACAAGTGCAGAGAAAACTTTGCGACCGCTCACAATCAAAAGAAAGGTGTTTTAAGGCAAGCGGTGTGTGTGTGTGTTGCGTGTGTGTGTTGCGTGTGTGTTGTGTGTGTGTGTTGCGTGTGTGTGTGTTGCCTTATTCACAGTGAAGCTCCAGTCATGCAAAGAGAAATCTTTCCATTGCACATAAAAGGATTTTCCCATGAGTAAAGTACATTTTAATTAAAAGGGATAGTGCACTACTAGAACAACCCCTTCTTAAACTAAGTGTTATGCCCCGTGTCACGTACCCGCTTCTCAGCACGTGACTTGGGGTTGCGCCTGCAAGGGTTAATCTATCTCCTCTCACTCAGTCCAGCATTCAACCTCTGTCCTAAGCTGTAATGGGAGCATAAATCACACAACGACACAGGCCACACACCCAGCTCATACACGCTGCCACCACCATTTACCGAACACACAGGCGATGAGTCCCGGAAATATTATTACTACTTTCTGCCAAACATAAGGATCACACACTTTAAGGCTATGGATTCTTTAGAGCATTGAGGTTCAGACTTACTAAAGTTTTAAGCTTTAATAGAAAAGGGTGCTTACAATAAAAAGGGTATAAAAATAAGGGAATAAAAAGTGACATACAAATATGTAAAAACAGTTACCAAATAAAATGGTGTGAACTTAGATAAATAGTGTCAGGCTGTAATTGGCATCTCTCTTCAAAAGAGCCAGAAGGTGTGAAACGTTTTCCATTTTTCCTGGTTCTTAGCAAGACCACCTGGCGAGATAGGAGACAGGAGCCTGCCTTCTCAGGATAACATATGCTGTTACCCCCTGTGAGACCTGCAGTCTCAGGACAGATGTTAAAAAGTTAAATTACTGCTAGACATACATTAATAACTATACATATTTCACTACACCTCCCTCCTTATGAATGTGCATGGGGGTTGACTTACAGGTCAGCTCCCGAGCACGTATCTGGTTCCGCCCCTCCTTGGCAAGATAGGACATCAGCATTGCCATGATCGACTCCTTTCTTATGCTGAATTGTAAAATCATATTGCTGTAATATCAGACTGCATCTAAGCAATTTCCCGTTGTCCCCAACTGTTCTGTTGAGCCAACTCAGTGGGTCATGATCTGTTATTACGGTGAAGTTGAGCCCATAGAGGTACGGTTGTAGTTTCTGCAGAGCCCACACAATTGCTAAACATTCCTTCTCAATGGTGGCATAAGCCACTTCTCTGGGCAGGAGTTTCCTGCTTACGTAGAGAATTGGGTGCTCCTCACCTTGCTGGTTAACCTGGGACCAACACCCAAACCTTCTGCCCCTCCTCATAGGCCCTCAGTCTGGCATTACGGTCGTACCAGACCTTCTGGTTGATTTGGGCCTGGGTCACATTCTTATGGGCAAGGTGGCTCAGTTTTTGCATTCTTTCTCTGAGCTGCAGTACATATTCAACCACTGAGACTCCTGTAGTTTTGGGGTCACCCTCCCAACAGTCCTTAATCAAATCAAGTGGCCCCCTGACCCTCCACCCATAAACCATTTCAAAGGGGGAGAATCCTGCAGACGCCTGGGGCACCTCTCTGTACGCAAATAAATGGGGGAGGTACCGCTCCTAGTCTCTCCCTTCAGTCTCCACCAGCATTTTTAGCATTTGTTTTATGTTACATTAAACTCTCGCAGTGTTCGTTGGTTTGGGGATGAAAGGCGCTGGCCACAAAATGCTGTATTTGTATTTTTTTGCAGAGGCTTTCCACCAGACTGGACATGAGTTTGGTTCCCTAATCAGTTAACATTTCCCTGGGGAAACCCACACGAGAGAAAACAGTCAGTAAAGCATCCGCCACTTTGACTGCTCGGATGGAGGACAGTGCCACTGCTTCCGGGTATCGTGTAGCATAGTCCACCACTGTATGAACTTTTTGCCAGAGCTGCTAGGTATTGCGAGTGGCCCTATGATATCCACAGTCACTCGCTGGAAAGGCTCATCGATCACTGGCAGTGTTATCAGTGGAGCTTTCTGTATATTCACGGACTTTCCAACTCTATGACAAACTACATAGGATCGACAGTAATTGGCAATATCTGTCCCCATCTTGGGCCAATAGAAGTTATGTGTCAGGCAAGCTTTAGTTCTTTGTATTCCAAAGTGTCCAGCCAGAGGAATTTCGTGAGCAATTCTCAATAATTGCTCCCTAAATAGATAAGGAACGACCAGCAGCTTTTCACAGACCCAAGGTTCTGTAGTATCCATAGGGAGAGTCTCTTTATACAGTCTGCCCTGCTCCCAGAATATTCTCTCTTTGTCAGAAGCAGCAGGGGCTTGGTCTGCAAGACATCTGAGCTTCTCCAGACTGACATCTGTCCGCAGGGCCTCCTGGAAGCTCTGTCAGTCTGCAGGACCTGGCCTAGTGTGACTGCCAGGCCCTGGTGTGAAGCTGAGTCTTCAGTGTCGGTTATTGTTGGGTCTGCCATGTAAGGAGGCTCCGGGGCCACAGTATGGTCCTCCTGTTCTGGTAGTTCTGTCTGTGACTCATCCTCTAATCTCTGGGGTTGAGTGTGAGCCGCAGCCCGACTCCAGATCAAAGCTGCCACATACGTACAAGTCCTGTTCATTGGTACATTTTCCCTCCTTGCACGGGATCCCAGGTGGGTCGCTTGCTTCCACCTTCTCTGTAGCATTGTAGCAAGGGAGGAATATAGTGGAACACCATCCTCCCCAAGTCTGTGCCTAGCAACACATTGGTGGGAATAGCCTCGGATACTCCCACTTCTCTCAGTCCTTTCCCTGAGCCCCAGTCCAAGTACACACAGGCCATGGGCACGGCAGGGCTGACCCCTCCAATCCCGGTTATAGACATAGTCTTTCCTGCTATGATATCTGCAGGGGTTACCATTGCTGAGCGCACCAGAGTCACCTCTGCCTCAGTGTCTCTGGGACCAATGGTGACTTTATTGCCAACAGTAACAGATTGACAGTTCTCATTAGTTGTCGCATCAGAGCCGGCCACAAAGAGGACAGAGGGTGGGGGCACAGACGGCTTTGTGGTTGGGCGTTTCTCCCTATCAGGGCAGACAGCGCTAACATGTCCCACTTTGCTGCAGGAGAAGCACCGGCGTGCATCACCTAAAGAATGTCTAGTTCCCAGGGACCGCATAGGAGGTGGGCTTGGACAGCACTGGTGATCGGCCGGCAGAGGGAGAAGGGTCCCCATTTTGCTTACCTCCTTTACAGCTGAATCCCGATGGCTTCTGCACTTCAGTCATCCTGTTAGCCACATAGCAGTCAGCAATCTTTGCAGCCTGATCCGCAGTTTGTGGCTCCCGATGACACAAATTGTCGTACATCCATGGGGCACATGTGAAGAAATTGATCCTTGACCATATGATCCGTTAAGTCCTCAAAGCTGTTAACAGAAAGTCCCCTGTTCCATTGGTGGAACGTGGTCCTCAAGGTGCTCGCGAAATCCACATAGCTGACAGATGATCCACGTTGTAGGTTCCGGAAATTTCTCAGATACACTTCTGGGGGGTTAGTGTTATGATCAGGTGACCTTGGAGCCACATGAGAGACTTTCTCAGGAGTAGGTGGTACCTGTACTGACCGCAAACCCTAAACTAACACCGCAACTGGAAGTAGCCGTGGGATGTACCTAACACGTCCTAGACACCTCGACACAGCCGGAGGACTAAATACCCCTATAGATGGAAATGGGAATTCTATCTTGCCTCAGAGCAGAACCCCAAAGGATAGGCAGCCCCCCACAAATATTGACTGTGAGTATAAGAGGAAAAACACACGCAGCCAGAAAAACAGGATTTAGCAAAAGAGGCACTTCTAGCTAAATAGAAAAGGATAGGACAGAATTCTTAGCGATCAGTATTAAAATCCTAAAAATATCCACAGCAGATAATACAAATATTCTACATCTAACTAAAGACATAGAAAGTATATCTGCATCTCCTGAGAATCCAGCATGACTGAAAAATCCAAACAAAGTCTAAGCTGGACAAAAACACAATGAATTGCACTAAATTGCAAAGCACACTGCATGTGTGCACAGAGACAAAAAAACAGACACTTATCTTAGCTGAATTGGCAGCAGGGCATGAGGAGCCAGAGAGAGATGCAATCCCTCCAAGTACAATGGACAACTGGCACGGACTCATGGATCCTGCACACCTAAATACCTAATAGAGCTGCAATCAGCAGAAACACCTGCCCTGGATTACAACCCCAAGACAACTGCACTACCACCAACAACCACCGAAGGGAGCCCAAGAGCAGAATTCACAACAGTACCCCCCCCTTGAAGAGGGATCACCGAACCCTCACCAGAGCCCCCAGGCCGATCAGGACGAGCCAGATGAAAGGCACGGACCAAATCAGCAGCATGGACATCAGAGGCAAAAACCCAAGAATTATCCTCCTGGCCATAACCCTTCCATTTGACAAGGTACTGAAGCCTCCGCCTCGAAAAGCGAGAATCCAAAATCTTCTCAACCACATACTCCAACTCCCCATCAACCAACACAGGAGCAGGAGGATCAACCGAGGGAACAACGGGCACCACATATTTCTGCAATAAAGATCTATGGAAAACATTATGGATGGCAAAAGAGGCCGGAAGGGCCAAACGAAAAGACACCGGATTGATAATCTCAGAAATCCTATAAGGACCAATAAACCGAGGCTTAAACTTAGGGGAAGAAACCTTCATAGGAACATGACGGGAAGACAACCAGACCAAATCCCCAACCCGAAGCCGGGAACCAACACACCGACGACGGTTAGCAAAACGCTGAGCCTCCTCCTGAGACAACACCAAATTGTCCACTATAAGCCCAAATCTGCTGCAACCTGTCAACCACAGAATCCACACCAGGACAATCAGAAGGTTCAACTTGCCCCGAAGAAAAACGAGGATGAAAACCAAAATTACAAAAGAAGGGTGAAACCAAGGTAGCCGAACTAGCCCGATTATTAAGGGCAAACTTGGCCAATGGCAAGAAAGCCACCCAATCATCCTGATCAGCAGACACAAAGCATCTCAAATAAGTTTCCAAAGTCTGATTAGTTCGCTCGGTCTGGCCATTTGTTTGAGGATGAAATGCGGAAGAAAAAGACAAATCAATGCCCAGTCTAGCACAAAAGGCCCGCCAAAACCTAGAAACAAACTGGGAACCTCTGTCGGACACAATATTCTCCGGAATACCGTGCAAATGAACCACATGCTGAAAAAACAACCACCCAGATATCCGACATCCTCTGGGAAACCGGAAGATCTGAAATAAAATCCATAGAAATATGCGTCCAGGGCCTCTCAGGGACCAGCAAAGGCAAAACCATGCAAAAAACTGTTTTTCTCCCGTTTTGATTTCATGGTCTCATGCCACCACTCACCGAACACACAGGTGATGAGTCCCGGAAATATTACTACTACTGTCTGCCAAACATAAGGATCACACACTTTAAGGCTATGGATTCTTTAGAGCATTGAGGTTCAGACTTATTAAAGTTTTAAGCATTAATAAAAAAAAGGGTGCTTACAATAAAAAGGGTATAAAAATAAGGGAATAAAAAGTGACATACAAATATGCAAACACAGTTAACAAATAAAATGGAGTAAACTTACAGAAATATCCAACTTTGCATTCTGATTCTCTGTCCCTGGAGGAGGGAGAAATATGGAATGGATCACATCAGCTTCCAGGCTGCCCTCACATGTGAACATCTTTCTTTGTGTGTAGGCCCAATTTATAGTCAACCTGGAGGTCAAATTTCTAGACCAGCCTCTCAGGTTAATATTATAATCGCTAGTTTGTGACTGGACCAAGGCCACACCACCAATGAATATATTATTTCATCTGAAACTCTGTGTAAAGTTTCTCACAAATAGATAGTGTCTGGCTGTAATTGGCATCTCTCTTCAAAAGAGCCAGAAGGTGTGAAACGTTTCCCCTTCTTCCTGGTTCTTAGCAAGACCCCCTGGCGAGATTGTAGACCGGAGACTGCCTTCACAAGATAATATATGCTGTGACCCCCTGTGAGACCTGCAGTCTCAGGACAGATGTTAAAATTACTGCTAGACATACATTCATACCTATACATATTTCACTTCATCCCGATAACTTAATAAAGCCTATACTCACCTCCCATACCGGCTCCGTTACAGTGGTGTCCGCTCTTGCTCTCCCCAGGGCTGGGATGCGGTGTTGTGACACGTGGCACCCAATCAGCTCTGGTGTCACTGTCCTATGGACAAACTGAACATTAAGAGGCAGTCGGGAGCTACAGCTGATATCTGACTTTCTCTTCATGTTCAGTTTGTCTGAAGAAGACCGTGATGCCAGCGTAGATTGGGCACTGGGTGCCACGTGTCACAACACCGTATCACAGCCCCGGGAGAGAGAGAGCAGACACCGCTGGAACGATGCCAGCACGGGAGGCGAGTATATGTTATCGGGGCATAACACTTACTTAAGCTGGATCATTTCTCCTCTTGTTCTCAATCCCTTTAATAGAGCTTGGAATAATAATAATCTCCACATTTGGATGTGTTTAAACAAAATGTTCCTGTGTTGAGATAATCTTATAAATGTGTACTGTGTAATGGCTGTGTCTGACCGTACAGGAACATGGTCTGATCATACCACATCTCCTGGGCAGGGGAGGAAGCAAAAGAAAATATACAGACAGGACAACAGGAGGGCACAGGTGATTCTTTTTGAGATTTAACACATTACCCAGCCTGTTTGTAAGCAATGTTTTAGCTCAAATTGTGGAAATTCTTATTATTCACAGATGTACCGATTAAAATTAACTTTGTTCATGGAAATCTCCTTTAACTTCTTTTTAGGAAATACTTGGCATTATGCACACACCAGTTATCCATGCTGCACCTGTGTCTCTCCTTAGGACAACAGACATATTTTGGTGTTATACAGAGACACAGGTGTAGTCTACAGGTCCACAGAACCATGGGAACTTGGCATGCTACCATGCCATGAGTTTTGGAGAGCAATTATTTGCTGTGCTGCTTTTTTTCAGCAACATAGAATGTAACTGTACTTACGATGGTAAAAACGTGGGGTCCAGACTGCCAGTCTTTACCTACTTCTGTAGTCTCATTTTTCATGTGATTTTATCTAAAGCATTAAGGCTCATTTCCACTTGCGAGAAACACGTCCGTGTCTCGCATGTGGAAACCAAGCTGTGGCGCCGGCACTTTGGAGCGGAGCGTGCAGCTCCATGCGTTCCTATGCGGCTGCACGCTCCGCTCTGGAGTGCCGGCGCCACAGTTTGGTTTTCACATGCGAGACACGGACGTGTTTCTCGCAAGTGGAAATGAGCCCTTATATTGCTACAGGTCCGTATAAGGGTCCAGTATACTAGGATCGCTCAGTGCGCATAGGCAGACAAAACGCTTGGCACTATGAGTTCTGTTTACAGGACGCCGCATCGCTGGGCACGAGGATCTTTTAGGCTGCACAAAAAAATAATTTCATCCACTGAACAAACGTTTTGCTTGTTCATTGGGTGATCAGCAGACGGTTTACTCAGAAACGTACGTTAAAAATGCTCGTTTCACAATGTTGGTTCATGATTATCTTGCACTCTACATACCCCTTTAGTCAGAGATGTTGGTTTTTATAAGATGCAGATCACCGTTTATTATGGAAAATGTCAAATTGTCAGCAGCACAAAGCAAAAAAAAAAAAATCCCACTGTGAACTATTTAGACAGCACTGCTTTTATTTCTCGGATTCAGCATCTGAAGCAGGTCAATGAAACCTTCTAAGGCAACTTTGCGGATAAATTTCCATGAGATCTGCAAAAAGGGTATTCCCATCTCCAAGAACCACTTATACAGTGTTAGTGGTCATAACCATGGATACATAAGCTACTGCAACGCCCTGCACATGGGTTAAGCGACATAACTTATCAGAAGAACTATACTACATTTCTAGTTGGAGGTAATAATAATAATAATAATAATAATAATAATAATAATATCATCATCATCCCCACTACATATTGGGATAGGATCTTGTAGCAGGAAATACCCCTTTAGGGCACGTTCCCACAATCAGGAATTGCTGAGGTTTTGATGCTGCGTATTAATTTTTACTATGTGCCCCAGCGGATCACACTCAGAAACTGACATACGGCGTGTCTTTTCGGACCGCAGCATGTCAATTTCTCTTGTGGGGATGCCAGTCTCCGCAACAGAAATTACATCAATAAAATGTATTAAATGCGGTAAATCCACACGGTTCAGTGATCACATGCGGATTTGCCTGCGTTCAATAGAACACTGCGTTTTGGAAGGAACGAAAATACGCTGAACCCAAAGCGTTGCTACATCCGGGACGTTGGCACATAGCCTTAAGGTCTGCATTCTAGTTGGCGGTAACTGTCACAAGCTCTCAATGCAAGTCTATGAGACCCTCATTCCGGCTCTCAAACTTACACTGAGCTGTGACTTACGGCTCACCCAGCAAACAGTGATGCGACCCGGCATATAACAGATGAAGACGGCGGCTGCTGAGTATATTACTAGGGACCGGGAACTTACATTAGTGACACCATTCCAGCTGTAAAATTAAAAACAAAACGGCTGGACTGGTGTTTTAACCCCTTCGTGACCAAGTCAAGTTTTACAATTCTGACCACTGTCACTTCATGAGGTTATAGCCCTGGAACGCTTCAACGGATCCCACTGATCCTGACACTGTTTTTTCGTGACATTGTACTTCACGATAGTCATAACATTTCTTCAATACGGCAACAATTTTAAAAATGGTGCAATTCATAAACTTTTCATTTTTGTGCTCTTAAATCAGAGTCAAGTCACACAAAATAGTTAATAAATCTGCACAATTTTGGAAACAATTTTGTATGTTATAAGGGTGAAAAGTTGACCAGCGAAAATGGCAAAATATATATATATTTTTTAGCGAACACATGATATTTGAAGTGACTTTGAATTGTCAATATGACAGAAAATAACCAAAAGTGACACCATTCTTAAAACTGCAATCGTCAAGGTGCTCAAAACCACATTCAAGACGTTTATTTAACATTTAACTTTTTTCCCCAAACTTTTTTTTTTTTTTTTTTTTTTACAAGGGCATCAGGAGAAAATGGACCATAAAATTTGTTGTGCTAGTTCTCCTGAGTATGCAGATACCCCGTGTGGGGGAAATCCACTGTATGGGCGCATGGCAGGGCTCAGAAGGGAGGGAGCACCTTTTGACTTTTTGAACTCAAAATTGGCTGGAATCTATGGCGAGCGCCATGTCGCATTGGGAGACTCTGATGTGCCTAAAAAGTGGAAACCCTTCAACCCTTACCCCAACACACCTCTAACTGAAAAGAAAGGAAAAATAAAAAAATATATTTTTACCTAAGGGGTGACTTAGGGGGGTTTGATTTCCTTTTTTTTTTTATTATTTAGATCACTGTGATGGACCCTATCACAGTGATCAAAATGAACCAATAGGAAAGATCTCCGGCTGGCAGATCTTAGGGGGCACAATATGCATGCATCGGCCATTTTCTTCCAGGAAGAGGATGTGGAGGGCCAAGGGACGGAGCAGGAGGGCCTGGGGATGGCGGAAGTATCGGAGAGGCTCAGAGGGGCCACATTTCTCTCTCTGACATGCTATATACCCTTATTGCTCATCTCTGTTAAAAAGCAGCGAAGAGGAATAAGTACTCTTAACTGCTGCCATTAAATGGACTATCGGCAGTCGTTAAGGGGTTAAAGGCCATATTAAAATGTGTAAGGGGTTAATGCACAATTAACCTATACGCTTTCCTTTCTGACCCTTGTAATGAACTATAAATTAAGTGCAACGTGTAGATGCCATAGGGAACTAAAACAAAACAGAGCTATTTTTACAATTTTCCAAACAATTAGATACTTTCAGCTTATAGAACAAGATTATGTCCCAAGGAGAATATTCACCTCCAAACAAAAGCTTTTCTAAAAGGTGTATGCTGTTCCTCAGCGGGGTGCAGAGAGGGGTTTTAATCTGACTCACACATCTGACTCTGACTGTTTTATGATAGAATCAACAATGTATATATTTATTGGTTGCATATTTCTTTATGTAAGCTCAGAATTGAAAGTATCAACATTTTTCCTTCCAAGCGATGATGCCGCTCATCTCCTGACCCAAACTCAGCAGCCTCATAGGCAGAAATGTATTCAGCCATAGTGGTGCAGTGGTAGAGCAACCAGTATAATAAAGGACATCGTAGGTAGGGGCGCCATTACACATTTCAGACAAGAAACTTCATGTTATTTCTCTGGTTGCCAATTTGAGAAATAACCCGTGGCAGTGCCCCATGTAGACAAACGTAGACAAATCCTTGAGTTTTACAAGAAAGCAGGTCAGACACTAGAGCTCCTTTTTCGGGATATCACAGAGGATTAAGAAATTACTTGGCTTACTCTTCTGATTAAAGCAGGCACGAACTTAAACCTGGGTAGGATTTGACCTAGAATGAGAAGGGCAATGAGGTGACCATACAAATGCAGGTTTGTTAATAAAGAAAAGAAAGCAAACATTTGAATGAACCCAGAGCCTATAAAACAATAAAATGTCTTGTATGAAACTCACCGACGAAAGGCATCAGCTTTACTGTAACCAATCAAGACCGAATTAGGAATTATCCACGATAGATTTTTCCTGGAGCCTCTTCCCTCGATATATCTGTATAGAGAAGTATAAACATTATAAGACACATTACACAGGAATAAATGTGTTAGACCACTTATCACGCACTGGTAATGAAGTTAACAGCTCAGATGTTCTCACGGCAAACGATGGGAAGTTTGTTGTCAGACACCACCCTTAAGGTAAAGTCACACTCAGCGACGCTGCGGCGATATAGACAACGAGCCGACCTAAACTAGATCGCTGGAGCGTCGCTGTTTAGGTCGCTGTAGAGACGTCAAACACAGCAACTCCAGAACGATGCAGGAGCGATCCAGTGACGTAACGGCGACTCACTTCTCGTTCTCGCTGGTTGTTAGCTCCATGTCAAACAGCCGGAGTCTACCGACTGGCTAGAAGGAGACGCTGCGACGCCCCCTATGCTCGTTGCTGGCGTCGTTGCTTTTGATGTCAAACATGACGATACACGCCGACCTGGAGACGATATAAAGTTCTGGACTTCTAGCTCCAACCAGCGATGGCACAGCGGGATCCAGATCGCTGCTGCGTGTCAAACACAACGAGATCGCTATCCAGGACGCTGCAACGTCACGGATTGTTGTCGTTCTCTATGCAAAGTTGCTGAGTGTGACGGTACCTTTAGAGTATGTGTCCACGTTCAGGAATACATCCGGATTAGCTGCGGATTGAACGCTGCGTACAGCCGGAGCGGGGTTTCCCTTAGGGTGCGTGTCCCCGCTCTGCCCAAAGTGCCACCCCCTTCTGTACGTGCGGTGATTTTGGATGTGTTCAGTGAATACATCCGGAATCTCCGCACCCCACAGATAGGGCCCTGTGATTTACCTTGCGGCAACAGAGCGTCGCCGCAAGGCAAACAGACATGCTACGTTCTAAAAAGACGCGCCAAATGTCCGTTAACGCAGGGCCACCGGATGCGTGTTCGCACGCATAGTGGAGACAGGATTTCATACAATCCCCTCCACTATGCTGTAACATCTGGACGCTGTAGATTGAACGCTGCAGCTAATCCAGATGTATTCCTGAACGTGGACACATACCCTTACAGCGTCAGCTGGAGTTGAACCCTTTAAAGTGACGGCTGTAAAGCCCACAATTCCCATGATCGAAAATAAATAAAAATCGCCACAAGGTGCTAGGTGCAGACACTGAACCAGCACTGAACATTAATATGTCTGACCTATAATTTGCAGTTTGTGATCTGCATGGGCCATTTACAAAAGTACTCATCTTTTTATGTAGAAGTCAATCTGTACAGGTAGATATTTACTCTGAACACACTTGACGGCATGAATCAGAATTTGCTCTATTACATGCCCAATGTTACTTGGACAATTGATTTCCTGCTCATCAAGATTCCAGAGTTGTAAATATGCTCATACTTTGTGACAGGAGGAAACAAATTGGGCAGATAATAATCTTTATTTTATTTTTTATATAGCGCTAACATCTATTAATACTGTGCTAGGGAAAGGATATAAAGGGCCATGTAAAAACAACGAGGAATGTAAATGACGCCCGAGACATTTTTTAAAGGAGTCCCTGGAAGGTGTACACTTCCTTATTTAAGGGTAGCACAGAAAAAGAGGGGATGGGGAGGAAATCAGAATATATTTTTCAAAGATCTCAAGTAGTATTTAAAAGCAGTTTATTTGCTGTCAGGATTCAGAGAAAGCCCACAAGTCCTGACTTCCCTGCATATGGCCACCGGCAGCTAGTGCGTATAAAAATTTATATAGAAAGCCTGCAAATTCTGATTTCCCTTTCATGCTGATTAACAGCTAGCCTGTATACAATGTGGGAGGAGAGGGGTCTTTTCTTCCCAGCAGTAAACCAGCTTTTTACCTGAATAATATCACGGTTTTATCAGCAAGAAATCAATAGATGACGATTAAACTTGCTGCCATGTAGTTCTCCATATTCATAAGCTCTGTGGAAACCCACACCCATCCATGCCTGATTGGTTAAAGTTTGAAGCTCACTGTAAACCTGACAAAATCGTGTCGCCAAACTTGCACTTTTAAATGGAATTCTTGCATTTTGGCTTAGGCAGAAGGCACTAGTAAGTGCTTTAAACTTATGCACTGCGTAAACAAAGCTGCCAGTGGTGTGGATGAGGTTATACAGCACTCAGCATTCAGAGAACCAACAGATCTGCAGCAAATGAAACAGATTTTTTTTAAAACAGAAAGCAGCCCAGTAGGTGACATCTCTGGAATCAGGGTCTCTGCTCCTACATAATGCTGCTCTGATAAGGCAGCAAAAGCCTGGGGACAAATTCACTTTCAAGTAAAAATAAAAAAAGGGAAAGCTCCTTCTGTCTACCCTAGGGACTTATTTCAAGAAACCTTATTTGAATAGTTTGATTTTTTTTATTTTTTTGCAGAGGTCCATTAAGTGCTTTAAACTTAGGCCAAAATGGAAGAATTTCATTCAAAATTGCAAGTTTGGCCACAAGATTTTGTTAGGTATACAATGAGCTTCAAACTTTAACCAATAGGTAAAGTTCAAGTAAAGTTTGTGAGTACAACAAAGACGAGTGGTCACGAAGGTCACTGCTCCACGGAACAATTACAATTAATGATTGGCTCAAAACCAGGTACTATGAAATGTTCCTAAAGCCATCCATATAGATCTGGCAGTCACACTGAACCATTACCTAATAAATCAATACACCAATCCACACGCACCATTTTCCACATTGACTTTCTTTGCATACACATTGTCTGAGTATGCACTCACTACTTTGGGCTGTTTTTTTTGGACAAGTCTCCTTCAAGGCCTATTCAGTGAAAAACGGACCGCAAACTGACAAAACTGAGTCAGCTCGGATGCAAAAGCCTATTTATTTTCGCACTTGTGAAACACATGAGTTTTTCATCATCAGTGTGAATGCCGCCCAGGTGGACCTATCTGCGCTCTTCTCTTTATTCCAAGTGTAGTGCCTTCTGCTGGCCACTGCAGAACAGCTTCTATTAAGTAGCTGCTGTATCCGGCTGCTGCACTCTGAATGGATCTGCGCTCTGCACCTCCACTCAATGGGTTTACATCCGGCCGTTGCCGGAACAAACAGCAGCAAAACCGTGACAGACTCCCATCCATCTGTAATTCATGAAGAAACCCCTGGATAGGTCATTAATACCCATGCCTGGACAGCCCCTTTACGGTATCTTCAACAAGGAAAAGGGCAATACCCAGCTTTCAATGTATTCATTCATTTCCAGGTAGAATAACAACAAGGAACAATTGAGAGTCCGGAAAAAAAAACATATTTAAGATATAGGCATATCATAAATATAAAACAGTTGTGACCAACAGCAAGTTCTCCTTAAACATTGAAATAAATCTCAAAATTCTGCTAAATCTCAAGAGTTCTCTCATTATATTATTATCTTTCCCTATACTTGGGTTATGCAAGGGTCGAATAGACTACTCATTTTCCTTTATGGCTTCATTTTTATTAGTTTTCTTACAAATCAAATTTTGCTGGTTTTGAGGTTGAGTTGAGGGGGTTGTGTCCAGTAAATGGCAGCCCCATCACTACTTCACCCTCCAAAAAATAATGTGCCAACAGCAAAGCAGAGCCTGAATGAGAATGGAGGAATCAAGGGTGACAACTATTGGCACGAACTTCTAGATGCTTCAAGGGCTTCCCCAGTGATGTGTGCACTCGTCCTTTGGTCAGAAATCAAGTATGCTAGAGAAATAGCTAAGAGTCCACAGGCATCTGGCTGTCATGTACACGATATTCTGATAACTCCAGGCTGTCAGCCTTCAAGTGGTACACAATTCAGCTTGGGGGAACATTATGTGGAGGTGCTTGCTGTACCAACTAGATAAAAATGTCTATGTGCAAAAATAAAATAAAAATCATAAACAGGAAATTAATATCTATGCATTATCATTCAGCCCCTATTACTAGTCTATAAAAAAAAAGTGCATAACAAATAAACTAAAACCATCAAATCCCTTAAGAACACTGTAAAAGAAAAATATAAAAGCTCAACACTAACCGGATAAAGAATTACATAAACACAGTAGGTGTGCTCTGTGTAAATGTGTTTTTTTGTATCTGTGATTATACTAACAATAATTTCATTCCAAAATGAGTAAGCGCCGTGTCGCAATAGCTGCCACACCCTGTATTAATGAATACGCTTGTATGAAATACTTCTGCCTTCCAAAATCTATTTTAATGCAGTGGATAGTCCTGAAGAAGCAAAGCTTACATACAAGTGCCTTGCGAAAGTATTCGGCTCCCTAGAACTTTTCAACCTTTTCCCACATATCATGCTTCAAACATAAAAGATACCAAATGTAAATTTTTGGTGATGAATCAACAACAAGTGGAACACAATTGTGAAGTTGAACACAATTTATTGGTTATTTTAAATTTTTGTGGAAATTCGAAAACCGAAAAGTGGGGCGTGCAATATTATTCGGCCCCTTTAACTTAATACTTTGTTGCGCCACCTTTTGCTGCGATTACAGCTGCTAGTTGCTTGGGGTATGTCTCTATCAGTTTTGTACATCGAGAGACTGAAATTCTTGCCCATTCTTCCTTGGCAAACAGCTCGAGCTCAGTGAGGTTTGATGGAGATCGTTTGTGAACAGCAGTTTTCATCTCGATTGGATTGAGGTCTGGACTTTGACTTGGCCATTCTAACACCTGGATACGTTGATTTGTGAACCATTGCACTGTAGATTTTAATTTATGTCTTGGGATCATTGTCTTGTTGGAAGACAAATCTCCTTCCCAGTCTCAGGTCTTTTGCAGACTCCAACAGGTTTTCTTCAAGAATGGTCCTGTATTTGACTCCATCCATCTTCCCATCAATTTTAACCATCTTCCCTGTCCCTGCTGAAGAAAAGCAGGCCCAAACCATGATGCTGCCACCACCATGTTTGACAGTGGGGATGATGCGTTCAGGGTGATGAGCTGTGTTGCCTTTACGCCAAACATATCGTTTGGCATTGTTTTGGTTTCATCTGACCAGAGCAACTTCTACCACATGTTTGGTGTGTCTCCCAGGTGGCTTGTTGCAAACTTTAAATTACACTTTTTACGGACATCTTTGAGAAATGGCTTTCTTCTTGCCACTCTTCTATAAAGGCCAGATTTGTGCAGTGTACGACTGATTGTTGTTCTATGGACAGACTGTCCCACCTCAGCTGTAGATCTCTGCAGTTCATCCAGAGTGATCATGGGCCTCTTGGCTGCATCTCTGAACAGTCTTCTTGTTTGAGATGAAAGTTTAGAGGGACGGCCGGGTCTTGGTAGATTTGCAGTGGTATGATGCTCCTTCCATTTGAATATGATCGCTTGCACAGTGCTCCTTGGGATGTTAAAAGTTTTGGAAATCATTCTGTATCCAAATCCGGCTTTAAACTTCTCCACAACAGTATCACGGACCTGCCTGTTGTGTTCCTTGGTCTTCATGATGCTCTCTGTGCTTCAAACAGAACCCTGAGACTATCACAGCCCAGGTGCATTTATACGGAGACTTGATTACACACAGGTGGATTATATTTATCATCATTAGGCATTTAGGACAACATTGGATCATTCAGAGATCCACAATGAACTTCTGGAGTGAGTTTGCTGCACTGAAAGTAAAGGGGCCGAATAATATTGCACGCTCCACTTTCCAGTTTTTGAATTTCCACAAAAATTTTAAATAACCAATAAATTTCATTCAACTTCACAATTGGGTTCCACTTGTTGTTGATTCTTCACCAAAAATTTAGATTTGGTATCTTTATGTTTGAAGCATGATATGTGAGTAAAGGTTGAAAAGTTCCAGGGGGCCGAATACTTTTGCAAGGCACTGTATTCTAAGTAGTGACATGGAAGACGGGGGTGGTTCAGACCCAACTATCTGGTTCAACATAGCAAAGAAAAAGGGTCAGGCACGTTCAACAGCACATTATGTACAAAACATCGGTATAAGGCTGCCGTCACACTAGCAGTATTTGGTCAGTATTTTACATCAGTATTTGTAAGCCAAAACCAGGAGTGGGTGATAAATGCAAGAAGTGGTGCATATGTTTCTATTATACTTTTCCTCTAATTGTTCCACTCCTGGTTTTGGCTTACACATACTGATGTAAAATACTGACCAAATACTGCTAGTGTGACGGCAGCCTAAAAGTGATGAAAAAACACACGGCGGGTGCAACAGCAAAAATAAGTTCTCTACAGGCAACAGGGGATAAAGGACCACCCAACATAACGCACACATGCATGTGGCGACCTCCTCTACAAATGATTATTTCTCCAGCCAAAATTTACATGAGGCATCGGTGGTCTGGTCTAAAAATACTAAAATCCCTCATACTCACCCGCTTTAGGGTATGTGCACACGTTGCGGATTCATGTGCGGATTTTTCTGCGCAGATACTGAAAAATTTGCAGGTAAATACGCCCTGCGTTTTACTTGCGGCTTACCTGCGGATATACCATGGTTTTTGTGTGGATTTTACATGCGTTTTACTACCTGCGGATTCCAATTATGGAACAGGAGTAAAACGCTGCAGAATCCGCACAAAGAATTGACATGCTGCGGAAAATAAACCGCAGCGCTTCTGCACGGTATTTTCCACAGAATGTGGACTGCGGATTTGGTATTCCATAGGTTTACATGGTACTGTACAACGCATGGAAAACTGCTGCAAATCCGCTGCGGATCCACAGCCAAATCCACAACTTGTGCACAGACCCTAAGGCTATGTGCACACGTTCAGGTTTTTTTGCGGGTTTTTTTTGCATTTTTTCTAGATAAAAACGCTATAAAAACTCATTAAAAACGCATACATTATGCATCCTATCATTTAGAATGCATTCAGCATGTTTTGTGCACATGGTGCGTTTTTTTCCGTGAAAAAACGCATCGCGGTAAAAAAAGCAGCATGCTCATTAATTTTGCGGATTTTCCACGTTTTTCCCGCAATTCTATGCATTTGGAAAAAAACGCACCAAAAACGCGGTAAAAACACATGCAGATTTATGGCAGAAATATCTGGTTTTTTGTCAGGAAAATTTCTGCCAGAAATCCTGACGTGTGCACATAGCCTTAAGCCGTGCAGGTCACTTTGGCAGTCTGCACCGACACACACTGAGACAGCACCCTGGTCTCCAGTCCTGATCACTGACTGGCATGGTACAGCATAGGATGCGCCTGTAATGAGGGTTCTGAGCTAAATGTCTTTGATATTAAAATCAGCAAGCAGCCAGCCCCCTTCACACATAGTAGTAATAACAAACCATCACAAAAAAAAAAAAAAAAAACAAACACTCTTGCGCTAAACAAAAGCTGGATGCAAATACACATACATTTCTAAAAGCAAAAAAATATATTTAGATTAGCAACATTTCTTGGAGATCATTTATTTTATTGAATAGTGCCTTTGATTACCAGTAAAAGTTCGCCAGGTTAGGTTTTTGACACTTTCTGCACCCTGTCCGACCTAACTGGAAAGGGTTCGTAGTCTAAATCTGACACTGAGCACCAAAAATGTTTAGGCACAAAGTAAGCAAACTACAGAGTGGTGTAAATTCAGGGTGATTATCCACTGGCCAATTATCGTGAATGATCAGATCGCTTATTTCCCAATAACTGTGTAGTGTAAACATTTTGCGATTCACCGGAGGAATGACCATAAGCTCGCTCATAGGGTGAAATGATTTTTAGACTAGAGAACAAAGACTGTCAATAAGCAAAAATCAATCTATTGCCATTCTGTCTGTGCGCGTGGTAAGTGCGGTTGGCCTATCAAACACATAGGTGATTGTAGACTGTGAGCCCTCGCAGGCAGGGTCCTCCCTCCTCCTGTACTTGTGTGTGCCTTGTTTTGCTCATGTTTATTGTACTTGTCTATATTTGCCCAGTTCACGTGTAAAGCGCCATGGAATAAATGTCGCTATAAAATGTATAATAATAATAATAATAATAATAATAATAATAAATAATAATAGTTGACCAAGAGTTATGCAGTGTAAGCACAGCCTTAACATACAGTATAACATGCAAAGTCATCAAACTGCATGAACCACTATGGTAAGGCTGTGTGCCCACGTTTCGTTTTTTATGCATTTCCGCCGCAGCGGAAACACTTAAAAACACATTCTCATGAAATCCTATGGGATTCCGCAGTTGCTGTGCCCATGCTGCAGATTTTACTGCTGCGGAATCGCATAGCGGTAAAATCCACAGCATGTTCATCATTTCTGCGATTCCGCAGCCATAGGATTGCATTGCATGTGCGGATGGTACCCGTGGTCTGGAGGAGAGGAGACTCTCCTCCAAGCCCTTGGGAACCATATTTCTGTTTAGCCACATGCGTAAAGTGAGCGTTTCAATGCATTCCTATGTGTGCGGAATCGCTGCGATTCTGCACAAAGAATGAGCATGCTGCGTATTTTTCTGCCATGCGATTCCGCCGAGGAAAAATACGCAGCATTAGCACAGCATTGCGGAATCCCATTGAATTCAATGGGCTGTGTTGTGCATGTGTTTTCGCAGCATTTGCGCCGCGATTTTGAAGCGAAAAAACATGGCAAAAACGCATACAATCTGTAATGTGTGCACATAGCCTAAGGGCTCATGCCGTCGTTAGTGTAAAGCGGTCCAATCTTGTTCTGCAATGCACAGACTGGACGCAGATCTCTCATCCAGAATGTGACAGCCTCACGGATGGAACACGAGTGCTATCCGGTGTTTCATGAGACAGCACTCGTACCAATACTATACTATGGCGCAGTGCAAATCTCAGTGGTTTTTTTTTCCATAGAGCAAAAGGAAAATTTAAATTCTCCCTTTTCTCCGCACCTGTGATGCGATTCTCACATCGAAGATAATCTGATCACCCTAAGCGGATATCTGGATCGAATTCTGATCAGAGTTTGAGTGTCATTTACATGATCAGATTCCCTGGGAAGAGAGAATCATTGCTCGTGTGAGGGAGCGATGATTGGGATTGGGAATTAGCCAATCACAATTATAAGAGGGTGCTCACACTTCTGCAATCATATTTTTTTTTTGTTTTATTATTTAGCTTTATCCTCTCAAAATGATTTCAGATTGTTTCTCAATGGATTTGTACAGATTAGAGAGGACATTAAAGATAAAAAAAACTTCTGAAATTCTTCTTGGTATGATTTTTTTTATGTGACAAAAACCAGGTATATTTTAAATTGGGGTGTATAGACTTTTTAATTCCACAGTTTAAAAACGAGTTCAATACAGATGACAACTAAGAAAAGAAAAAAATCATTGTTTTCTCTGGAAGAAAATCAGACTATTTTATACCCTGGCATGAACTTAGCCTACAACGGGCAGCTAATGGAAGAGCATATGACCAGACCTGTCTGTCAGCCTCCTCCAATTGAAAAACACTTCACATAGGAAAGCAGTTTTCCAATTGATGAAGGCTGATGATTAGGTCCTGTCGCATGCCCCATTAGCACCCAACCTCTAAGATTTGTTCACATCTCATATTGGGTGGCACATAGGCCAAAATACAGGCATACAATGGCAAGTGACAGACATTGGCTCCCCCATTGCTATATATAATGTATAGAAAAGCAAAAGCAGACTAAGGTTTCCCACACATAAAAACAACAACATGTGAACATCATATAGTACAGCATTGTAAAGCATAGTAGTAGATCCCCTGGCGGTTATTTATGTACTTTCTTACAACAGATCTGATTCTGATCTACCTGACGTCAGCATCTTATTACGGGACAAAAGAAGGGGGCTTGTTCCTTCAGGGAGAAGCATGACCATTTCATCAGATTCTCAGATTAGCATCCACATAATACAGACTCTCAACCCTCCTCATTCCAGAGAAGCTTATACAAATGCCACTCTCCAAGAACGCTGATAATGAAATCCAAATCACACAAAAACCTAAAGATCCCAATTCGTAATAAAAATACAGATATAAAACGGCTTCATATTAATGATGATGAGACCCATCATAACTGTCATGGCCACTGTTGTGGCTAGTGTGATCAGAGATTTTATTCAGAACACAATTTATCAGCACAAAATAAAAAAAAATAAATCTGTTTCTAGAAAGCAGAAATGAAATGAACCATCGATATTCGCATTGTATGCACAGTAAAAGGAAACTGCCAGAAAATAGTTAAGCCATCAGGATGAGGTGTCATGGGGTGCTAGCCTCCATATTTGATGCAGATTTACATGGGACCTGTCACTTCCACAAATGCAATGTACCTGCAGATATGTTGCCAATATCTTATGTAAATAGCGATTAAATCATGTCTGGCTACCTGATGGGAGCAGCCGATACAGGGAGAAAATTGCATTTTATTTTCCCTGCAGCTGCTCACTTCTAGTCATTGAGGTGCTGTAGGGAGCGCACGGTAATCACTTGCACTGCGACGTGCCCAACAGCATCCTGCACCCAGGCGTGCCCAACAGCATCCTGCACCCAGGCGTGCCCAACAGCATCCTGCACCCAGGCGTGCCCAACAGCATCCTGCACCCAGGCGTGCCCAACAGCATCCTGCACCCCTACAATGACTGGAAGCGCTGGTAAGGCAACCAGACATTATTTAAATGTTATTTACCTACTAATTACCCCTATATCTGCAGGTAAATAGAGCTTATGGAGGTGACAATAATATCCTGTGCATGTGCACATTATATTGGGATATGTAAGAAATGCCGGCGCTTATGGAACAGGCACATTAAGGGTCGGCCAAATGAAAAAGCTTTCCTCATGGAAAGAATTACCATAGGGCTAATGCAATTATGAGATAGATCTATCTATACACACACACAATAGCCAAAATGAAGTCTGCTGTTGGCAATTGTGATTGCAGATCTGTTCATAGTCCATCAAATATATTTGAAAGTATTACTCGTTAATACTTAATCACTGTCCCAATTAGGGAATGTATATTGTGAACCCCATGAGCACATCTTTGGCGTGTGGGAGGAAGGAAACCCATGCAAATACGAGAACATCCTTACAGATATTGTCCTTAGTGGGATTTGAACCTAGGATCCCCCTCTGCCCTGCAAAGCTACAGTGCTAACCACAGAACCACCGTGCTGCCTGTGAAACAGATCCAGCACAAGGACCACAAAGTTGAGCGCTCATCTGAACTCATCCTTTTGTCTGATACTTTGCCTTTTTAATGTGGTGGGATTGTTTTTGTTCTGTCAGCATACATTCAATGGAGAGTGCATTGGATGAGTGCGTGCGGGACCACTGCTATTATCTATTACATTCGTGCAGGAAGCCCTCCTAAACCCCAGTTCTGATGACCACTGAGGTCCCAGAGATCATACATTTGCAACCTGTGTACAAAAGGAGATAAATATCCATTTTTGGACAATCCATTTAACACCTAAAACACGTTTAGCTTACACACATGATCCGACGAGCAACTTTTTAGGTCTAAAGTACCAAGATTTGACACACATTGATCCGTTACCAGGTTGCCAGGTCTAAAGTACCAAGATTTGACACACATTGATCCGTTACCAGGTTGCCAGCTTACACCTGTATTTTATCACTGTTGCTCCCGAGTACGGTAATTAATTTTTCCGTTCAGCCAGTTTGCGAGATATGGGACTTATGGTCTCCACTGACGGGGCGTAACTCACAGGTTAATAATGCAATACAGCTTAAAGACATGCCCTCCTCACTTTTTTAATAAATACACTGCTCAAAAAAATAAAGGGAACACTAAAATCCCACATCCTAGATATCACTGAATGAAATATTCCAGTTGTAAATCTTTATTCATTACATAGTGGAATGTGTTGAGAACAATAAAACCTAAAAATGATCAACGTAAATCACAACTAATATCCCACAGAGGTCTGGAGTTGGAATGATGCTCAAAATCAAAAGTGGAAAATGAAGTTACAGGCTGATCCAACTTCAGTGGAAATGCCTCAAGACAAGGAAATGATGCTCAGTAGCATGTGTTGCCTCCACGTGCCTGTATGACCTCCCTACAATGCCTGGGCATGCTCCTGATGTGGCGGCGGATGGTCTCCTGAGGGATCTCCTCACAGACCTGGACTAAAGCATCCGCCAACTCCTGGATGATGATGATGTCCCAGATGTGTTCAATCAGATTCAGGTCTGGGGAACGGGAAGGCCAGACTATAGCTTCAAAGCCTTCATCTTGCAGGAACTGCTGACACACTCCAGCCACATGAGGTCTGGCATTGTCCTGCATTAGGAGGAACCCAGGGCCAACTGCACCAGCATATGGTCTCACAAGGGGTCTGAGGATCTCATCTCGGTACCTAATGGCAGTCAGGCTACATCTGGCGAGCACACGGAGGGCTGTGTGGCCCTTCAAAGAAATGCCACCCCACACCATTACTGACCCACTGCCAAACCAGTCATGCTGAAGGATGTTGCAGGCAGCAGATCGCTCTCCACAGCGTCTCCAGTCTGTCATGTCTGTCACATGTGCTCAGTGTGAACCTGCTTTCATCTGTGAAGAGCACAGGGCGCCAGAGGCGAATTTGCCAATCCTGGTTTTCTGTGGCAAATGCCAAGCGTTATGCACGGTGTTGGGCTGTGAGCACAACCCCCATCTGTGGACGTCGGGCACTCAGACCATCCTCATGGAGTCGGTTCCTAACAGTCTGTGCAGACACTTGCACATTTGTGTCCTGCTGGAAGTCATTTTGCAGGGCTCTGGCAGTGCTCCTCCTGTTCCTCCTTGCACAAAGGCTGAGGTAGCAGTCCGCTGCTGGGTTGTTGCCCTCCTACGGCCCCCTTCATGTCTCCTGGTAGCGCCTCCAGCCTCTGGACACTACGCCGACAGACACAGCAAACCTTCTTGCCACAGCTCGATTTGATGTGCCATCCTGGATGAGCTGCACTACCTGAGCCATTTGTGTGGATTGTAGAGTCCGTCTCATGCTTCCACGAGTGTGAAAGCACAACCAACATTCAAAAGTGACCAAAACATCAGCTAGAAAGCATTGGCACTGAGATGTGGTCTGTGGTCCCCACCTGCAGAACCACTCCTTTATTGAGTGTGTCTTGATAATTGCAAATAATTTCCATCTGTTGTCTATTCCATTTGCACAACAGCATGTGAAATTGATTGTCAATCAGTGTTGCTTCCTAAGTGGACAGTTTGATTTCACAGAAGTTTGATTTACTTGGAGTTATATTCTGTTTAAGTGTTCCCTTTATTTTTTTGAGCAGTGTAGATTGATCTAGTCAGATCACAACTCACGTAAAATTCACACACAGATTAATGGCAGACATTTATGTGACTATCATTCATTAAATTGGGCTTGCAGAAGTCTATACACAACCTACAGAAATAACCACACGTATGGAATGGATTTTGCAGTTGCAGACATTTCTGAAACATCTGTTGTGTGTAAAGTTAGCCTAAATGAACAATGTTAGACCAATATACATTTATTCTGCTCCCTTGATAACCTTGTAGCCATTTATATAACTGATTAGGATGTACTGTAGCTACAATACTTAATAAATGTTAAAGAAAAACAATTCACAAATGGAGACCAAAACAATGTTAAACCAAAGCATCAATGTCAAGGATGACATAAAAGAAGCCCGTGAAAAGTTGAACTAGTGAGGGCCAAGAGCTACCAGTATATAGCTTGTGAAATAAGAGTTTGCGAGGCGGAGTACGCTCTGGACTTGTGTACTGTCTAGTATCCTGTTGAAAAGGACACATGAAAAGAGCAACGAGTGGACATTGTTGCCCGATATAGCAAGGTTGAGAATGTCTATGCTTTACAGTTTACCTCCAGGCTCGCCCATCTCAAAACTTATCAACATGCATGAATACATGCATATCTTTTGTATAAAAGGGGTGAGGTCTTAATGAAAAATATATATGGACCACTAGCACGTGAGGAATGGAGGAGCACGTACGTGAAAATTGTCCGATATGCAATATAATGTGACATTTTGTCTCCACATTTTGTTGTTTGTAAATAATGTACACAGGAACAGAAAGAAGCCCCTCTGTATGGACGTCTCAGGATTCACACAAGTCATTAGTGCCACAACTGACTCACAGTGATCAGCTCCTCTGTAATTAGCAGACAATTCTTCCCTTCCCACAGCCTATATGTGGATATAAATAACCTGTTTGGTTAATATCCTTCCTACACATCTGCAATCAAATTAATTTACAGAACTTTGTACTGTGTGGTGGGTAACAATCTATGTAATACAATCAATATCAGCATTCCCCTTAAAAGAGGACGCGTCACCGGGTCACGAGTGGCTAGTTTTGGATAACACTTTTTTCCACAGCTCGACTACTCCATTTTTTCTTTTTAAAATTCGCCATAGGGTATTTACTGCTAATTTTTATGAACTTCACTAAGGAGGCATGGGTCACAAGGCAAAAATGAACAGCAGCCTAAAGACATGCCCCAGAGGAGCCTGTGAGCCACACCCCTTGTAAAGACAGTAAAACTATACATATTGGCCATACTAAATAAAAAGTGCCCATATGTATGGAACAGTATAGATAACTTGTAAAAAGAAACAAATAAATACTCAGAGGTGGCAGAAAAAATGGCTACTTTTTTTTTTACTTGGTGACAGATCCTTTTTAAGGCAAACTTAGTCCCTTGCTAGTGTATATATTGTATGAAACCAGATAATGATTAATGGGCTGCAGTACCTCAGCAAAAAATGGTACATTACCACGTTCATGATTTGCTGCGGTTTTGATGAAGTGGCCAGATGTTACAGCATCGTGGATGGGATTTCTAGAAATCCCATGTCCACTGTGTGCAACCGTGGATCACCCGTGGAACCCGACATGTGGCGCATCTTTCAATTCCGCAGCATGTCCATTTCCCTTGTGGAAGGGCTAGTCTCCGCAACAGAAATTTCTACAATAGAGTGGTGGATGCGATAAATCTGCATGGTTCAGCGATCACATGCGGATTTACCTGCATGAATAAAACGCAGCCTTTGGTACTCAGCGAAAATATGCTGCATCCAAAACGCTGCTACTTCCTGATCGTGAGCACATAGCCTAAGGCTACGTCCCCACGGTCAGTAATCGCCAGTGCTTTGGACGCAAAGGCATGTCCGCTGCGTCCTAAGCACTGCCGGCTTTTGAACGCAGGTGATTCCGCATGTGTTCATTGAACCATGCGGAATCACCGCACCCTACACATTGGACGGTGATATATATCTTGCGGAAACTGAGCATCTCCACAAGATAAATAGACATGCTGCAGTCTGGAAAGACGCGTGACATGCCCGTCTCTGCAGGGAAGCTGCGGGAGTCAGTGTGTGCATAGTGGACATGGGATTTCTTGAAATCCCATCCACTATGTTGTAACATCTGGCCGCTGCAGATATACGCAGCGTCCAACCTGCAGCGTTTACTGACCGTGGGAACATACCCTAAGAAGTAATTTTACAGAAGCTGATAATCAACTTTCACGTAAAATCTTCTTCCTTTCTTCCAAAGCAACAGAACAATTGGGTGATTTGATATATACCCAGAGGTCAGTCTATGCGCACCTGACGTCTCGCAACCCACATGAAAAAGTGCTTTAAAAAAGCCAAAAAGATTCTTCTAACCACTTCAGCCATCCAAACCACAAAGCTTTTAAAAGAAGTGACCAATTCTTCGTGTTGCTTCTGTTTGGAAGCCACTCACTATTAGGGCATGTGCACACGTTCAGGATTTCTTGCAGAAGTTTCCTGACAAAAAACGGACATTTTTGCCAGAAATCCGCATGCGTTTTTTTTGCGTTTTTTTATGCGTTTTTTTTCGCGTTTTTTCCCAATTTATTAAATAGCGGGAAAAACGCGAAAAATCCGCAAAATTAATTAACATGCTGCTTTTTTTTTTTTACAGAGATGCGTTTTTTCGCGGAAAAAAACGCATCATGTGCACAAAAATTGCAGAATGCATTGTAAATGATAGGATGCATATGTATGTTTTTTATGCGTTTTTATCGGGAAAAACGCGAAAAAAATGTGAAAAAACCTGAACGTGTGCACATATTTTTTAAGTAATTATATGCATTAAGACTAAGTTACAACAAAATAAATAAATACAAAATTGTGGCTGAAGTCACCACAAAAGCCGTTCGGAAAAAAGCCAAAAAAGGCGGCTGGCTGTTTCCTGAATCATCTTTTGCAGGAAAAACTCAGAAGATAGGTTAGTGTCTATAAGATAACGTGTGCACATACCCCTGAAGAGGACCTGTCAAGGTCAAGTGGCCAGTTTTACTCATTTCATTCCTGCTCCCCTGAGTATTCAGTTTACTATTTATTTTCCCTTTTAAATCCTCCATATGGTTGGAGATTTAAGACTTATTTAGCACTCAAAAAAAAAAGTCCACATATTTCAAACAGCATGTGAAAAATACCAAAACATATGAATACTCAGGGGAGGAGCAGAATAAAATTAAGGAAAAATTCACCCACTTTTTACCCAGTGACGCTTACAGTGATCTTTGATGCGAGGTCACCAGACCTTTACAGCATGAAACTCCACCTTCTACATTCACATTACATAAGAGGCATGCTGGTAAATGTAGCAGCTGCATTAGAAATGGGTTGTTCCTAATTTTATATTAAAGGCAATCTGTCAGCAGGTTTTCGCTCCATTTCATAGCAGCATAATGTAGGTGCAGAGACCCCAATTCCTGCAATAAGGCTAGTTTCACACTAGCATTCGCCAGGGCTGTGGACTTCCTCTGTGAAGCCCCGCCCACTGCCGCGCCTCTTCCTTCAGCTCCACCTACGGCTGCATGCGTCCTGCATACCCCATCTTTAACATTGGGTACGCAGGCCATGAGGATGTATGCCGATGCCTCCGCATGCGTCGTTTTGAAGCTGCACCAACAACAAAATCCTAACGTGTTGCGTTTGACGCAGGTGAGCGCAGACGACGCATGCGGAGGCATCCCCATACATCCGCATGGCCTGCGTACCCAATGTTAAAGATAGGGTACGCAGGACGCATGCAGCCGTAGGCGCAGCTGAAAGAAGAGGCGCGGTAGTGGGCGGGACTTCAGAGGAAATCCGCAGCCCTGCCGAACGCTAGTGTGAAACTAGCCTAAGGCTACTTTCACACTAGCGTTAACTGCAATCCGTCACAATGCGTCGTTTTGCAGAAAAAACGCATCCTGCAAAAGTGCTTGCAGGATGCGTTTTTTCTCCATTGACTAACATTAGCGACGGATTGCCACACGTCGCAACCGTCGTAAGACGGTTGCGCCGTGTTGTGGCGGTCCGCCGGGAGCAAAAAACGTTACATGTAAAGTTTTTCGCTCCCGACAGTCCGCTTTTTCCGACCGTGCATGCGCGGCCGGAACTCCACCCCCACCTCCCCGCACCTCACAATGGGGCAGCGGATGCGTTGGAAAAATGCATCCGCTGCCCCCGTTGTGCGGCGGAGACAACGCTAGCGTCGGTGACCTTGGCCCGACGTACTGCGACGGGCCGAGCCTGACGCTAGTGTGAAAGTAGCCTAAGTCACTCACTGGGCTGCTTGAGGTCATTCTAATAAAAATTACAGATTTTCCTGCCACAGATCCAGCAGTGTTCAGAATGCTGAGCTCTGTATAATGCCGCCCACATCACTGATTAGAAGCTTTCTGTGTACACTGTTAATGGGTAGAAAGCTGCTAATCAGTGGTGGGGTTATATAGGCCTTATGAATATTGAGGACTACCTGGCAGCAGGTTTACTAGTCCTCTAGCAGCTCAGTAAGTAAATACATCTATCTATATAATTGTCTAAGGGGTACTTCGGTCTGTCTGTCTGTCTGGGAAATCCCACGTCGCTGATTGGTTGCGGCCGGCTGCGACCAATCAGCGACAGCCTTAGTCCGGCCGTGAATTGGCCCCTCCCTACTCTCAAGTCAGTGCCCCCTCCCTACTCCCCTCCAGTCAGCGCCAGTGTGTCGCCCCATCCTGGACCAACTTTTTACTATTGATGCTGCCTATGCAGCATCAATAGTAAAAAGATGTTAAAAAAAAAAAAAATTGTGCTATTCTCACCTTCCGTCATCCACCGATGCACGCGATGCTGCCGCCAGCTTCCGTTCCCAGTGATGCATTGCGAAATTACCCAGATGACTCATCTGGGTAATTTCGCAATGCATCACTGGGAACGGAAGCTGGCGGCAGCATCGCGCGCATCAGGACAGCTTTGGTGGACGCCGGAGGGAGAGTATAAAACTTTTTTTTTTTTTTTTTTAACAGGGATATGGTGCCCACACTGCTATATACTACGTGGGCAGTGTTATATACTACTGGGCCGTGCTATATACTACTGGGCCGTGCTATATACTACGTGGCTGTGCTATATACTGCGTGGGCCGTGCTATATACTGCGTGGGCCGTGCTATACGCGACATACATACATACATATTCTAGAATACCCGATGCTTTAGAATCGGGCCACCATCTAGTCATTAATAAGGGTCTCTGCTCCACATTATGCAGCTCTCAGATTAGATGACAAAAACCTGGTGACAGATTCCCTTTAAGGACCTATCCACTGGATGGGTTTGGGGCCAACATCCTACTGATCCGCTATTATGGTGGCTGGATGTTAAAGTGTACGGAGTGGAACACCCAATGGCATACACATTGTTTGGATGACATTGTTTGTATTTCGTTCTATTTTTCACCACAGATTTTAGAGCAACACAACCACAAAAAAAAAAGAGCTTGGTAACATACCACAAAACCTTACAGATATATTTTCTGTGGAACTTTTGCCAAGGCTTTGCAATGACACTGCCAGCCCTGGAATGTAGAGACACCCACTTTTTGTTTATCTATTCATAAATTTCCAAGAAGAACAACAGAGGACGTCACAGTACAGAGTTCTAAGAAAAGATAATCCAGAATTGTTATTACATGGGGAATACAAGTATTTTCTAAGGAGACCATGTCAGCAGAGCAGATAGATTCCCTGTAAGCTGCTCCTGCACAAACCTGGTTGCAGGGCAATAGGATTCCCACCAGGCAGGCGGCCAATTCACCTAGACTGATCCTTTTTGGGTTGCTTTCCACAGATGCCAAGAGACGTTTAGGGTCAGTTATAGTCCAGTAGAGTCATGATGGAGATCTAATCGCCTTCTACAGTAATTTGCTTATCCTTTTTATCCAATGAAACAATCACAGTTGCTCATTAGATACATAGCAGCAGAAAAACAAGAGCAAGACAAAAAAACAATATGATTCTAGACAACGTGACGGCTCCAGCCCAACATATCCAACATGAGATTTTCCTTTGTAAATCGCCCTGTATTAAGTTACACAGGAATGACAACTACAGGCTGACAGTGAAGCTGATAAAACGCTACAATGACTAATGAGTTCAGCTAAGGTTATACCACTGCCCTTAAGTTTCACAGGCTAGCACTATGCTCGGTCCTGCTAATGACGAAGTACACGACCGCAAGAGTAGTTTATGCACTGTGTACATAATAGGAAATAAAAAACAGATTATAAAATAAAGAAAAATGCCAAATGAGTTAACATGTGGATGGATCATGCCTGAATCTGCCCGTACACATTAGGCAAATGTCAGGTCAAGACACAGTAATAGGTGTGAGGGCGAAACCAGGAACTGGCTGGTCTTACATCAGCTCACCATCAACACACCTCAATTTACTGACGGCATTAAAGGGAACCTGTGAGCAGGTTTTTGCTATGTAATCTGACAGCATAATGTAGAGGCTGAGACACAGATTTCAGCAATGTGTCATTAGGCTGTGTGCTACAATGAAGGTTTTATCACCAGATTATCGCTGCCCGGACAACAGTGCACCTGAGCCTTGGTCCGAACATACCCACTCCTCTGATAAGCAGCTCACTCTCTATAGACAATTTACACAGAGATGTGGTATGGATGGCGTTCACTTTCTCAGCTCTGCTACATCAAAAAACTGTCAGAACTGCTGCACACAGTAATCTAAGTGATACATCGCTGGAATCAGGGCCTATTACTACATCATGCTGCTCTTGAACGAGGTAGTAACAACCTGCTGACAGATTCCCTTTAAGTGGTAAAAAGTAATCTGAAATATTAGAAACACAAATGTCTGCTCCATGTTAATGAAAAAAATGCCATTATTTTCTAGGACAAGTTTTAATTAGTTTTTCTTATTGCTAAAAAGAAATGTAGAAGATGGATAGTTACTAGTGATGAGCGAATATATTCGTTACCCGAGATTTCCCGAGCACGCTCAGGGGTCCTCCGAGTATTTTTTAGTGCTCAGAGTTTTAGTTTTCTTCGCCGCAGCTGAATGATTTACAGCTATTAGCCAGCTTGATTACATGTGGGGATTCCCCAGCAACCAGGCAACCCCCACATGTACTTATGCTGGCTAACAGATGTAAATCATTCAGCTGCGGCAATAAAAACTAAATCTCCGAGCACTAAAAAAATACTCTGAGGACCCCCCGAGCGTGCTCAGGAAATCCTCGAGTAACGAGTATACTCGCTCATCACTAATAGTTACAGATATGCCTAACTACAGAACATAAATACACCTACAAAGAGAGGCACCACACGCAGATAATATAAGAATGTTTATTAATGACAAAAGATAAAACAAGACCAAACATGGTCATAAAAAGCCGAAACAGGCAAAGGTGAGAGACAACAAACACAGGAAAAAGATGGATGGACCTGGAAGCTAATAATATAAATACCAGTGTATGGATATAACTCATTTAGGCAAAGGATGGCAGAATTTAGGGAGAAAGACAAAAGATGACACTTATTTATTTATTCCTAGCCAGTGCTATAACCTCTATACCAATGAGTGAATAAATGTATAAATAAATACATACAGAAAGAACAAGCATGTGCCGGGTGTTAATAAATAAGGCTAGATGTGCCATATATACGCATATACACCTGGACGAAGCATTTCATTGCTAAACGCGCGTCGGGTGTGGTGGACTCCTGGACTCTCTCCATTGTTTTTGGTAAATGTATGTTCTTTTAATTCTATTAGACATGTGTTTAAGATGGTTGTACTTGGACATTATGCATGCCGGTATATATGGCACATCTAGCCTTATTTATTAACGCCCGGCACATGCTTGTTCTTTCTGTATGTTATTTATTTATATATTTATTCACTCATTGGTATAGGAGGTTATAGCACTGGCTAGGAATAAATACATAAGTGCCATCTTTTGTCTTTCTCCCTAAATTCTGCCATCCTTTGTCTAAAAGTTATATCCATACACTGGTATTTATATTATTAGCTTCCAGGTCCGTCTATCTTTTTTCTGTGTTTGTTGTCTCTCACCTTTGCATGTTTCGGCTTTTTATGACCATGTTTGGTCTTGTTTTATCTTTTGTCATTAATAAACATTATTCTTATATTATCTGCGTGTGGTGCCTCTCTTTGTAGGTGTATTTATATTGTTCGGCTAACCATATAGGATATACTATTTTGCTTTGTTTTGTTTTTGTTTGTTTTTTAACTACAGAACACGTATGACACGTGCAAGGTCCTATAGCTGGATCTGCATCCATACTCAACATTGAAATTGTAACACCAGAAGTAAAAGTTATAGAATTATGGAAATAGCAAGATAGACAGTCATGGTAATGATCCGCAAATGACAATTTTTTTTTCCCGAAACATCTCAGTTCACTATCTTTTTTTTTCCCCCCAAACATGCCATACAGTTCCAGAGATATGCGCATTTAACTTAGAACTCCCAACATGCTAATTTTTATTGTCTGAGCAACGCCCCCTTGTACAGATTTCTCTTGGGGGCGGGTATTTAGGCTGCTTTGCTTAGTTATTCTGCGGTCACATCATCTTGTAGAAGACCCTAAAAAAATTACCACTAAATAAAAAGACCTGTCTCTCTAAAACCATACGGCGAATAAAGGAAAAAAAAAGGATTACTCAAGGAAACAGCTGGAACAAAATAGCACTTCTTGACGTGGTGACAGGTGCTCTCTAACTACAGGGTTAGAGGAGATGAGTAGACAATGCACCTAGACAACCGCTACCATCATTAAACTTTGTGTTTTTTTCTATTGAGGAATAGCTTATTTTGACGACAGTTTAAATGATCTACCCAATTCCTAGAGGCTATAGTAATTTATCTGCCCTTCACTCAATAGACCGTGTTCATAAAAGAAATCACCCATTCTTTGCTTACGTGAAGAACAGGTCAGACTTGTCATGGTCACTAGACAAAAAAAACCCTTTGGATAGCAACACATTTGGGAAACCGACAGCCAAAGTAACAATGATAATGCAGATACATCACATCCCACCATGTGAATCCATTGGGCACCAAAGCCATGTATCAGAAATGACCAATAATAAAATATAGAATTATTTTTTCCTGTTACTACTAGTTTATATACACTGAGACGCCATGGGAGACGTGAATAACAGATTTCCTTATGACAATGATATTCGGCACCATCAGAACAATCCAGTTTAAATGTTGAGTTGTTGGAAGCTGAGGAAACGGACAATAATAAAAGGAAGCATTATGATGGCTAAATGATGAGGTGAGAGCAAGTACAATACAGCAGGTCTTCTGGTAGTCCCTAGTATGAAGTGGTTAGCAGCTACCAAAACGGTCCAAGAAAGGACAACTAGTGAACCAAAGAGTCAGGTGTGTGCGAGGCTCGGGTAATTCTAGCTAGATAACATTAAAAAAAAAACACATCATAAATGGAGCATGAAACGATGAAAAGGAGGGCATGGTTATTATCCTGCGAGTGATTGCTGCATGTGAAGAAAAAGCCAGCAGAAGCAATGTACTGGTGTGAGACCTTGGAGTCTGCCATTCATGTGGATGTTACATTGACGTGTATCACCTACCTAGATACTTTTTCAGAGAAGTGGCATAATGCACCCAAATATGTTCATGAAGGGACATTACAGAGAGTGATCTTTCCGGTAAGTAATGGTTAGATTTTCATCAGTGTTTTGGAACAGATTGTCAGGATTTAGACTGCGTGGACATTTTTGTGATCAGTTTTATCAAAGATTTACTCGTATATAAAGAAAAATAAATTAGATAATAATTTTATTTATATGGCACCAACATATTCCGCAGCGCTTTACAACTTATAGAGGGGACTTGTACAGACAATAGACATTACAGCATAACAGAAATCACAGTTCAAAACAGATACCAGGAGGAATGAGGACCCTGCTCGCAAGCTTACAATCTATGAGGAAAAGGGGAGACACGAGAGGTGGATGGTAACAATTGCTTTAGTTATTTGGACCAGCCATAGTGTAAGGCTCGGGTGTTCATGTAAAGCTGCATGAACCAGTTAACTGCCTAAGTATGTAGCAGTACAGACACAGAGGGCTATTAACTGCATGAAGTGTATGAGAACATGATGCGAGGAACCTGATTATGTTTTTTTTTGTTTGTTTTTTTTTTTAATGGGCCACACAGTTAGGTTAATACATTGAGGCGGTAGGCCAGTCTGAACAAATGAGTTTTTAGGGCACGCTTAAAACTGTGGGGATTGGGGATTAATCGTATTAACCTAGGTAAGGCTACGTTCACATTTGCGTTGTGCGCCGCAGCGTCGGCGCCGCAACGCACAACGCAAACAAAAACGCAGCAAAACGCATGCACAACGCTGCGTTTTGCGCCGTATGCGTCCTTTTTTTCATTGATTTTGGACGCAGCAAAAATGCAACTTGCTGCGTCCTCTGCGCCCAGATGCGGGCGCCGCAGGGACGCATGTGGCGCAAAACACAAGTGCGACGCATGTCCATGCGCCCCCATGTTAAATATAGGGGCGCATGACGCATGCGGCGACCGACGCTGCGGCGCAGACCGCAAATGTGAACGTAGACTAATGCATTCCAAATAATCGGCGCAGCACGTGTAAAGTCTTGGAGACGGGAGTGGGAGGTTCTGATTATTGAGGATGCTAACCTGAGGTAATTAGCGGAGCAGAGGGCACGGGTAGGGTGGTAGACTGAGACCAGAGAGGAGATATAGGGTGGTGCTGAGCCATGGAGTGCTTTGTGGATGAGGGTAGTAGTTTTGTACTGGATTCTGGAGTGGATGGGTAGCCAGTGTAATGACTGGCACAAGGTAGAGGCATCGGTGTAACGGTTGGTGAGGAATATGAGCCTGGCTGCAGCATTCAGGACAGATTGGAGCGGGGAGAGTTTGGTAAGAGGGAGGCCGATTAGTAGAGAGTTACAATAGTCCAGACGAGAATGAATAAGTGAGACAGTAAGTTTTTGCAGAGTCGAAAGTAAGAAAAGGGCGAATTCTAGAAATGTTTTTGAGATGCAGATAAGAAGAGCGAGCCAGTGATCGGATGTGGGGGGTGAAAGAAAGCTCAGAATCAAGGATGACCCCAAGGAAGCGGGCATGTTGCTTGGGAGTAATGGTGGAACCACACACGGAGATGGCAATGTCAGGCAAAGGTAGGTTAGTAGAGGGAGAGAACACGAGGAGTTCAGTTTTTGACAGGTTCAGTTTCAGATAGAGGGAGGACATGATGTTAGAGACAGCGGTAAGACAATCACCAAACTTCTACTTGCTGCAATATTAGAAACGGACGCCACACAGTACAATTGGAACAGTCAATGAATTTTCAGAGCTTCAGACTTCTATGGGTAATTTTGATCTCTGACTCTGAACAAGAGCAGATATATTAACGTACCGTATATACTCGTGTATAAGCCGAGATTTTTGGCTTATACACGAGTCACGGTCCCAGAAAGGAGGTGGCGGCGGGTATGGGCAGCAGCAGCCGGCAGCGGATGTGACATCATACTCACCCTCCTCGCGCATTCCTGCACGTCCCTGCGCCACTCTCCTCTGCTCAGTGGCCAAGTTGAACCGCTCATTAAGGTAATGAATATGTACACGTCTCCACTCCCATAGGTGTGACTGCTGAGCAGAGGAGAGGAGAGCCGGGACAGAGATGCAGGGATGTGCAGGACCGGGCGCGAGTAGGGTGAGGAGGACGCCGAGCCCCGCAGAAAAGGGGGAGGACGCCGAGCCCCGCAGAAAAGGGGGAGGATGGGGAAGACGCTGAGCCACACATAGAAGGGGGAGGACGCTGAGCCGTACATACAACTAGGAGACCGGGGGGAGCCAAACAGAGCAGGGATGAGGGGACAATGCATACCGGGCTTATACTCGAGTCAATAAGCTTACCCAGTTTTCCTTGGCAAAAGTAGGTGCCTTGGCTTATACTCGGGTGGGCTTATACTCGAGTATATACAGTAATTTTTTCTATGCGGATGCTTGGTCCGTAAAATCACTTGGATATATGAAGATTCCCATCTATATATATATAATTGTCTAAGGGTTTTTCCGTCTGTCTGTCTTGGAAATCCCGCGTCTCTGATTGGTCGAGGCCGCCAGGCCTCGACCAATCAGCGACGGGCACAGCATGGTGACGATGATGTCATAAAGGTTGCCTCGACCAATCAGCGACGGGCAGTCTGCCGCGAATTCGCCTCGACCAATCAGCGATGTCATAATGGTTGCCATGGCGACGATGATGTCATAAAGGTTGCCTCGACCAATCAGCGACGGGCACAGTCTGCCGCGAATTCTGGAATCATCATTGTCCATATACTACGGGGACATGCATATTCTAGAATACCCTATGCGTTAGAATCGGGCCACAATCTAGTAGATTATAAAAGGCCATTTCTTCTATGCCTGAAAGCGATAGACGTCTGAATGAGGCTGGCAATTGGTGAACACTGCACCATAACCAGATACAAACTCTGCCCAAAATACGCTTCTAGGCAAAGAAAATCATTCCAGTGATGCGCATGAATGTAGACCAACACGTTCTTTTTGCTGAAATTTGCCGCATGACATTTATTATTCTGTTAGATGCTCTACAGCATCTTACAGACAGACTCTTGTTTTTAAACTAATAGTGAACGCTCACTGCTTCCATTTGTAGTCTATTGCTAAGGAGCGTCCAACAAGTTTTGATTGAAAACTCTAATATTTATGATAATAATTATTTTTATATAGCGCTAACATTCCGCAGCGCTTTACAGGTTGCACACATCATTGCTGTCCCGAATGGGGCTCACAATCTAAATTCCCTATCAGTATGTCTTTGGAATGTGGGAGGAAACCGGAGTACCCAGAGGAAACCCACGCAAACACAGGGAGAACATACAAACTTTGCAGATTTTGTCCAGGACTCCAGCGCTGCAAGGCTGCAGTGCTATCCACTGAGCCACCGTGCTGCCCCACATTTTGCTGCTTTCCATTACAAATTCAGAGAATAAACTAAATTTGTAACTTATACGATGAGAGAGTAGGTGTCTGGTGTCAAATGCTGATGCATAACTGCACTAATTTCAATAAAAGTGTATTTTTATGGGGCTTGTCTCCAAGACAGAATGCAGTTCTGGGTAGACAGCGAATTTCCAGCTAGAAAACCTTTAGGCTACGTTCCCACGATCAGGATGTAGCGGCGCTTTGGAAACAACGTAGGTTTAATGACATACCTCCGTTAACCTATAAAGCAAACTTTGAAACTGAAAACCCTTTCAAGAGTGGTTTTGCAGTTTTAGAAAAGTGGACCCCCATCTGATCAAATAGTCAAACAAAAACAATACTCTGTCCTCCCTTGGTCCAGCAACAGCTCCCTTCCCCTGCCCCGATGTCCATGTCTTGGCTGTAGAAGTGTCATCATGACTACAGTACGCATCCATGATGCAGCCAATCACGGAGGTCAGCCACATTGCTTTTGTTGACAACATGAGCTACAGAAATCAGCAACTGGCTGCAGTGGTGATGCGTGCTGAGGTCACCAGAAGAGCATCAGAGGGTCGAATCTGGACCGAGGAAAGGAGAGTACTCTCTCCGTTTTATTACTTCTATCGTATCGGTTGGTGTCCACTTGAAGTCCATGTTCATTAGATTTGTTTGGCCAAATTGTAAAATTCCTCCACTTCAAAATCACTGCGTGTATCCAGAATATATTGTTTTCACCACGGAGATCCTCCCTTTTTCTAGTTCCGATTCTGCTTCCTCTCATGCGGTGGTTATACACGTAATAGTCACAATATTTGTGGTCAGTGATCATTCGCATGGTAAAAACATGAAGTAGTAAGATGGTGGGGAACCGCCATCAAAGGTAAGAAGATAGGGTAAAGTAAAGGAAATAGGATACAGAAACATGGCATGGGGCAAGGGCAGATACCCTATTTTCATGCATGGAGTTCATGAACAGGATGTTGCTTGTAAGAAGAAATAGGGAAGAAAATTCTCACCGACAAATTGGGGAAAGTTACATAAAACTCAAGTGTACCTCTGAAAAAAACAAAAAAAACAAAAGGAACATGGATTTACAGAGTAAGCGAACTGTGGTTGCCATATTATGGATCTATACAATACACACCATAATGCAGCAGCATGCAGTCTATACCCTTTCACCCCCGAGCCTGTCTGCATCATCATGGCCAGGCCAAATCTAACAATTCTAACCAGTGTCACTTTATGTGGTAATAACTCTGGAACGCTTCAATGGATCCCACTGATTCGGAGGTTGTTTTCTCGTGACATATTGTACTTCATGATAGAAGAAAAAATTTCTTTGATATGATTGCGTTTGTGAAAAAAACAAAGCGGAAGTTTGGCAAAAAAATTGAAAATTTTCCAACGTTTAATTTTTTAATGCCCTTATATCACAGAAAATACTTAAATAACATTTCCCACATGCCAACTTTAAATCAAACAATAAATCAAACACAATTTTAGAAACAAATTTTTGTTATAAGGGTTAAAATTTGACCAGCGATTTCTCACTTTTCAAACGAAATTTACAAAACCAATTTTTTACTTTTTTTTATTTTAGTTTTTTTAAGGTACTATATCACATTTGAAGTGACTTTGAAAATACTCTTAATACTCAAAAGTGACACCATTCTAAAAACTGCACCCCTCAAGGTGCTCTAAACCATATTCAAGAAGTTTATTAACCCTTCAGGGTGCTTCACAGGAATTTTTGGAACATGGAAGGAAAAAATGAACATTTAACTTTGTCACAAAAATGTTACTTTAGACCCAAACATTTTTATTTTAGCAAAAAGTGGACCCCAAAATCTGTTGTGCAATTTTTCCTGAGCATGCCGATACCCCATATTTAGGGGAAAACCACTGTTTGGCCGCACAATAGGGCTCGGAAAGGAAGGAGCATCTGAAGAGGAATAACCTCATGACCCAATATCAACATGGGTTTACTAGGGACAGACTAATTTGATAAGCTTCTATGAAGAGGCGCATTCCGGACTGGACCAAGGACACGCAGTGGACGTAGTGTTTATGGACTTTTCAAAAGCTATTGATACGGTGCCACACAAAAGGTTAATGAGAGCAATGGGGATAGGGGAAAATATGTGTAAGTGGGTTAAGAACTGGCTCAGGGATAGGAAACAAAGGGTGGTTATTAATGGAGCACACATGGACAGGGTCACAGTTAGCAATGGGGTACCACAGGGGTCAGTATTGGGCCCTTTTCTTTTTAACATTTATTAATGACCTTGTAGGGGGCATACAGAGTTGAATTTCAATATTTGCAGATGACACTAAACTCTGCTGGGTAATCAATACAGGGGAGGACAATTTAATATTACAGGAAGATTTATGTAAACTAGAAGCTTGGGCTGATAAATGGCAAATGAGCTTTAATGGGGATAAATGTAAGGTCATGCACTTGGGCAGAAGAAATAAAATGTATAATTATGTGCTTAATTGTAAAACTCTGGGCAAAACCGTCAATGAAAAAGACCTGGGTGTATGGGTGGATGACAAACTCACATTTATGGCCAGTGTCAGGCAGCTGCTGCAAAGGCAAGTAAAATAATGGGATGCATTAAAAGAAGGATAGATGCTCATGAGGAGAACATAATTTTACTTCTATTCAAGTCACTAGTGCGACCACACTTAGGCTATCTGCACACGATGCGGATTTGTTGCGGATCCGCAACAGATTTTTCCGCACAGAAATGCTGCAGATCCGCACTGTGATGTACAGTGTAACGTTATTCTATGGGGAAAAAAAAAGCTGAGCAGGCGGTGCAGAAAAATCAGTGCGGAATTGCTGCGGATTTCAAAGAAGTGCATGTCAAATCCGCATCAATTCCGCACAAAATACGCGGCAAATCCGCAGCTGCGGATTCTGCCAGGAGATGCGGATTTTGTGCAGAAAATTCTGCACCTCTTTTCCTACGTGTGCACATAGCCTTAGAATACTGTGTACAGTTCAGGTCTCCGGTGTATAAGGCTAGGTTCACACTGCGTTAACAGCACATACACATACATTAACAGGCTGCTGTTAACGCAAGTGCCGACTTGTCACATCGCTAGCGCAGATAGAGCATCTGCTAGCTCTATCTGCGGTAGCAGTGACCGACGTGGAAACGCTGCAGCCCGCGTCTCGGGATCCGTCACTCAATGACAGCACATGGCTAGCGCACGCCCATTGTGGGCGTGCATAAGCGATGCGTCCGACATTGAACTAAATGGCGGCATTAACGTACTACCTTACACCACGTTATGCCGCGGTGTAACGTAGTCTGTCTAACGGATGCATATAACGTAATGTGAACCCAGCCTTAGAAAGACATAGCTGAACTAGAGCGTGTGCAGAGAAGAGCGACCAAGGTTATTAGAGCACTGGGGGGTCTGCAATACCAAGATAGGTTATTACACTTAGGGTTATTTAGTTTGGATAAAACGAAGTCTTAGGGGTGATGATCTTACAATGTATAAATACATGAGGGGACAGTACAAAGACCTTTCTAATGATCTTTTTACTCATAGACCCGAGACAGGGACAAGGGGGCATCCTCTACGTCTGGAGGAAAGAAGGTTTAATCAATCACAGACGTGGATTCTTTACTGTAAGAGCAGTGAGACTATGGAACTCTGCCGTATGATGTTGTAATGAGTGATTCATTACTAACATTTAGGGTATGTGCACACGCTGCAGATTCCATTGCGGAATTTTCCGCAGCGGATTTGATTAAATCCGCAGTGCAAAAAGTACTGCGGATTTATAGCGGTTTCCACTGCGGTTTTAGACACCTGCGTTTTTTGTTTTTTTTTAATATGGAGCAGGTGCCAAACCGCTGCGGATTCCGCACAAAGAATTGATATGCTGCGGAAAATAAACCGCAGCGTTTCCGTGCGGTTTTTTTTCCGCAGCATGTGCACAGCGTTTTTTGTTTTCCATAGGTTAACATTGTACTGTACACTGCATGGAAACTGCTTCGGATCCGCAGCGTCAAAAACGCTGCGGATCCGCAGCAAAAACCGCAACGTGTGCACATAGCCTTAAGAGGGGACTGGATGCCTTTCTTGAAAATTATAATGTTACAGGGTATATATATTAGATTCCTTGATAGGGAGTTGATCCAGGGAACTAGTCTGATTGCCGTATGGGGAGACCGTAAGGAATTTTTTCCCCAGTGTGGAGCTTACTGTTTTCCACATGTTTTTTTTTATTTTTTCAGCATGTTAGGGCAAGTTACCGTAGGTTAGGATATGGGTTGAACTAGATGGACTTAAAGTCTTCCTTCAACCTTAAAAACTATGTTACTATGTAACAGACTTTTTGAATGTAAAATTTGCTGGATTAATTAGCGGATGCCATGTTGCGTTTGAAGAGCCACTGATGTGCCTAAACGGTGGAAAACACCCACTAGTGACACCATTTTGCAAACTAGACCCCTTAGGGAACTTATCTACATATGTAGTGAGCACCTTGAATCTGGAAGTGCTTTACAGAAGTTTATAACATTGAGCCGTGAAAATAATAAAATCACATTTTCCCCACAAAAATGTTATTTAGCCCCAAATTTAGCATTTTCACAAGGGTAACAGAAGACAATGCACCATACATTTTGTTGTGCAATTTCTCCCGAGTATGCAGATATCCCATATGTGGGTGTAAAATACTGTTTAGGCTCACGGCACTGCTCACAAAAGGAGTGATGTGTTAAAACGTTCTGCCAGTGTCGTGTCTCGTTTTGAGAACCATTGATGTGCCTCAACAGTGGAAACCCCTCACAAGTGACACCATTTTGGCAGCTAGATCCCCTCAAGGAATGTATCTAGATGTGTGGTGAGCACCGCGAACCCCCTACTGCTTCACAGAAGTTTATAACAAAGAGCAGTAAAAATAAAAAAAATAAAAAACACGTACTTCCAACAAAAATGTTATTTTAGCCACAATTTTTTTTTATTTTCACAAAGATAGGAGAAAATGGACCCCAAAATTTGTCGTCCATTTTCTCCCAAGTACGCCGATACCCCATAAGTGGTTGAAAACTACTTTTGAGGCACCGTGCTAAGCTAAGGGAAGAAGCCATATTGGAGCTCACATTTTTCTAGACTGGTTTGAGGGTTGTATGTCACATTGGCAGAGCCCCTGAGGTGCTAAGACAGCAAAACCCCAAAATAAGAGACCCCATTTTACAAACTACACCTCTCAATGAATTTATCTAAAGGTGCAATGATCACATTGACATCACAGGTGGGTCGCAGAAATATATACCATTGGTACCATTGGGGAATGAAGAAAAAAAATAATTACATTTTTACCACCAAGATTTTGTGCTAGCCCCAGATTTTACATTTTCATACTGGAAAACAAGTAAAAATGTGCGGCTGTACAGTATTGCTTAGCCAGACAGCTAGACTCAGGATGGACGGATCCTTTCTGCCTCCTGGAGAGCAGATTTTCCTAAAATAGTTTGGGGACTCCATATACAGCGCCCCCAGTGCTAGAAGAGCAGAATCCCCTCTCAACTGACCCCATTTTGGATATTACACCCGTTTGGGAAATTATCTACAGGTGTAGTGACTATTTTGACTCTATGGGAGTTTTCCAGAAACAAGTAGCAGTGGATGTTCGAGTGAAATCTGCAAACTGCCACTGTAGTAACCAGTACGTTTTAGTGCCCGTACATTGTGCCCAGCTCATGCACCTGTAAGTTAGGCTACTTTCACACTAGCGTTAACTGCAATCCGCCACAATGCGTCGTTTTGCCGAAAAAACACATCCTGCAAAAGTGCTTGCAGGATGCGTTTTTTCCCCATAGACTTACATTAAGCAATGTATTGCGACGGATTGACACACGTCGCAACCGTCGTGCGACGGTTGCGCCGTGTTGTGGCGGACCGTCGGGACCAAAAAACGCTACATGTAACTTTTTTTGCTCACGACGGTCCGCTTTTTCCGACCGCGCATGCGCGGCCGGAACTCCGCCCCCACCTCCCCGCACCTCACAATGGGGCAGCGGATGCGCTGGAAAAATGCATCCGCTGCCCCCGTTGTGCGGCGGAGACAACGCTAGCGTCGGGAACCTCGGCCCGACGCACCGCGACGGGCCGAGCCCGACGCCAGTGCGAAAGTAGCCTTAGGCGGATTCTCATCGCTACATAAATGCCAAACATGTGGACGCTAAATGTGGATTAGGCAGACTGGGGCTCAGAAGGGAGGGGGCATTTGGATTTGAGAGAACAGAGTTTGATGAATTTCTTATGAGGGGACGAGGGCCATTTCACTTTTCCAGAGCCTTTGTAATACCAGTAACGTGGAAACCCCCCATATTTCTATAGAGATGACAGACATGAGTGGCGACTTGCTTTTTTGTGTATTGAATTGAAGCTTATTGGGAACATTTTACATAATCTGAATCACATATATCCTGCGCACTACGCTGAGCACTTACATGGGGGTTTCGAGTGACGTAGTTCAGATGAAACCCCCGAGGGAGCGCTCACTATAATGAGGCAGCAGAGTTACTCTGGACTCAGTCTAGCCTCAGCAGTGTCCTTTTTTTTCCCCAGAGGTGCAGAATACTGTTAATTAAAAGAAGTACACCGCCTTTTGACAGATCAGATGGCGTCCACAGTGCCTCCATCTGCCTCCGTCAATCACGTATTTCAGAGATTTACACAGAAATCCCGATATAAGCGCTCAGCGTAGAGCACAGGATAAGTGTGGGCCAAGCCTTACTATGATCTTTGGGAGGCAGAATCAACAAATCAAAACCAGGTGAAGAATTGGTTTTATTTAATTTTTTTACGGCGTTCCTCATGCGGTATAAGTGATTAGACAAATTTATTCTTCAAAGTGGTGCGATTACAGTGATATCAGATTTACATCGAGTTTTTAAGTTTGGCTGCGCTCACACACTAAAAGACGCTTTTTTTGCTTTCAAAAACTTTTTTTGCATCATATTTTGAGAGCTATAATTCCATATTTCAGCTGAAAAGTCACATGAAGGCTTTTTTGTGGGAGAATTTGATATTAATTTTTTTCCGATTTATGGGAGACAGAATAAACAAAAACCCACAATGTAGGAATTGCCTTTTTTATGCCGTTTCGTGTATGGTAAAAATTGATAAGACAGCTTTATTCTTCGGGTCAGTACGATTACAGAGATACCACATCTATATTTTTTTTTTTATGTTTCGCGCTTTCACACAAACCATTTTATAGAAAAAATAATTATTTTTGCATCTCTTTAGTCTGAGAGCCATTACTTATTTTTCGGCTGATGGAGCTGTATGGCAGCTTGATTTTTGCAGGACAAGTTGATGGTTTCATAGATACTATTTTTATTTACACTCGTCTTTTTGATCGTGTTTTATTTCACTTTGTGTTCAGCGGTATGATAAAGCATTGCTTTTGCCTCTTTTTTTTTTTTTTAAGTCGGGTTTTTCCGGAAGCGGCAATACCAAACATGTGTACTTTTACTGTTTTTTGGGGGGCGGTCCATGTCTATGGTACAATATATTTTTAAATAAGTGTTTCAAATTTTGGGATTTAAAATATATTTTTATATATATATATATATATATATATATATATATATATATATATATATATATATATATATATATATATATATATATATATATATATATATATATATATATATATATATATATATACACACACACACCTTTTTTTTTTTTTACTTAGTCCTACTATGTGCATTTCACTTTCTGCAGTCTGATTGCAGTTATAAGACATAGCAATGCAGGAGCATACCAGTGGGACTTTTTCCAGCAGCCCATAACCTGTATGTCCATATTACTAGTTTAGATAGGTCAAATGTGGTGACAGATTCCCTTTAAGCAGAAAAATGCCATAGCCATTTAAAGTCATTTAGCCGATAACCAAGGTAAAGTCATGAAGTTACAACTAGCTTGCCTGTTGACAGATGTCAGAAAGTGATAAGCTGCCACAACATACATATGATGCAAATCACCAGGCAAAGGCTCAGCAAAATAAAAGATTTATTTGATCCTTGTTTAGCTTTCCACAGGTACAGTAGGTGCAAAACACAGCCAGGCCCAGGTCCTGCTCTGCCCTGTTTATTTCTAGAGATGATGAGCGAATTTGGTCGGGTCAGGGCTTTCACTGCCAAAAGTACCAATACCTGGTTTAAAAACAATAGTATCCCTGTGCTTGATTGGCAGCAAACTCACCTGATCTTAACCCCATAGAGAATCTATGGGGTATTGTAAAGAGGAAGATGAGACACCAGACCCGACAATGCAGACGAGCAGAAGGCTGCTATCAAAGCAACCTGGGCTTCCATAACACCTCAGCAGTGCCACAGGCTGATCGCCTCCATGCCACGCTGCATTGATGCAGTAATTGATGCAAAAGGAGCCCCGACCAAGTATTGAGTGCATTTAATGAACATACATTTCAGTAAGCCATCATGTTGGATTTTAAAATAATTTTTCTAGTTGGTGTTATTAGGTATTCTAATTTACTGAAATAATGACTTTTCGTTTTTTATTGGCTGTAAGCCATAATCAACATTAACAGAAATAAACACTTGAAATAGATCACTGTTTGTAATGACTATGTAATACTAGATGGTGGCCCGATTCTAACGCATTGGGTATTCTAGAATATGTATGTATGTATATAGTAGCCACATAGTATATAGCACAGGCCACATAGTATATAGGAGCCATGTAGTATGTAGCAGACAAATACGATGTGGCCTGTGCTATATACTATGTGGCTGCTATATACAAACATACATATTGTAGAATACCCGATGTGTTAATACCACTGACTGCGGTGACTGGCGGGAATTGTAACACGTGTATAAGTATTCTCCGCTTTTTCCAACTGAAATGTACTGACAGCGCATTCACACTTGTGTTTGAAAATGTACAATAATTTTAACAATGGATTTGTCCACCTTATGCTCATAATCGTTGGTTAATGAGAATTCTGACATGTAATAATCCAGTCTAAACATGCAATTAGGGGAACCTGTCACATTGAACCTGGGGCATACATAGAAATCAGAGGACCCCATTGCAGAATTCGCTGTCCGACAATTCTGGCAGCAGTTTATCATCAAGAACAGAACAGACATTTAAAAAGGAGCTGTAAAAGAGTTGTCAGTGTTTTGCTTTTAAAATTAAGGAAAAGTTAGAGAATGTGATAAAATACTACAAAAAGGTAAACTCACAGGCTTATTTTAGAGCTGGCCTTTCCGATGGTCAACATGGGACAAGAAGTGACTATGACCCATTCTCTGCAGATCTGCAGCATTTTTTTCTGCGCAGAAACGCTGCAGATCCGCAAGTGAGTTACAGTACAATGTAAATCAATGGCAAACAAAAAACGCTGTGCTAATGGTGTGGAAAAATCTGCACAGAAAACGCAGCAGATTCAGAAAAGGACCATGTCAATTCTTTTTGCAGATCTGCTGCGTTTCTGCACCCATTCCATAATAGAAATCTGCAGGGGTAAAAAAAAAAGGAAGAAATCTGGACATAAATCTGCAACGTGTGCACATACCAAAAAAAGGCGCAGATTCTGACCTGCGTTTTCTGCCAAGAAATTCAGAATCTGCACAGATAATTCCACAGTCAAATCTGCAACGTGTGCACATACCCTAAGGATTGTGATTGACTGACGTTATCAGGTGAATGGAACAGGATGTTACCTGATGCATAGCTTGAGATCAGAAGAATGGCCTGTGCTGGAGCAACGGCCTGTACACCATGTCTGTACGGCAGCTGCTGTGCCTACTATTACACTATGAATGAGATGCAGTGACCTTTTATAAGGGGCACATACTGGAAGTATGAAGCTGTTCCTAGTAAACAATAAAAGTGAATGTAGAGTTCACTGGAGCTCCAATGTGTCTTCAAACTCCTGAATGCAACTGGTGCCAAAAATCAGAACCCCCCACAAACCTAATACTGATGGTGTATACCCATACATAAACCCAAATGCAAAGTCAAAAAGATGCCAAGTCATCATGAAGCAAACAACTATACATGCATGCGACCTTACATACGACCTTACATACAACGCGTATTTCACACTAGTAGATGTCTTCAAATTGCAAATCAGGTCTAAACAAGATGATCTTTGACTTTTTTGTACTTTCCACAATAATTGTTCAACCCAAGTTTTACATAGTAGATGAAATGCCTGACTAGTGACTACAGATCTAAACATTTGGATTTTGCATTTTGAAAACTGTACATCAGCTGCATGTTCTACTACTGACATTCCAGTTTTTGATCGGCTATTCTAATTTCTAAATCACCAAACACAAAATGAAAGTTATATCTGGAAGCTTCAGAATCGTGTAAAGATCAATATTCTTGTCTCATGTATTTAAGAGGAGGTTTATATCAGGAATGGAACAAATCCTGATAATCAGGTAGCCAATGAGTCCAAACATTCCTCGCTGCGCTGGTGTCAAAAGGAGCTTTTACAAAAGGAGACTATTGAGCATCAAATGTCCATAAGAGCACTCATTGTCAATTATTGGCCCATGCGAACATGGCAGTCATCAGCAATTGAGTAAACGCACATGTGAATAAGGGAGGTGCTGCTGACAACGTGCAAATGTATGAGGGCCCAACATCCGTAATATAGAGCAGCTAAACGTTCCGGCAGATTTTTCACATTTGCCGAGCACTTAAAATGCCTGCAAAAACAGTGGGAGTCAGGGTCCAGAGAGCCCTATCCCCAAGAAGTGCTCAGTGCAGCAAACAGGAACGAACACAGGGGTATGGATTCAATACAAGTTATTGACTTCAAAAGCATGTCAAAGACAAATTCTTTCATTTACTTTACATTAAAAAGCCTACAACCAACAAACATCAGCTCATCCATTTCTAAGATATCTGGATAATTATGACTACCATGGGTGAGCACTGTTGGCTACAGTAAAGTAGCAGTGGTGCTAAAAATAAGCAGGGCACCACTTTGCATTGTGTCTTTTTCAAGTTAGGTGCTTGGACGGTTTTTGTTAAGGACCTTCACATGGGAAGAGACCCTTACAACATAAAACAGAGTAGCAAAATTATAGGTGCACAAGCGGCATTGCCTTCAGTTGTAGTACAACTTGAATACAGTAAATTGTGAACCCCACCTCAGATGGGCACCTCTTTACTTCATACTGTGTCCACTGGCATCAACACCCAGCATGGACGTCACGTGGCCGCTGTAGCCAATCAGCAACTAGTCTGCTGCAGCCTTCACATTCTGTCCAAGCCAGAAAAGAGCACCACCTGTCCAAGAGGCAAGTATAGCTTTTGTTTTATTAAACAGCCCTTGCCTAAGTGCACTATGATTAAGGAAGTAGTGGCGAGCCCCTTTTGGAAAGGGACAGTCCCATCTCATAAAGTAAGACATTTCAATCAGATAAACTATCACTTAAAGGGGTAATCCCATCTCCAAGATTCTATTCCAATATGTTGTAGGTGTAATAATAATATTAGCAAATACCTCCAATTAGAAATATAGTATACTTTTTATGATTCGTTATGTATCTTTCCTCATTGTGCAGGCATTGCAGGACATTAGATATCCATGGTTACGTCCACTGATGAAGTGACAGTAAGCTAGTTGCTAATGGTCGTAACCATGGATACCTAAGGTCCTGCAATGCCCTGAAAGAGGAAAGACATAAATCAGAAAAACGATACTACATTTCTAATTGGAGGATTATTATTATTATTATTATTACACCCACTACTTGGGATCTTGGGAGATGGGAACACCCATTTAACCCCTTTACCCCCCAACAGTGGTTTGCACGTTAATGACCGGGCCAATTTTTACAATTCTGACCACTGTCCCTTTATGAGGTTATAACTCTGGAACGCTTCAATGGATCCTGATGATTCTAACATTGTTTTCTCGTGACATATTGCACTTCATGATAGTGGTAAATTTTCTTTGATATTACCTGCGTTTATTTGTGGAAAAAAAACACGGAAATTTGGCGAAAATTTGGCAATTTTCCAAATTTGAATATTTATGCCCTTAAATCACAGAGATATATCACACAAAATACTTAATAAGTAACATTTCCCACGTGTCTACTTTACATCAGCACAATTTTGGAACCAACATTTTTTTTTGTTAGGGAGTTATAAGGTTAAAAAGTTGACCAGCAATTTCTCATTTTTACACCACCATTTTTTTTTTAAAGGACTACATTACATTTGAAGTCACTTTGAGGGGTCTATATGATAGAAAATACCCAAGTGTGACACCATTCTAAAAACTGCACCCCTCAAGGTGCTCAAAACCGCACTCAAGAAGACTATTAACTCTACAGGTGTTTCACAGGAATTTATGGAATATTAAAAAAAAAAAATGAACTTTTAATTTTTTTCACAAAAAATTTACTTCAGCTCCAATTTGTTTTACTTTACCAAGGGTAACAGGAGAAATTGGACCCCAAAAGTTGTTGTGCAATTTGTCCTGAGTATGCTGATACCCCATATGTGGGGGTAAACCACTGTTTGGGCGCACAGCAGGGCTGTGGGCTCGGAAGGGAAGGAGCGCCATTTGACTTTTCAATGCAAAATTGACTGGCATTGAGATAGGACGCCATGTTGCGTTTGGAGAGCCCTTGATGTGCCTAAACATTGAAACCCCCCAGAAGTGACACCATTTTGGAAAGTAGACCCCCTAAGGAACTTATCTAGATGTGTGGTGAGCACTTTGACCCACCAAGTGCTTCACAGAAGTTTATAATGCAGAGACGTGAAAATAAAAATTCTTTTTTTTTTCCACAAAAATTATATTTTAGCCCCCAGTTTTGTATTTTCCCAAGGGTAACAGGAGAAATTGGACCCCAAAAGTTGTCCACTGTGTCCTGAGTACGCCGATAGCCTATATGTTGGGGTAAACCCCTGTTTGGGCGCACGGGAGAGCTCGGAAGGGAAGGAGCACTGTTTTACTTTTTCAAAGCAGAATTGGCTGGAATTGAGATCGGACGCCATGTCGAGTTTGGAGAGCCCCTGATGTGCCTAGACATTGGAAACCCCCCCAAATCTAACTGAAACCCTAATCCAAACACACCCCTAACCCTAATCCCAACGGTAACCCTAACCACACCCCTAACCCTGACTCACCCCTAACCCTAATCCCAACCGTAAATGTAATCCTAACCCTAACTTTAGCCCCAACCCTAACTTTAGCCCCAACCCTAACTTTAGCCCCAACCCTAACTTTAGCCCCAACCCTAACTTTAGCCCCAACCCTAACTTTAGCCCCAACCCTAACTTTAGCCCCAACCCTAACTTTAGCCCCAACCCTAACTTTAGCCCCAACCCTAACTTTAGCCCCAACCCTAACTTTAGCCCCAACCCTAACTTTAGCCCCAACCCTAACTTTAGCCCCAACCCTAACTTTAGCCCCAACCCTAACTTTAGCCCCAACCCTAACTTTAGCCCCAACCCTAACTTTAGCCCCAACCCTAACTTTAGCCCCAACCCTAACTTTAGCCCCAACCCTAACTTTAGCCCCAACCCTAACTTTAGCCCCAACCCTAACTTTAGCCCCAACCCTAACTTTAGCCCCAACCCTAACTTTAGCCCCAACCCTAACTTTAGCCCCAACCCTAACTTTAGCCCCAACCCTAACTTTAGCCCCAACCCTAACTTTAGCCCCAACCCTAACTTTAGCCCCAACCCTAACTTTAGCCCCAACCCTAACTTTAGCCCCAACCCTAACTTTAGCCCCAACCCTAACCCCAGCCCCAACCCTAACCCCAGCCCGAAAATGGAAATAAATACATTTTTTAAATTTTATTACAGTTATATGAAAAAGTGTGGGCACCCCTATTAATCTTAAGAGCCCCATTGGGGACAGCGATGATAATGTGTACAAACTGTAAAGCGCTGTGTAACATGTTAGCGCTATATAAAAATAAAGATTATTATTATTATTATTATTATTATTAAGCTTAATGTTTTATAAAAATTGTTTTTTTTGCAACAGCTATTTCAGTTTCATATATCTAATAACTGTTGGACACAGTAATGTTTCTGCCTTGAAATGAGGTTTATTGTACTAACAGAAAATGTGCAATCTGCATTCAAACAAAATTTGACAGGTGCATAAGTATGGGCACCCTTATCATTTTCTTGTTTTAAATACTCCTACCTACTTTTTACTGACTTACTAAAGCACTTTTTTTGGTTTTGTAACCTCATTGAGCTTTGAACTTCATAGCCAGGTGTATGCAATCATGAGAAAATTAAAGTGGCCACTTGCAAGTTGTTCTCCTGTTTGAATCTCCTCTGAAGAGTGGCATCATGGACTCCTCAAAACAACTGTCAAATGATCTGAAAACAAAGATTATTCAACATAGTTGTTCAGGGGAAGGATACAAAAAGCTGTCTAAGATTTAACCTGTCAATTTCCACTGTGAGGAACATAGTAAGGAAATGGAAGAACACAGGTACAGTTCTTGTTAAGGCCAGAAGTGGCAGGCCAAGAAAAACATCAGAAAGGCAGAGAAGAAGAATGGCGAGATCAGTCAAGGACAATCCTCAGACCACTTCCATAGAGCTGAGCATCAACTTGCTGCAGATGGTGTCACTGTGCATCGGTCAACTATACAACGCACTTTGCACAAGGAGAAGCTGTATGGGAGAGTGATGCGAAAGAAGCCGTTTCTGCAAGCACGCCACAAACAGAGTCGGCTGAGGTATGCAAAAGCACATTTGGAGAAGCCAATTTCTTTTTGGAAGAAGGTCCTGTGAACTGATGAAACCAAGATTGAGTTGTTTGGTCATACAAAAAGGCGTTATGCATGGCGGCCAAAAAACACAACATTCCAAGAAAAACACTTGCCACCCACAGTAAAATTTGGTGGAGGTTCCATCATGCTTTGGGGCTGTGTGGCCAATGCCGGCACCGGGAATCTTGTTAAAGTTGAGGGACACATGGATTCCTCTCAGTATCAGCAGATTATTGACAATAATGTTCATGAATCAGTGACAAAGTTGAAGTTACGCAGGGGATGGATCTTTCAGCAAGACAATGATCCAAAACGCCGCTCCAAATCTACTCAGGCATTCATGCAGAGGAACAATTACACTGTTCTGGAATGGCCATCCCAGTCCCCAGACCTGAATATCATTGAACATCTGTGGGATCATTTGAAGAATGCTGTCCATGCTCGGCGACCATCAAACTTAACTGAACTGGAATTGTTTTGTAAAGAGGAATGGTAAAAAATACCTTCATCCAGGAACTCATTAAAAGCTACAGGAAGCGACTAGAGGCTGTTATTTTTGCAAAAGGAGAATCTACTAAATATTAATGTCACTTTTCTGGTGAGGTGCCTATACTTATGCACCTGTCAAATTTTGTTTGAATGCAGATTGCACATTTTCTGTTAGTACAATAAACCTCATTTCAAGGCAGAAACATTACTGTGTCCAACAGTTATTAGATATATGAAACTGAAATAGCTGTTGCAAAAAAAACAATTTTTATAAAACATTAAGCTTAAGATTAATAGGGGTGCCCAAACTTTTTCATATAACTGTATTTTTCCCTAACTAAGGGGGTGATGAAGGGGCGTTTGATTTACTTTTATAGCGGGTTTTTTAGCGGATTTTTATGATTGGCAGCTGTCACACACTAAAAGATGCTTTTTATTGCAAAAAATAGTTTTTGCGTCTCCACATTTTGAGAGCTATAATTTTTCCATATTTTGGTCCACAGAGTCATGTGCGGTCTTGTTTTTTGCGGGACGAGTTGAAGTTTTTATTGCAACCATTTTCGGACACGTGACATTTTTTGATCGCTTTTTATTCCGATTTTTGTGAGGCAGAATAACCAAAAACCAGCTATTCATGAATTTCTTTTGGGGGGGGGGGGGGGCGTTTATACCGTTCCGCGTTTGGTAAAATTGATAAAGCAGTTTTATTCTTCGGGTCAGTACGATTACAGCGATACCTCATTTATAGAATTTTTTAATGTTTTGGCGCTTTTATACGATAAAAACTATTTTATATAAAAAATAATTATTTTGCATCGCTTTATTCTGAGGACTATAACCTTTATTTTTTCGCAGATGACGCTGTATGGCGGCTCGCTTTTTGCGGGAGAAGATGATGTTTTCAGCGGTACCATGGATATTTATATCCTTTTTTTTATCGTGTGTTATTCCACATTTTGTTTGGCGTTATGATAAAGCGTTTTTTTCGTGACGGTGTTAAATAAAGGGGTTCACTAGCGGGACAGTTTTATAGGTCGGGTGGTTACGGACGCTGAGATACTATATGTGTACTTTTATTGTTTTTTATTTATTTAGATAAAGAAATGTATTTATTGGAACAATATTTTTTTTTCTTTATTTAGGATTTTTTTTATTTTATTTTTTACACACACGTAAATATCGGTGCGGTCCGTGACCACTCCTGGCACATAGCTGACACTCGGCCGTGATCGGCCGCGCTCCCCCCGTGAGCGTGGCTGATCGCGCTGGACGTACTATTCCGTCCATGGGAAGTAGGGCCCACCCCACATGGACAGAACAGTACGTCCAATGGTAGAAAGGGATTAAAGCAAGTGGAGTCAGTAAGCCAAACCTCCAACTCACTACTGAGCATGTACATAAAGTGCAGCACAGATTCATCTCAACTAAAAACGGAGATCCTTAGATCAGGAACAGGACAGACATTTATAGGACATTTCAAAACTTTCCCAAATTATTATGAAAACATTTACAGCACATCCTGCATTGTATTACTGTACCCAATTTGTTATATATTTTAGTCGGTTTCAGTCCATTTTATACCGATTTCACTCCACAGCCCTGCTTAAAGCCACCCCTATATGGATGAATATGATCGGAGCTGCAGCAACGGCCACTACATAGTTGATGAGAGCTGTACTGTTCAGCTCCACAACTGCCAACACTTGGCCGCTGCTGGCACAGAAAGTAGCTGATCAGTGTGGTGCCATGTGTCAGACCCCTACCAATCTGGTGTTGACAACGTATCCTAATGATTGGTCATTAATATAAAAGTAGTGGAGCAACCCTTTAATGATTCCTTTGCATCTGACATTTTAGCACTGTGTCCCCTTCATTTTTTTTTTTTTTTTTTTTTTTTTTTTTTAAAGGTGGTCATTTGCGGTTCCTTGTACAGCACAAGGACTGGGCATTACTTGGCATGAAGAGACAAATTAAAGATGCAGCGTTTTATCTGTCCTGTAGACTCTTCATTCTATTCTCCAGATCAGAGGAGATAATAGCAATGGGACCCAACCTGATCAAAAAGATATGGGGGGAAAAAAAAAATGAAGGTGCCAATACATACGTTTCAAAGCCAATTTTGCCAACAGCTGTGTGACCCTCCAGACAACTGTTCAGCTCAGCCAAGGGTTCATATGTTTTCACTGGGCAGAGGCGCTTATCTCTCTGGAGAACAAAATAATCAGGCTTTGCATCAAACTGCCCCATCATTATCATGAACATCTGCCCCATCATCTTCATCCCCATGATCACCCCCATCCCCATGGGAAAGTCAGAAGGCTCCATACAATTAGATGGTCAGCTGTTCACATTGAAGTTACAAGGTCAGTAACTCAGGGTGCGTTGTCCACGTTCAGGATGGCCGGCGCTTTGGACGGAGCGGAAACCTCGCTCCGACCAAAGCGCCGCTCCCTTCTGTAGACGCGATGATGCCGGATGTGTTCATTGCACACATCCGGAATCATCGCACCCCACACATAGGGCCCTGTGTTTTACCTTGCGGTGGCACAGCGTCACCGCAAGGTAAACGGACATGCTGCGATCTAAAAAGACACGCCGCATGTCCGGAATCACAGGGCCGCCGGATGCGTGTTACCACGCATAGTGGAGACAGGATTTCATAACATCCCCTCCACTATGCTGTAACATCTGGACGCTGCGGATTGAACGCTGCGGCTCCACGCAGCGTTCAATCCGCAGCTATTCCGGATGTAATACGGCCCGTGGACACATACCCTTAGACGGACTTTCTTCTACACTGAAGTTACTAGGCTCGGTCGAAATTTCTCTGCAGATCAGGAGCCTGGAAAAGCTGAATTGTAAAGCCATATTGATTATTATCAACCACTAATAGATTATAAAATAATCAGACTGTACAGTGACCCCCATATGGGTCGCCGTTAAATACTAGAGGCCAATGAGGAGATTTAATTGTCAGGCTTTGCTGTACTTGGCTTTATCATTACATAACTTGTCATCACACCACTGCCCTTAATGTGACCAGACAAGATAAAGTTTTTGTCCACCCTTCTAAAGACGATGATGTCATCGCAGAAAAATCAGACCCAAAAGTCTCCCTGCAAAGCGTCACCAAACCAAGTAAACAAGTGTCCCTCCAAACCTCACATCAAATAGGCTGGTCACAAATAGCCCCCTGACCATGAGGGCAACCTAAAAACCAATCTGTGCCAGAGATGTTTACAGATGTTGTCAGCAAAGCCGAGAAAGCCAATCTGTCAACAATGGACGTGAACGCATAGCAACATGACATGTGCACAGCACACTGAATCCACCTATATAGCACGCAAAACCTCCACAATGCAAATAGCAGAGCTGTGCTATTCCTGGGAGCCCTGCACAAGATTCATGCATGCGTTAGGTGGGGCTGGAAAGCAACTAAGGATAAAGACAATGAGAATGATTTTCTTTGTTATTTAATGTAAGTATGTGGTGCCACCAACCTTCCTCTGAGCTCCTTCCGCTGCCTTCCCAGGCCTCCCCTCCTCCCTCCAATAACATTTACAGTAACAAACACACATCCAGGCTGTTTGTCAGGAGAGGAGAGTGGAGATCTGCAGCATTGCAGCACTCAAGATGCAAACACAGAAAGCAGGAAACATTCCTAGCTGGTGCTCATTACAGCTGCTAACCCTGGCACTGCCAGCAACATTATTAAGCAATGACTAAATGCAAGAAGTCACCCAAAAGGAAAGCTACAACACCGAGGATTTATTATAAGGACGGTGGTATACCCACCATGCCAGAGAACCACCACTGACCCTTATTATAGGAAGGGAGCCCCAAAGGGATGCAAGTCATCCCCACCTAGCACCGCATCTGCAGGTCACATCAGAGCTGTGGAGTTCGAGTCACAGTCTATTTTGGTGGAGTTGGCATAAAATGGACCGACTCCTAAAATATATAATAGCCAAGTTGGGCTCAGTAGTACAATGCAGCATGTGATGTAAATGTATTACAAAGAATTTGGAAGAGTTATAAAATGTCCTATAAATGTCTGTCCTGTTCCTGATCTCGGCTTTTCGTTGAAATGAATCTGTGCTGCACTTTATGCACATGCTCAGTACTGACCAGGGCTGTGGAGCAAGAGTCGAAAAGACAGGGAAATTGAGAAGTCAGAGGTTCGGCTTACTGACTTCACAGCCCTGGTTCACATCAGGCACTTTGTGCTCCAGAGGGGTTTGATACAATATAACAATTAGTTTTATAAAATGTAACATTGTCCAGGTGTTACATCTGAACCAAAAGGAACCACACAGAAAAGCAGGAGCTTCCCCCACATTGCTGTGCCACAAGCAATGCCCATACACATCTCCAAATTCTGTAGATACCAATGAGCTGCCATGAGGCCGGGCTAAGTTGCCAGAGCATGGGCATAATGGGTGGCAAGTGACATTGATGGGGTGCCTGCCCTCCTACCAATGGTGCCAAGTCAGCCGAGTCCACTCATGTCAGTGACCCATGATGACAGAGAAGTGCCCGAATGTGGCAGAGCTGGATCTGTGACAGCAGTCCTATGCAAGGATGAGCCCCCCACGTCTGCTCCATCTGCTGTCACTGTGACTAGACACATCCATGTGCGGCCTTGGGAGTGTCCCCGAGCCCCGTGCACTGCCCCCCGCCGCATGTTTACCCCAGTAGCGGAGGAAGGGCAAGGCCTGCTCTACTCCCTTCCCAGCGCCGGCTTGGGAGCCCTCGGCGCCCAGCCCTCACGTTGCCCCCACCCGGCAGCTGCGGCTACAAGTTCCTAGCAGGCAGCCCGCTTACCTTCTTGTCACCGACGCTCCGGACGCCTCGTACTGATCCCAAAACCGAGCTGGGGAGGGGCAGCAAGAGGGCGCTGCGAGCACCGGAAACAAAGGCCGGCCCGGGGTGGCGTGGGCGGCGACGGGGGAGGAGCGGCTGCTACTCGTATCGGTGTGACCGGAGCTCCCGGCCTCCTTCTCCGCCTACGGCAGGGCGGGCAGACAGCGCGCAAGATGGCGCTGTGCAGGGAGCGGAGGCGGTTGTGCCCGCAGCCGCCGGGGGTGCTGTACACACTGTGACCGGAAGGTCACTACTGTCCCAGTCACGCTGACCCAGCTGCTCCGCCGGGAACACCGGCAGCGCCCGCCTCACCGCTCCGGACTCCGCTGTCTGCGCTATCATGCGTTATTAGCGGCGGCCTCAGACACTCAGCCGCGCGGGAGGAGACAAACTTTCTCAACTGTCATGTGGAGACTAGTGTTGAGCATTTCGATACTGCAAATATCGGATATCGGATGATACTCGCTGTATCGGAATTCCGATACCGAGTTCCGATACTTTTGCGATAGCGGATACCGGAATCGGAAGTTCCCATAGTGCAATGATGCACTATAATGGCGTGTGGGCGGAGACTGCGTGTCTGTGTGTGCGGGCGGGGTCTGTGCGTGACCGTGGGGGTCTGTGCGGGCCTGCCGGGGCTCTGCGGGCTATACATACAGACATACAGTACATTAACCCCTTCATGACCCAGCCTATTTTGACCTTAATGACCTGGCCGTTTTTTGCAATTCTGACCAGTGTCCCTTTATGAGGTAATAACTCAGGAACGCTTCAACGGATCCTAGCGATTCTGAGATTGTTTTTTTGTGACATATTGGGCTTCATGTTAGTGGTAAATTTAGGTCGATAATTTTTGAGTTTATTTGTGAAAAAAACGGAAATGTGGCAAAAAATTTGAAAATTTCGCAATTTTCACATTTTGAATTTTTATTCTGTTAAACCAGAGAGTTATGTGACACAAAATAGTTAATAAATAACGTTTCCCACATGTCTACTTTACATCAGCACAATTTTGGAAACAATTTTTTTTTTTGCTAGGAAGTTATAAGGGTTAAAATTTGACCAGTGATTTCTCATTTTTACAACAAAATTTACAAAACCATTTTTTTTAGGGACCACCTCACATTTGAAGTCATTTTGAGGGTTCTATATGGCTGAAAATACCCAAAAGTGACACCATTCTAAAAACTGCACCCCTCAAGGTGCTCAAAACCACATTCAAGAAGTTTATTAACCCTTCAGGTGTTTCACAGCAGCAGAAGCAACATGGAAGTAAAAAATGAACATTTAACTTTTTAGTCACAAAAATGATCTTTTAGCAACAATTTTTTTATTTTCCCAAGGGTAAAAGGAGAAACTGGACCAGGGACGTTGTTGTCCAATTTGTCCTGAGTACGCTGATACCTCATATGTGGGGGTAAACCACTGTTTGGGCGCACGGCAGGGCTCGGAAGGGAAGGAGCGCCATTTGACTTTTTTAATGAAAAATTGGCTCCAATCTTTAGCGGACACCATGTCGCGTTTGGAGAGCCCCCGTGTGCCTAAACATTGGAGCTCCCCCACAAGTGACCACATTTTGGAAACTAGACCCCCCAAGGAACTTATCTAGAAGCATAGTGAGCACTTTAAACCCCCAGGTGCTTCACAAATTGATCCGTAAAAATGAAAAAGTACTTTTTTTTCACAAAAAAATTATTTTAGCCTCAATTTTTTCATTTTCACATGGGCAACAGGATAAAATGGATCCTAAATTTTGTTGGGCAATTTCTCCTGAGTACACCAATACCTCACATGTGGGGGTAAACCACTGTTTGGGCACATGGTAAGGCTCGGAAGGGAAGGAGCGCCATTTGACTTTTTGAATGGAAAATTATCTCCATCGTTAGCGGACACCATGTCGCGTTTGGAAAGCTCCTGTGTGCCTAAACATTGGAGCTCCTCCACAAGTGACCCCATTTTGGAAACTAGACCCCCCAAGGAACTCATCCAGAGGCATAGTGAGCACTTTAAACCCCCAGGTGCTTCACAAATTGATCCGCAAAAATGAAAAAGTACTTTTTTTTCACACAAAATTTCTTTTAGCCTCAATTCTTTCATTTTCACATGGGCAACAGGATAAAATGGATCCTAAAATTTGTTGGGCAATTTCTCCTGAGTATGCCGATACCTCATATGTGGGGGTAAACCACTGTTTGGGTGCACGGCAAGGCTCGGAAGGGGAGGCGTGCCATTTGACTTTTTGAATGGAAAATTAGCTCCAATCGTTAGCGGACACCATGTCGCGTTTGGAGAGCCCCTGTGTGCCTAAACATTGGAGCTCCCCTACAAGTGACCCCATTTTGGAAACTAGACCCCCCAAGAAACTTATCTAGATGCATAGTGAGCACTTATAACCCCCAGGTGCTTCACAGAAGTTTATAACGCAGAGCCGTGAAAATAAAAAAATAATTTTTCTTTCCTCAAAAATGATTTTTAGCCCAGAATTTTTTATTTTCCCAAGGGTAATAGGAGAAATTGGACCCCAAATGTTTTTGTCCAGTTTGTTCTGAGTACGATGATACCCCATATGTGGGGGTAAACCACTGTTTGGGCGCACGGCAGGGCTCGGAAGGGAAGGCACGCCATTTGGCTTTTTGAATGGAAAATTAGCTCCAATCATTAGCGGACACCATGTCGCGTTTGGAGAGCCCCTGTGTGCCTAAACATTGGAGCTCCCGCACAAGTGACCCCATTTTGGAAACTAGACCTCCCAAGGAACTAATCTAGATGTGTGGTGAGCACTTTGAACCCCCAAGTGCTTCACAGAAGTTTATAACGCAGAGCCATGAAAATAAAAAATAATTTTTCTTTTCTCAAAAATGATTTTTTAGCCCACAATTTTTTATTTTCCCAAGGGTAACAGGAGAAATTGGACCCCAAAAGTTGTTGTCCAGTTTCTCCTGAGTACGCTGATACCCCATATGTGGGGGTAAACCACTGTTTTGGCACACGTCAGGGTTCGGAAGGGAAGTAGTGACGTTTTGAAATGCAGACTTTGATGGAATGCTCTGCGGGCGTCAGGTTGCGTTTGCAGAGCCCCTGATGTGCCTAAACAGTAGGAACTCCCCACAATTGACTCCATTTTGGAAACTAGACCCCCAAGGGAACTTATCTAGATGTGTAGTGAGCACTTTGAACCCCCAAGTGCTTCACAGAAGTTTATAACGCAGAGCCGTGAAAATAAAAAATGTGTTTCCTTTCCTCAAAAATCTTTTTTTAGCCCAGAATTTTTTTATTTTTGCAAGAGTAACAGGAGAAATTGGACCCCAAAAGTTGTTGTCCAGTTTCTCCTGAGTACGCTGATACCCCATATGTGGGGGTAAACCACTGTTTTGGCACACGTCGGGGTTCGGAAGGGAAGTAGTGACGTTTTGAAATGCAGACTTTGATGGAATGCTCTGCGGGCGTCAGGTTGCGTTTGCAGAGCCCCTGATATGCCTAAACAGTAGAAACCCCCCACAAGTGACCCCATTTTGGAAACTAGACCCCCCAAGGAACTTATCTAGATGTGTGGTGAGCACGTTCAACCCCCAAGTGCTTCACAGAAGTTTACAACGCAGAGCCGTGAAAATAAAAAATCATTTTTCTTTCCTCAAAAAAGATGTTTTAGCAAGCAATTTTTTATTTTCACAAGGGTAACAGGAGAATTTGGACCCCAATATTTGTTGCCCAGTTTGTTGTGAGTACGCTGATACCCCATATGTGGGGGGAAACCACTGTTTTGGCACACGTCGGGGTTCGGAAGGGAAGTAGTGACGTTTTGAAATGCAGACTTTGATGGAATGCTCTGCGGGCGTCAGGTTGCGTTTGCAGAGCCCCTGATATGCCTAAACAGTAGAAACCCCCCACAAGTGACCCCATTTTGGAAACTAGACCCCCCAAGGAACTTATCTAGATGTGTGGTGAGCACGTTCAACCCCCAAGTGCTTCACAGAAGTTTACAACGCAGAGCCGTGAAAATAAAAAATCATTTTTCTTTCCTCAAAAAAGATGTTTTAGCAAGCAATTTTTTATTTTCACAAGGGTAACAGGAGAATTTGGACCCCAATATTTGTTGCCCAGTTTGTTGTGAGTACGCTGATACCCCATATGTGGGGGTAAACCACTGTTTGGGCACACGTCAGGGCTCGGAAGGGAAGTAGTGACATTTGAAATGCAGACTTTGATGGAATGGTCTGCGGGCGTCACATTGCATTTGCAGAGCCCCTGATGTACCTAAACAGTAGAAACACCCCACAAGTGACCCCATTTTGGAAACTAGACCCCCGAAGGAACTTATCTAGATGTGTGGTGAGCACTTTCAACCCCCAAGTGCTTCACAGAAGTTTATAACGCAGAGCCGTGAAAATAAAAAATAATTGTTCTTTCCTCAAAAATTATGTTTTAGCAAGTAATTTTTTATTTTTGCAAGGGTAACAGGAGAAATTAGACCCCAGCAGTTGTTGCCCAGTTTGTCCTGAGTACGCTGGTACCCCAAATGTGGGGGTAAACCACTGTTTGGGCGCACGTCGGGGCTTGGAAGGGCGGGAGCACCATTTGACTTTTTGAACGCAAGATTGGCTGGAATCAATGGTGGCGCCATGTTGCGTTTGGAGACCCCTGATGTGCCTAAACAGTGGAAACCCCTCAATTCTAACTTCAACACTAACCCCAACACACCCCTAATCCTAATCCCAACTGTAGCCATAACCCTAATCACAACCTTAACCCCAACACACGCCTAACCACAACCCTAACCGCAACACACCCGTAACCCTAATTCCAACCCTAATCCTAACCCTAATCCCAACCGTAACCCTAATCCCAACCCTAACCACAACTGTAACCCCAACACACCCCTAACCCTATCCGTAACCCTAACCACAAGCCTAATCTTAACCCTATTTCAAACCCTAGCCCTAATTCCAACCCTAACTCTAATTCCAACCCTAACCCTAAGGCTATGTGCCCACGTTGCGGATTCGTGTGAGATTTTTCCTCATGATTTTTGAAAAATCTGCAGGTAAAAGGCACTGCGTTTTACCTGCGGATTTACAGCAGATTTCCAGTGTTTTTTTGTGCAGATTTCACCTGCGGATTCCTATTGAGGAACAGGTGTAAAACGCTGCGGAATCCGCACAAAGAATTGACATGCTGCGGAAAATACAACGCAGCGTTTCTGCACGGAATTTTCCGCACCATGGGCACAGCGGATTTGGTTTTCCTTAGGTGTACATGGTACTGTAAACCTGATGGAAAACTGCTTCGAATTCGCAGCGGCCAATCCGCTGCGGATCCGCGGCCAATCCGCTGCGGATCCGCGGCCAATCCGCTGCGGATCCGCGGCCGATCCGCTGCCGATCCGCGGCGGATCCGCTGCCGATCCGCTGCCGATCCGCTGCGGATCCGCGGCCGATCCGCTGCGGATCCGCGGCCGATCCGCTCTGTGTGCACATGCCATAACCCTAACCCTACCCGTAACCCTAACCCTACCCCTAACCCTACCCCTAGTTCTAACCCTAGTTCTAACCCTAACCCTAGTGGAAAAAGAAAAAAAAATATTTTCTTTATTTTATTATTGTCCCTACCTATGGGGGTGATAAAGGGGGGGGTTTATTTATTATTTTTTTATTTTGATCGCTGTGATAGAACCTACCACAGCGATCAAAATGTACCTCTAATGAATCTGCCGGCCGGCGGGCGCACTGAGCATGCGCCCGCCATTTTGGAAGATGGCGGCGCCCATGATGGAGGCGGACGGGGACCGGGAGCCTCGGTAAGTATAAGGGGGGGGAGATCGGGGCACGGGGGGGGCGTCGGAGCACGGGGGGGGTGACATAGGAGCAGGGGGGGAGCGGGCAGGAGGACGGGGGAGCGGACAGCAGGACGGGGGAGCCGGCAGGCGGACGGAGGGGACCGGACCCTATAACGGAGCACTGGGGGGGCGATCGGTGGGGTGGGGGGTGGTCACTTCAGGTTTTCCAGCCATGGCCGATGATATTGCAGCATCGGCCATGGCTGGATTGTAATATTTCACCTGTTTTTTAGGTGAAATATTACAAATCGCTCTGATTGGCAGTTTCACTTTCAACAGCCAATCAGAGCGATCGTAGCCACGGGGGGGTGAAGCCACCCCCCCTGGGCTGAAGTACCACTCCCCCTCTCCCTGCAGATCGGGTAAAATAGGAGTTAACCCCTTCACCCGATCTGCAGGGACGCGATCATTCCATGACGCCACATAGGCGTCATGGGTCGGATTGGCACGGGTTTTCATGACGCCTATGTGGCGTCATGGGTCGGGAAGGGGTTAAACATAGAGTACATACTCACCATTACTTGTCATTTTGATCCCCGAAGCCAGTGTCATCTGTAAAAAAAGATTAAAATAACAAACAACCAATATACTCCCTGTCCTCAAAAATCCACGAGTGTCCCACGACGATCTCCCGTGGAGAACGGCAGCATCAGCTGATGCCACTGCTCTCCAGGGGCTCCAGAAACACAATTACGGGAGGAAGGTATCCTTCCGCACTGTATTCCTCCGCCGCTGTAAAAAAATAGTCCCTGGTCTCACTTTTGGCATTGCTGTGTGAGAAATTTTCCAACACAGCAATTGCCATAGGCCGGCGTCACACTAGCGAGTTTTACGGATGTATGAGAGGTGCAGAAAATACGGATTGCATACGGTACAATGATTCTCTATGGCCCAGCTCCTATCTGCCGAATTTTACTGATCCGTATTATACGGTCTTGTACGGCCGTAGAAAATCGCAGCATGCTGCGTTTGTCACCGTATTGCGCAAAAAAATCGCTAATGAAAGTCTGGGGGCGAGAAATACGGATTACACACGGACCAGCAGTGTGACTTGCGAGAAATACGCAGCGGTGTTCTATAGAAAAGCCGGTAATTCAATTGCTGGCTTTTGATTTCTCCTTCCCAAACCCGACAGGATATGAGACATGATTACATACAGTAAACCATCTCATATCCCCTTTTTTTTGCATATTCCACACTACTAATGTTAGTAGTGTGTATGTGCAAAATTTGGGCGCTGTAGCTTGTAAAATAAAGGGTTAAATCGTGGAAAAAATTGGCGTGGGCTCCTGCGCAATTTTCTCCGCCAGAGTGGTAAAGCCAGTGACTGAGGCCAGATATTAATAGCCTAGAGAGGGACCGTGGTTATTGGCCCCCCCGTGGCTACAAACATCTGCCCCCAGCCACCCCAGAAAAGGCACATCTGGAAGATGCACCTATTCTGGCACTTGGCCACTCTCTTCCCACTCCCGTGTAGCAGTGGGATATGGGGTAATGAAGGGTTAATGTCACCTTGCTATTGTAAGGTGACATTAAGCCAGATTAATAATGGAGAGGCGTCAATTATGACACCTATCCATTATTAATCCAATAGTACGAAATGGTTAATAAAAGACACACATTATTACAAAGTCCTTTAATGAAATAAAGACACAGGTTGTTGTAATATTTTATTATCTGGCAAAAAATGGATGAAACGTGTGGCCATCAGGCGCAATCCGGCAATAATACAACTCTATGAAAAAAAAAAACAGATCCGGCGGAAAAAAACGCATCCTGCGAGCACATTTGCAGGATCCGTGTTTTTCCGCCGGTTCCATTTTTTTCTCATAGAGTTGTATTAGCGCCGGATTGCGCCTGATGGCCACACGTTTCATCATTTTTTTTGCAGGATCCGTCAAAAAAGCTGTTTCCGCGCGGAATTTTCCGCAGCATGTGCATTGTGGTTTTTGTTTTCCATAGGTTTACATGGTACTGTACACTGCATGGAAAACTGCTGCGGATCCGCAGCGTCAAATCCGCTGCGGATCCGCAGCAAAAACCGCAACGTGTGCACATAGCCTGAAGCAGGTTTTGATGCAGTTTTTGGTGCAGTTTTTTATGCTATTTTTGATGCTGTTTTTGATGCAGCTTTTTGTTGTGGTTTTTGATGCAGTTTTTGGTGCAGTTTTTGATGCAGGTTTTTGGTGCGGTTTTTGATGCAGATTTTGGTGCAGTTTTTGATGCAGGCTTTTGGTGTGGTTTTTGATGCAGGTTTTTGGTGTGCTTTTTGATGCAGTTTTTGGTGTGCTTTTTGATGCGGTTTTTAGGCCATGTGCACACGCTGCGGATTCCATTGCAGAATTTTCCGCAGCGTTTTTGAAAAATCCGCAGTGCAAAACCGCTGCAGTTTTTAATGCGGATTTATCGCGGTTTTTATTGCGGCTTCCGCTGCGGTTTTTCACCTGCAGCTTCCTATTGGAGCAGGTGTCAAACTGCTGCGGATACCGCACAAAGAATTAACATGCTGCAGAAAATAAACCGCAGCGTTTCCGCGTGTTTTTTTCCGCAGCATGTGCACAGCGATTTTTGTTTTCCATAGGTTAACATGGTACTGTACACCGCATGGAAAACTGCTGCGGATCCGCAGTGTCAAAAACGCTGCAGATCCGCAGCAAAAACCGCAACGTGTGCACATACCCTTATGCAGTTTTTTATGCAGTTTTTGGTGCGGTTTTTGATGCGGTTTTTTATGCAGTTTTTGGTACAGTTATGATGCAGTTTTTGATGCAGTTTTCGTTCCGTTTTTTGCGCTGTTTTGATGCAGTTTTTGGAAATAAATGGAAAATGTGCATGATTTGAATGGAAACATGCATGAAAAAACGTATTCCGAGGCCGGATTCATCATTTCACATCTCAGTTTCATCCGTTTTTTGCCGGATTCATCGCTGTGCATTTTTTCGCCGGACAGAAAAACCGTTCCTCTGTATGTGTTTTCCGTCCGGCGGAAACAGCTTTTTTGACGGATCCTGCAAAAAACGGATGAAACGTGTGGCCATCAGGCGCAATCCGGCGCTAATACAACTCTGAGAAAAAAACGGATACGGCGGAAAAAAATGGATCCTGCAAATGTGTTCGCAGGATGCCTTTTTTACCCATAGACTTGTATTAGCGACGGATCGCGACGGAGGGCCACACGTCGCGTCCGGACGGACTCGTACCGATGCAAGTATGAAAGAGGCCTTAATGAGCGTTTAATTTATAAAAAAAAAAAAACAGCGTGGGCTCCCGCGCAATTTTCTGCACCAGAGGGGGATAGCCGGGGGCCAATATTTGTAGCCTGCTATGAATATCAGCTCGTAGCTCTCTGCGTAGCCTTTACTGGCTATTAAAGTAGGGGGACCCCCCAAAAAATGACGTGGGGTCCCCCTATATTTTATAGCCAGAAAGGCTACGCAGACAACTGCAGGCTGATATTCATAGCCTAGAGAGGGGCCATGGATATTGCCCCCCCCCCCCCCCCCCCGGCTACAAATACCAGTCCGCAGCCGCCCCAGAAATGGGGCTGTGGGATATGGGGTAATAAGGGGTTAGTGTCACCTTGCTATTGTAAGGTGACATTAAGCCGGGTTAATAACAGAGTGGCGTCAGTAAGACGCCTATCTATTATTAATCCAATAGTAATAAAGGGTTAATAAAACACACACACGTAAGTAAAAAAGTATTTTAATATTCTTCATTTAACCATACTTACCATACTTCAGCGCATGCAAAAAACGTAAAATAATAAACCGTATACTACCATGCCGCCGTAGTCCAATTAATAACGAGTGTCCCAGGACGATCTCCCCTATAGAACAGTGACATCGGGTGATGTCACTGCTCTATAAGACCTTCAGTGACACAGTGACAGGAGACAATGGCTCCTGCAGTGCATCACTGAGATTACTATAGTTCAAAGTCTCACTTTATGGCAATTGCTGCGTGGGAAAATTTCTCACACAGCAATGCCAAAAGTGAGACTAGGGACTATTTTTTTACAGCGGCGGAGGAATACAGTGCGGGAGGATACCTTCCTCCCGTCATTGTGTTCCTGGAGCCCCTGGAGAGCAGTCGCATCAGTGATGCTGCCGTTCTCCACAGGAGATCGTCGTGGGACACTCGTGGATTTTTGCGGACGGAGTATATTGGTTGTTTGTTATTTTAATCTTTTTTACAGGTGACACTGGCTTCGGGGATCAAAATGACAAGTAATGGTGAGTATGTACTCCATGTTTAATGTACTGTATGTCTGTATGTATAGCCCGCACAGAGCCCCGGCAGCCCGCACAGAGCCCCCAGCAGTCACACACAGACCCCCGGCAGCTCACACAGAGCCCCCGGCAGTCACGCACAGACCCCCGGCAGCTCGCACAGAGCCCCCGGCAGTCACGCACAGACCCCCGGCAGCCCGCACAGAGCCCCGGCAGCCCGTTCAGAGCCCCCGGCAGTCATGCACAGACCCCCGGCAGTCCGCACAGAGCCCCGGCAGTCACGCACAGACCCCCGGCAGCTCGCACAGAGCCCCCGGCAGGCACGCGCAGACCCCTGGCAGCCCGCACAGAGCCCCCGGCAGTCACGCACAGACCCCCGGTAGCCCGCACAGAGCCCCGGCAGGCCCGTACAGACCCCCGGCAGCCCGCACAGAGCCCCGGCAGGCCCGTACAGACCCCCTGCAGCCCACACAGAGCCCCGGCAGGCCCACACAGAGCCCCGGCAGGCCCGCACAGAGCCCTGGCAGGCCCACACAGAGCCCCGGCAGGCCCGCACAGACCCCGCCCGCACACACAGACACGCACAGTGTCCGCCCACGCACCGCCCACACTCTTCCCCCCTCCGGAACAGGATGTAAAAGGACAGAAAGTGCTTATTTACATTCCGATATTTGTGTCCCATTGACTTGCATTGGTATCGGGTATCGGTATTGCCTGGGGGCGATATATTTTTTGGATATCGGCCGATCCAATCTGATACTGATACTTCTGGATATCGGAAGGTATCGCTCAACACACTGGAGACTTGTCCTGTGTGAACTGCGAGCAGGAGGGTGAGGCCTGGGTCAAAGTGGGACTGTCCTACAGTAACCAATCAGATGCCAGCTTCTGTTTCCTCCACATAGGTGGAGAAATGATACACTTGATCTGATTGGTTGTTATCGGCAACCACTTTAAAAAGCGTCCCTGTCACCACACAAGGCCCCGTTCCATAATATGGGGGGAGCAGTTGGGTCACTGTTATCTATTATTTTTGCCTCGGGCTGTTTTCTGACGTCTTTTTGTGCCAAATTAATTAAAAATGCTCTTTAGTTCTGTGTTTAATTTGTGTTGCAACTTTTTTTTAATCACAAAAAGCCGCCTATGCATCTAAAGTGAAGCAAAAATTGCATCATGGTTTCAGGTATGCATAAAACAAACCTGGTGGGGGGTAGGAGACAGAGGCTGGAGTTGTGACTAAAAAGAATGATGAAAAAAACAAACACTGCCCACAATGGCAAAGTGGGAAATACGAGCACATACAAAGTGAAACTGGACAGATGAATATGGCGCAAGCAGCAAAAAAAAACTGTGCAAAACACTAGAAAAAACTGAGGAAAACAGGTGTAAATGTAATAATAAAGCAGACCTAGGCCCCGGTCACACGGTCAGTATTTTACCTCTGCATTTGTAGCCCAAAACCTGGAGTGGGACAGTCAGGAAAAGTATAAGACCGGGTGCACACGATCCGGAACTGCCAGCGCTTTGGACGTAGCACATGTTCACGGTGTACAAAGCGCTGCCGTCTATTGAACACAGGTGAATCTGCATGTGATCACTAAACCGTGCAGATTCACCGCGCCCAATACATTGTATGGGTCAAATTTCTCTTGCGGAGACGCTAGACATGCTGCTGTCTGGACAGACACTCCTGCTCTCTTGGCAAGAAGAAAATTGCTTGGTGCGTTTCTGCTGCTTTTTTTTCCTGTGTTTTTGTCACAGTACATTAAATGCTACTTATGCAGCACCCAACCCACAGCAGCCAGATGTTACAGCACAGTGGATAGGATTTCAATAAATCCCATGTCCACTATGCGTCCACAGATGCCCACTGCTCACCCGCAGAGACGGACATGTGGTGCATCTCTCCAGCTGAGATCCGATGTTTTAGCCTGGGGGACAGTATCCATGGCCCATTCTTAGGCTATTAATATCAGCTCGCAGCTGTCTGCATAGCCTTTGCTGGTTATTAATTATAGGGGGACCCTACGTCATTTTTTTTAGGGTCTCCCATTTTAATAGTAAAGACTAAGTATACAGTTGTGAGCTGATATTAATAGCTTGGGAAGCTCCATGAGTATTACCCCTTCCCAGGCTATAAACATCTGCCCCCAGCTGTTGGCTTTCCCTCTGCTGCTTACGAAAATTGCGCTTGAGCCCATGCCATTTTTTCCTGAAAATTAATCTTTTATTAATTAAATACATGTACAGTAATTTGCACACACACTTCACTAATTGTATTTGTCACATCTATATATCTATTCTATAAGTATTTATGTAATCCATCTCTTCTATCCTTTCGGCTACTGCTGTGATTTTACAGTACACGGCAGATGAATTGCCGGCTTTTCTTCTATCTATGTAATAAATATACATATATATGTGTCTGTCACTGACATCTATATATATATATGTGTGTGTGTGTGTTTTGACAAATATCTCCTTCCAAAACGACGTGTAAATGACAGAGAATTGCTGTATGTAAAAGCTCATGTTAAAATGGCATTGCAATCGGATAGCAATCGCAATGCATTCGGATGTAAATCGGCGCATAAAGTATGCTGGAGGAAAATCTCCGGGTTTTATATCACTGACACCATAAGGTGTAGAGAAACATATCTCCCCTCCAGCACTTTACCAGTGACTTCGTCACAAGGCCTAAAGTTAAAGATGACACATTTCGTTGGTATTTTAGGTAAAAATAAAAAAAATATCCTTGGAAATTTGTGTGCTCAGATAACTTTGACCAAGGTTTCAGACCTTAATTAGTTTGTTAGGGTTATGGCTTGTTCACTATCATCGATAGGAAAGGACAGGGGATGCAAATTTCACAGCTTTATAAAAACCCAGCCTCCTCTAACCTTGTGCCAAAAACAGCAGCCAAGTTTTCTTCTAAGCAGCTGCCTAGCACTATGAAAATGGTGGAGGCCCACAAAGCAGGAGAAGACTATAAGAATATAGCAAAGAGTTTTCAAGTTGCACTTTCCGCAGTCTGAAATATAATTAAGAAATGGCAGTTAACAGGATCAGTGGAGATCAAGATAAGGTCTGGAAGACGAAGCAAAATTTTAGTGAGAACTGCTCGTAGGATTGCTAGAGAGGCAAATCTTAACCCCCACTTGACTTTCAGGAAAAGAACATCTCACCAACCATTAAGCATGGGGGTGGATCAATCATGCTTTGGGGTTGTGTTACAGCCAAAGACACGGGAAACATTTCAAGGGTAGAGGGAAGAATGGATTCAATGAAACTTCAACAAATTATTGATGCAAACATAACACCATCTGTAAAAATGCTGAAGTTGAAAAGAGGATGGCTTCTACAAATAGATAATAATTCTAAACACACCTCAAAATCCACAATAGGCTACCTCAAAAGGCGCAAGCTGAAGGTTTTACAATGGCCCTCACAGTTCCCTGATCTGAATATCATTGAAAATCTGTGGCTAGACTTCAAAATAGCTGAGTATTCAAGATGATCCAGGAATCTCACAGAACTGGAAGAATTTTCCAATGGAGAATGGATGAAAATCCCTCAAAAAAGTATTGAAAGACTGTTGGCTGGCTACAAAAAGCATTTACAAGATGTGATCATTTCAAAAGGTGTTTCTACTAGGTACTATCCATGCAGGATGCCCAAACCTTTGCATCAGACTATTTTCCTTTTGGTAATTCTTAAAATGTAAAAGATGAAAATATATATTTTTATTTTGCCTAAAATACAAAGCAAATGTGTCATCTTTAACTTTAGGCATTTTCGAGATCATTTAATCTTCAGCTTGCTTAACTGTTCATAATAACATTAATTTTGACCAGGAGTGCCCAAATTTGTACATGTTATATACAGTTTAGGGGTTCCACAGCTACGTATATGCTGTATGATGTCCCCTACAGATCCCCTATATACAGTATGATGCCTCCTGTAACGGATCGTACAGGGGGAGGGGTGTGTCGACTTCGCTCACCTCTGGGGAGGGTAGAGAATGACCTAGCAGGGATCAGCTCTCTGGCACCACCACTTACCCCAGGTCAGTTAGGGAGCTGCACCGAGGGCAAATAGTCGCTGGAGAGGTTTCCCTTATAGGTACGAGTTATTGAGGAGCTCCCAGTAAGGGAGAATATATATCATCAGTCCAGGCTGGGGATATATATATAAGCCTCCTGGCTGTAACTGTCAGAGTCCCTCACTAACACAGTACTGTATGCTGCCACCAGTTCCTCATCTAATATATAAAGCTGAATGTGTGTGTGTGTGTATGTATGTATGTATGTATGTATGTCCGGGATTGGCATCTGAACCGTAGCAGCTACAGCCACAAAATTTTGCACAGTCACACGTCTGGACCCCGAGAGCGTCATAGGCTATGTTGTGAGGTGAAATTTTAACCCCGCGCTTTCCAATTCACCAAACAATTTTGCCCCTATCTACATAATGGGGAAAAAGTGAAAGGAAAAGTGTTGGAGGCGTCGCAGCTACAGGCACAAAATTTTGCACAGTCACACGTCTGGACCCTGAGAGCGTCAAAGCTATATTGTGAGGTGAAATTTTAACCCCGCGCTTTCCAAGTCACCAAACAATTTTGCCCCTATCTACATAATGGGGAAAAAATGAAAGGAAAAGTGTTGGAGGCAAATTAACAGCTGCCAGATGTGAACAAGGGGGACTTAAAGAATGACAGCGATGGCACCAAAGAGTATATACTGTACAGTTGCTAAGGTGGGGCCCCAACATGGGATAATCACACCACCACGGGGATATGAACACACACACAAAATGCGCCACACACTACCACGTGCTCGAACACATATACCACCCTCAGTGCACATTTCACCACACATACACCAACCTCGCCACATAAAAGTAGAAACACAAAAGTCGCCGCTCAAAACTCGCCACGCGCAAAACTCTCCACATGCAAAACTCGCCACACGTGCAAAACTCGCCACACGCAAAACTTGCACACGCAGAAAAATTGCCACACGCAGAAAAATTGCCACATGCACAAAAGTTGCAACACATGCAAAAGTTGCCTCACACAAAACTTGCACATACTCAAAAGGCACCACACATAAAACTCGCCACGCGCAAAACTCGCCATGCGCAAAACTTGCTGCACACAACTTGCTACACTAACCTGTCACATGCAACTCGACACACAAAAAGTTGCTACACGAATGTCGCCACACAAAACTCATCTCACAAAAGTCCCTACATGCATGTCGCCACACGCAACTCAACACACACAACTTGACACACGAAACTCGCCCTAAAACACACACAAGTCTGGTATCCTTCAAAAATAAAAATCTGATTAATAAGCAGACAAACTACAAGAGCAACAAATGTACCATATAGGAATCCGGCAGCTGTCAGTCACATGACCAGTCTATTATGTGTATGTGTGAGCTAATATATACTGCCAGGGGGTGGGCTTACTGTTGGCTGGGGATTTATCAGGCTGCCATTTTAGCTTACAAATACTGAGGTAAAAATACTGACCAAATAACGTGTGAACGAGGGCTAATACAGGAGGAGATGGCATACAGCTATATACTATATACAGGAGATGACACACAGGTATATACTATTTACAGGGGAGATGACACACAGGTATATACTATATACAGGAGGAGATGACACACAGATATATACTATATACAGGAGAGATGACACACAGGTATATACTATATAGAGGAGGAGATGACATACAGGTACATACTACATACAGGAGGAGATGACATACAGGTATATACTATATACAGGAGCAGATTACCTACAGGTATATAGTATATACAGGAGGAGATGACACAGGTATATGCTATGTATAGGAGGAGATGACATACAGGTATATACTATATACAGGAGATGACACACAGATATATACTATATATAGGTGAGATGACACACAGGTATATACTATATACAGGAGATTACATACAGGTATATCTAATATATAAAGCTGAATGTGTGTATGTATGTATGTGTGTATGTCCGGGATTGGCATCTGTACCGTCGCAGCTACAGCCACAAAATTTTGCACAGTCACACGTCTGGACCCCGAGAGCGTCATAGGCTATGTTGTGAGGTGAAATTTTAACCCCGCGCGTTCCAATTCACCAAACAATTTTGCTCCTATCTACATAATGGGGAAAAAGTGAAGGGAAAAGTGTTGGAGGAAAATTGACAGCTGCCAGATGTGAACAATGAGGACTTAAAGAATGAGAGCGATGGCGACAAAGAGTATATACCGTACAGTTGCTAAGGTGGGGCCCCGACATGGGATACTCACCACACACGGGGATATGAACACAAACACAAAATGCGCCACACACTACCACGTGCTTGAACACATATACCACCCTCAGCACACATTTCACCACACACACACACCAACCTCGCCACATAAAAGTCGAAACACAAAAGTCACCACTCAAAACTCGCTACATGCAAAACTCGCCATATGCAAAACTAGGCTCACGCAAAACTCGCCACACGTGCAAAACTCACCTCATGGAAAACTCACCTCATGCAAAACTTGCACACACAGAAAAATTGCCACATGTACAAAAGTTGCACCACATGCAAAAGTTGCCTCACACAAAACTTGCACATACTCAAAATGCACCACACATAAAACTCGCCACGCGCAAAACTCGCCATGCACAAATCTTGCTGCACACAACTTGCTACACTAACCTGTCACATGCAACTCAACACACAAAATGTTGCTACACGCATGTCGCCACACAAAACTCATCTCACAAAAGTCGCTACATGCATGTCGCCACACGCAACTCAACACACACAACTTGACACATAAAACTCGCCCTAAAACACACACAAGTCTGGTATTGTCCTTCAAAAATAAAAATCTGATTAATAAGCAAACTACAAGAGCAACAAATGTACCATATAGGAAATACGGCAGCTGTCAGTCACATGACCTGTCTATTATGTGTATGTGTGAGCTAATATATACTGCCAGGGGGGAGGGCTTCCTGTTGGCTGGGGATTTATCAGGCTGCCAATAGCAACCAATCACAGCTCAGCTTCTATTTTGCTACAGTTAATTAACCTGAGCTCTGATTGGTTAATATAGGCAACAAAGACATTCTCAGTATAACAAAGCTAATATATGTTGTGAAATGCTTCTATTTGCTTAGTTTTTGCCTTTTAATAATTACATTTCTATCTATTTGTTTTGTGGTTTTTGTGTGCAGAATAAATTTTTGTTAACACATTCTATTTTGCTAACAGCAGTCATTAACCCGGGCGAAGCCGGGTAGTACAGCTAGTCTAATATATAAAGTTGAATGTGTGTATGTGTGTGTGTATGTATGTATGTATGTATGTATGTCCGGGATTGGCATCTGAACCGTCGCAGCTACAGCCACAAAATTTTGCACAGTCACACGTCTGGACCCCGAGAGCGTCATAGGCTATGTTGTGAGGTGAAATTTTAACCCCGCGCTTTCCAATTCACCAAACAATTTTGCCCCTATCTACATAATGGGGAAAAGTGAAAGGAAAAGTGTTGGAGGTGTCGCAGCTACAGGCACAAAATTTTGCACAGTTACACGTCTGGACCCTGAGAGCGTCAAAGCTATGTTGTGAGGTGAAATTTTAACCCCGCGCTTTCCAATTCACCAAACAATTTTGCCCCTATCTACATAATGGGGAAAAAATGAAATGAAAAGTGTTGGAGGCAAATTAACAGCTGCCAGATGTGAACAAGGGGGACTTAAAGAATGACAGCGATGGCGCCAAAGAGTATATACTGTACAGTTGCTAAGGTGGGGCCCCAACATGGGATAATCACCACACCACCACGGGGATATGAACACACACACAAAATGCGCCACACACTACCACGTGCTCGAACACATATACCACCCTCAGCGCACATTTCACCACACATACACCAACCTCGCCACATAAAAGTAGAAACACAAAAGTCGCCGCTCAAAACTCGCCACGCGCAAAACTCTCCACATGCAAAACTCGCCACACGTGCAAAACTCACCTCATGGAAAACTCGCCACACGCAAAACTTGCACACGCAGAAAAATTGCCACACGCAGAAAAATTGCCACATGCACAAAAGTTGCAACACATGCAAAAGTTGCCTCACACAAAACTTGCACATACTCAAAAGGCACCTAAAACTCGCCACGCGCAAAACTCGCCATGCGCAAAACTTGCTGCACACAACTTGCTACACTAACCTGTCACATGCAACTCGACACACAAAAAGTTGCTACACGCATGTCGCCACACAAAACTCATCTCACAAAAGTCCCTACATGCATGTCGCCACACGCAACTCAACACACACAACTTGACACACGAAACTCGCCCTAAAACACACACAAGTCTGGTATTATCCTTCAAAAATAAAAATCTGATTAATAAGCAGACAAACTACAAGAGCAACAAATGTACCATATAGGAATCCGGCAGCTGTCAGTCACATGACCAGTCTATTATGTGTATGTGTGAGCTAATATATACTGCCAGGGGGTGGGCTTACTGTTGGCTGGGAATTTATCAGGCTGCCATTTTAGCTTACAAATACTGAGGTAAAAATACTGACCAAATAACGTGTGAACGAGGGCTAATACAGGAGGAGATGACATACAGATATATACTATATACAGGAGGAGATGACACACAGGTATATACTATTTACAGGGGAGATGACACACAGGTATATACTATATACAGGAGGAGATGACACACAGATATAAACTATATACAGGAGAGATGACACACAGGTATATACTATATAGAGGAGGAGATGACATACAGGTACATACTACATACAGGAGGAGATGACATACAGGTATATACTATATACAGGAGGAGATGACACACAGGTATATAATATATACAGGAGCAGATTACCTACAGGTATATAGTATATACAGGAGGAGATGACATACAGGTATATGCTATGTATAGGAGGAGATAACATACAGGTATATACTATATACAGGAGGAGATGACACACAAATATATACTATATATAGGTGAGATGACACACAGGTATATACTATATACAGGAGATTATATACAGGTATATCTAATATATAAAGCTGAATGTGTGTATGTATGTATGTGTGTATGTCCGGGATTGGCATCTGCACCGTCGCAGCTACAGCCACAAAATTTGCACAGTCACACGTCTGGACCCCGAGAGCGTCATAGGCTATGATGTGAGGTGAAATTTTAACCCCGCGCTTTCCAATTCACCAAACAATTTTGCCCCTATCTACATAATGGGGAAAAAGTGAAGGGAAAAGTGTTGGAGGAAAATTGACAGCTGCCAGATGTGAACAATGAGGACTTAAAGAATGAGAGCGATGGCGCCAAAGAGTATATACCGTACAGTTGCTAAGGTGGGGCCCCGACATGGGATAATTACCACACACGGGGATATGAACACAAACACAAAATGCGCCACACACTACCACGTGCTTGAACACATATCACCCTCAGCACACATTTCACCACACATACACCAACCTCGCCACATAAAAGTCGAAACCCAAAAGTCACCACTCAAAACTCGCAACGCGCAAAACTCGCTACATGCAAAACTCGCCATATGCAAAACTAGGCTCACGCAAAACTCGCCACACGTGCAAAACTCACCTCATGGAAAACTCACCTCATGCAAAACTTGCACACACAGAAAAATTGCCACATGTACAAAAGTTGCACCACATGCAAAAGTTGCCTCACACAAAACTTGCACATACTCAAAACCAACCACACGTAAAACTCACCACGCGCAAAACTCGCCATGCACAAATCTTGCTGCACACAACTTGCTACACTAACCTGTCACATGCAACTCGACACACAAAATGTTGCTACACGCATGTCACCACACAAAACTCATCTCACAAAAGTCGCTACATGCATGTCGCCACACGCAACTCAACACACACAACTTGACATATGAAACTCGCCCTAAAACACACACAAGTCTGGTATTGTCCTTCAAAAATAAAAATCTGATTAATAAGCAGACAAACTACAAGAGCAACAAATGTACCATATAGGAAATACGGCAGCTGTCAGTCACGTGACCTGTCTATTATGTGTATGTGTGAGCTAATATATACTGCCAGGGGGGAGGGCTTACTGTTGGCTGGGGATTTATCAGGCTGCCAATAGCAACCAATCACAGCTCAGCTTCTATTTTGCTACAGTTAATTAACCTGAGCTCTGATTGGTTAATATAGGCAACAAAGACATTCTCAGTATAACAAAGCTAATATATGTTGTGAAATTCTTCTATTAGCTTAGTTTTTGCCTTTTAATAATTACATTTCTATCTATTTTGTGGTTTTTGTGTGCAGAATAAATTTTTGTTAACACATTCTATTTTGCTAACAGCAGTCATTAACCCGGGCGAAGCCGGGTAGTACAGCTAGTCTAATATATAAAGCTGAATGTGTGTGTGTGTGTATGTATGTATGTATGTATGTATGTCCGGGATTGGCATCTGAACCGTAGCAGCTACAGCCACAAAATTTTGCACAGTCACACGTCTGGACCCCGAGAGCGTCATAGGCTATGTTGTGAGGTGAAATTTTAACCCCGCGCTTTCCAATTCACCAAACAATTTTGCCCCTATCTACATAATGGGGAAAAAGTGAAAGGAAAAGTGTTGGAGGCGTCGCAGCTACAGGCACAAAATTTTGCACAGTCACACGTCTGGACCCTGAGAGCGTCAAAGCTATATTGTGAGGTGAAATTTTAACCCCGCGCTTTCCAAGTCACCAAACAATTTTGCCCCTATCTACATAATGGGGAAAAAATGAAAGGAAAAGTGTTGGAGGCAAATTAACAGCTGCCAGATGTGAACAAGGGGGACTTAAAGAATGACAGCGATGGCACCAAAGAGTATATACTGTACAGTTGCTAAGGTGGGGCCCCAACATGGGATAATCACACCACCACGGGGATATGAACACACACACAAAATGCGCCACACACTACCACGTGCTCGAACACATATACCACCCTCAGTGCACATTTCACCACACATACACCAACCTCGCCACATAAAAGTAGAAACACAAAAGTCGCCGCTCAAAACTCGCCACGCGCAAAACTCTCCACATGCAAAACTCGCCACACGTGCAAAACTCGCCACACGCAAAACTTGCACACGCAGAAAAATTGCCACACGCAGAAAAATTGCCACATGCACAAAAGTTGCAACACATGCAAAAGTTGCCTCACACAAAACTTGCACATACTCAAAAGGCACCACACATAAAACTCGCCACGCGCAAAACTCGCCATGCGCAAAACTTGCTGCACACAACTTGCTACACTAACCTGTCACATGCAACTCGACACACAAAAAGTTGCTACACGCATGTCGCCACACAAAACTCATCTCACAAAAGTCCCTACATGCATGTCGCCACACGCAACTCAACACACACAACTTGACACACGAAACTCGCCCTAAAACACACACAAGTCTGGTATCCTTCAAAAATAAAAATCTGATTAATAAGCAGACAAACTACAAGAGCAACAAATGTACCATATAGGAATCCGGCAGCTGTCAGTCACATGACCAGTCTATTATGTGTATGTGTGAGCTAATATATACTGCCAGGGGGTGGGCTTACTGTTGGCTGGGGATTTATCAGGCTGCCATTTTAGCTTACAAATACTGAGGTAAAAATACTGACCAAATAACGTGTGAACGAGGGCTAATACAGGAGGAGATGGCATACAGCTATATACTATATACAGGAGATGACACACAGGTATATACTATTTACAGGGGAGATGACACACAGGTATATACTATATACAGGAGGAGATGACACACAGATATATACTATATACAGGAGAGATGACACACAGGTATATACTATATAGAGGAGGAGATGACATACAGGTACATACTACATACAGGAGGAGATGACATACAGGTATATACTATATACAGGAGGAGATGACACACAGGTATATACTATATACAGGAGCAGATTACCTACAGGTATATAGTATATACAGGAGGAGATGACACAGGTATATGCTATGTATAGGAGGAGATGACATACAGGTATATACTATATACAGGAGATGACACACAGATATATACTATATATAGGTGAGATGACACACAGGTATATACTATATACAGGAGATTACATACAGGTATATCTAATATATAAAGCTGAATGTGTGTATGTATGTATGTGTGTATGTCCGGGATTGGCATCTGTACCGTCGCAGCTACAGCCACAAAATTTTGCACAGTCACACGTCTGGACCCCGAGAGCGTCATAGGCTATGTTGTGAGGTGAAATTTTAACCCCGCGCGTTCCAATTCACCAAACAATTTTGCTCCTATCTACATAATGGGGAAAAAGTGAAGGGAAAAGTGTTGGAGGAAAATTGACAGCTGCCAGATGTGAACAATGAGGACTTAAAGAATGAGAGCGATGGCGACAAAGAGTATATACCGTACAGTTGCTAAGGTGGGGCCCCGACATGGGATACTCACCACACACGGGGATATGAACACAAACACAAAATGCGCCACACACTACCACGTGCTTGAACACATATACCACCCTCAGCACACATTTCACCACACACACACACCAACCTCGCCACATAAAAGTCGAAACACAAAAGTCACCACTCAAAACTCGCTACATGCAAAACTCGCCATATGCAAAACTAGGCTCACGCAAAACTCGCCACACGTGCAAAACTCACCTCATGGAAAACTCACCTCATGCAAAACTTGCACACACAGAAAAATTGCCACATGTACAAAAGTTGCACCACATGCAAAAGTTGCCTCACACAAAACTTGCACATACTCAAAATGCACCACACATAAAACTCGCCACGCGCAAAACTCGCCATGCACAAATCTTGCTGCACACAACTTGCTACACTAACCTGTCACATGCAACTCAACACACAAAATGTTGCTACACGCATGTCGCCACACAAAACTCATCTCACAAAAGTCGCTACATGCATGTCGCCACACGCAACTCAACACACACAACTTGACACATAAAACTCGCCCTAAAACACACACAAGTCTGGTATTGTCCTTCAAAAATAAAAATCTGATTAATAAGCAAACTACAAGAGCAACAAATGTACCATATAGGAAATACGGCAGCTGTCAGTCACATGACCTGTCTATTATGTGTATGTGTGAGCTAATATATACTGCCAGGGGGGAGGGCTTCCTGTTGGCTGGGGATTTATCAGGCTGCCAATAGCAACCAATCACAGCTCAGCTTCTATTTTGCTACAGTTAATTAACCTGAGCTCTGATTGGTTAATATAGGCAACAAAGACATTCTCAGTATAACAAAGCTAATATATGTTGTGAAATGCTTCTATTTGCTTAGTTTTTGCCTTTTAATAATTACATTTCTATCTATTTGTTTTGTGGTTTTTGTGTGCAGAATAAATTTTTGTTAACACATTCTATTTTGCTAACAGCAGTCATTAACCCGGGCGAAGCCGGGTAGTACAGCTAGTTAGATATAAGCCCCGTCCGACAACAGGCTTATATGGGTCAGAAACTAATCCTGGGGTAGCGTATAATAACCATCCGAGAGTGTAGACGTGAGGATTAATGAATCGAGATAAAAGAGCAGCCCAAGATTAGTTTTGCATTTAATCGCCGAATGGCCCACTAGAAAAATACAGGTATATATATACCAAGAACAAATATACAAGTATACAGTCAGGAGTGTAGTAGAAGGGTAGGGTACAGATAGATTACAATTACCATGTGAAATAGCATGTGACCATCTTTGTTATGTGATTCTTTGGCCACATCAGATAATGGGCCTCCTGCCAGTAGAAAAACTCAGTTCAAAATGAGAAGCTGCCCATTATCCTCTAGGCTGCTCCTTCCCACACGTTGCACCAACCCCTGGGATGTGCAGCCTCTCTCCTCCCATAACTGAAAGCATGGTTTTCTGTCCTGAAATGTGGGTGCCCATATCTTTCTGTCTGAAGCTCTAAATAAGACGGCGGCGGCACCACTGGGTTCTGCTGGATTTTATCTGTGCAGGGTGACCAAATACGGCTACCGTATTTAGTTTCTGGTAACTATGCATTATAACTCAATAACGAAGAGTTCTAGAGGTGGCTGTATGGTATGGGCTTGTGGGGAAAGGAATGCAGATTCCAATTATGTGCTTGGCTAGGTTCAGGGATATTGCATCCTTATATCATAGGTCATTTTCTAGATTCAATATCTCAGAGCCTTGTGCTGGGATCTGTGGTGCCACTATGTCTGCATGTCAGCCTGAGTCAATCAAAGGAAGACAATTGGCTGGCAACTGCACAAGAGTTCACACCACTGTGATAATTGCTGGACTTGGTGTTGGGCGACACAGGGTCTATGCCTTGTGGCTCTCCTGGAGAGAGTTTCAAAGACCTAGTGGCTCAAGCTAATTAAAAAAAAAATTGAACTTCTGGAGTGAGTTTGCTGCTCTGAAAGTAAAGGGGCCGAATAATATTGCACTCCCCACTTTTCAGTTTTTGAATTTCCACAAAAATTTAAAATAATCAATAAATTTCGTTCAACTTCACAATTGTGTTCCACTTATTGTTGATTCTTCACCAAAAATTTACATTTGGTATCTTTATGTTTGAAGCATGATATGTGGGAAAAGGTTGAAAAGTTCCAGGAAGCCGAATACTTTCGCAAGGCACTGTATCTAGTTAGATGTCCCCCACAGCTCCCTTATATACAGTAGTATGTCCCCACATCCCCCCTATATGCAGTTTGAGGCTCCCACAAGTAATAACTGCTAAAGTAATTAAAAAAAACTCAACTCATTGCGTTCACCTGGCATGCTGCTCCAGTCTCTGCAGCATGTGGTCAGAGGTTTCTGTAACTCTTAATGTAACATCTGCACCTGTCCACAGGTATTTTGGCCAGCTTCTTGCTAGCAAACTGCTTCAGTTGTCAGGGTGCCTTTTCCAGACTGTATGTTTCATTTCCTTTCACAGATGTTCATAGGATTTAGATGAGGACTCATAGAAGCCACTTCAGAAGAGTCCAATTCTTTGCTCTTAGCCATTGTTGGATGTTTTCAACTGTGTTGTTTTGAGTCACTATCCTGTTGGCGGAGCCATGACCTGCGCCTCAGACCAAACTTTCTGACACTAGGCAGTACATTTAGCTCCAGAATGCCTTGATTTTCCTGCAAATTGCAAAATAGTCTTGGAGAAAGTAAATATCACACCCCCCAACAAGCCTTACCATATGACTTAGGATAAACGCTAAACTAGAATCTCAAATTTCAGACAGTGTCTCAGGGTATTGCCCATTGTCAGTGCAAAGTATGAGATCTTATTTGGCTGTATGAGAGGCTTAAGACTGGGATCTAAGGGGTAAAGTTTCTCCTTGTGGATATGCCTGACATGTCAGTGTAAGGGGACTTATATATATGCTGTACAGTGCTCAATTTTATTGTACCCTGCACAGAGTCAAGATACTCTATGCAACAAAGTAGCCCCAAAACCGCAAAGAAGCACCAAAACATATCAGAGTCTCCTCCATGTTTCATAGTAAGTACAATATACTTTTCTTTGCTTAATTTTGGTTCTTGGATCATCGCAATGTGACTTGCCAAAAAGCTTCAGCTTTGTTTCATCTGTCCAAAGGATATTCTCCCAAAACCTTTGTGGTTTGTCAATATGTATTTTGCCAAATTCCTGTTTCTCTTTTTTATGATTTGCTTTTAACAGTGGTTAAAGCCTTTATCTTTATCATGTCTTTAAAAGATACTTTAACGGTACTTTCCTGCATGCAACCTCCGATCCTCACAAGATCTCCTTCTCTACTCCCCTCTTATCTCCTCTTCCCACAATCGCATACAAGATTTCTCTAGTGCATCCCCCCTACTCTGGAACTCTCTACCACAACATATTAGACTCTCACCTACCATCGAAACCTTCAAAAAGAACCTGAAGACCTACCTCTTCCGACAAGCCTACAACCTGCAGTAACCACCGATCGACCAAACCGCTGCACGACCACCTCTATCCTCACCAACTGTATCCTCACCCATCCCTTGTAGATTGTGAGCCTTCACGGGCAGGGTCCTCTCTCCTCCTGTACCAGTTGCGACTTGTATTGTTCAAGATTATTGTACCTGATTTTATTATGTATACCCCTCCTCACATGTAAAGCGCCATGGAATAAATGGCGCTATAATAAATAATAATAATAACAGAAGGGTAGCAGCAATTCTGTCCACATGTATGCACATTAGACTGTCAGCTGATCCTGCCGATATCAGTGGGTATGGACAATTTTAGTCTGTATGTGGGGGGCTTAAGTGATTAGATTAACCCACCAATCATACATTTCTAACCTATTATGTTGGTAAGGGAGAAATGTTTGTCAGATGATCCCTTTAAAGCACCACTCCAGCATAAGGTTAAATTGGCTGTGGTTCAAGAGCTGAGATCCTCACTGATTTACTCAAATGGAGGGCAGAAGTATCTATGACCTCTACCCCTCTGCTTTGATGAGGCAGGATTAGCGAAATATGGGCTCATGCCTTCTATGTGGAAGGTCTTAGCTAGCTCTGCCTCTCCAGTGAGAACCAATCAGACATAAAGTGGCACATCGCTTAGGTTGTGCAGTTTTACCTTTTCATTTCAGCAATCAGCAGGAGTTTGAGCACCCAGTATTTAGCCCACGAAAATGTATCACATAAAATTAAATAGTTAATCAATTGCGTGGTTTTCAAGTGCAAATTAAATCTACTTGTGCAATATGTTAAAGTAATCATATACTCTGTGCTTCAATTTCTCACCATTTTCAGGATTTTTGTTGGCTGTCAATTGACGAATGCGATAACATCTAGTTTGTGTGAGCAGAAGACTATGTTCACATCAATAGCGAAGCATCACTGAAACATCCTGTGTGCATATTCCAGCACATGAGTATACAGTGGCTTGCTAAAGTATTCACCCGATTGCAATTTTTCATGCTTAGCTACCTCACAACCTGGAATTTCACTGGGGTTTTTTGAGGGTGTGCATGAGTTCATGTAAAGAACATGCTTACAACTGTGAACATTTGGTTTTCTTTTTATTGTCAAGCAAACAACAAATAAGACAAAATAACTGAAAACTTCAGTGTACAGAACTGTTCACCCCATAAAGTCAGTACTACAGTACTATGTACAGCCTCATTCAGCTGGAAGTCATTTTGGATAAGTCTCTATGAGCTTTCCATATCTAGCCTCAGGTATTTTTGCCTATTCCTCAAGGCAAAATTGCACCAACTCCTTCAAGTTAGATGGTTTCCTCTGGCGAACAGCAATCTTCAAGTCTGACCACAAATTCTCAATTGGATTAAGTTCTGGGCTTTGACTAGGCCACTCCAAAACATTTACAGGTTTGCACTTAATCCGCTCGAGTGTTGCTTTAGCAGTATGATTTGAGTCATTGTCTTGCTGGAAGGTGAACCTCCATCCCAGTCTCAAATCACTGACAGACTGAATCAGGTTTTGCTCAAGAATATCCCTATATTATGCACCATCCATCTTCCCCTCGACTTGGACCATTTTTTCTGCCCTGTTGCCAAAAAACAACCCTACAGCATGATGCTGCCACCACCATGTTTCTCTGTGGGGATGGTGATCTTGGGGTGATCAGCTGTGTTGGTTTGGCGCCATACATAGTGTTTACCTGGTGGCCAAAAAATAAAATTTTGGTCTCATCTGACCACAGCACCTCCCTCCATATATTTGGGGAGTCTCCCACGTGTCTTTTGGTAAATTCAAAATGAGCCTTACAATTTTTGTGTGTAAGTAAAGGTCTTTTTTTCTGCACACTCTCCCACTCTTGTGGTTGTATGGACAGATATTCCAGTCTCTGCTTTGCAACTCTGTAATTCCTTCCTTCAGTAAAAAAAAAAAAGAAGTATATATTTTTTTAAATCATTGTAAAAATATTTTAAAAAAAATCACAAATAATTCTAAGAATCAATATATTCTATCACTAAATAAATATTTGAATGAAAAAAAATCTAAACAATAAAAGTACACATATTTAGTATCGGCGCATCCGCAATGACCCGATGTATAAAACTGTCCCACTAGTTAACCCCTTTAGTGAACACCATAAAAAAACAAGGCAAAAAACAATGTTTTATCATCATACCGCCGAACAAAAAGTGGAATAACACGTGATAAAAAAGACGGATATAAATAAACATGGTACCGCTGAAAACATCATCTTGTCCCGCAAAAAAAAAGGTGCCATACAGCTCCATAAGCAGAAAAATAATAAAGTTATAGCTCTCAGAATAAAGTGATGCAAAAATAAATATTTTCTCTATAAAAGCACCAAAACATAAAAAAAAGATATAAATGAGGTATAGCTGTAATCGTACTTACCCGAAGAATAAAACTTCCTTATCAATTTTACTACACACGAAATGGTATAAACGCCCCCCCAAAAGAAATTCATGAATTGCTGTTTTTGGTTCATTCTGCCTCCCAAAAATTGGAATAGAAAACGATCAAAAAATGTCATGTGCCCAAAAATGGTACCAATAAAAACGTCAACTCGTCCCGCAAAAAACAAGACCTCACATAACTCTGTGGATCAAAATATGGAAAAATTATGTGGACATTAGAGCAGTGGAAATCTGTGCTGTGGTCTGATGAGTCCAAATTTGAGATCTTTGGTTCCAACCACCGTGTCTTTGTGCGACCCAAAAAAGGTGAACGGATGGACTCTACATGCCTGGTTCCCACCATGAAGCATGGAGGAGGAGGTATGATGGTGTGGGGGTGCTTTGCTGGTGACACTGTTGGGGATTTATTCAAAATTGAAGGCATACTGAACCAGCATGGCTACCATAGCATCTTGCAGTGGCATGCTATTCCAAACGGTTTGCGTTTAGTTGGACCATCATTTATTTTTCAACAGGACAATGACCCCAAACACACCTCCAGGCTGTGTAAGGGCTATTTGACCAAGAAGGAGAGTGATGGGGTGCTAGGCCAGATGACCTGGCCTCCACAGTCACCAGACCTGAACCCAATCGAGATGGTTTGGGGTGAGCTGGACCGCAGAGTGAAGGCAAAAGGGCCAACAAGTGCTAAGCATCTCTGAGAACTCCTTCAAGATTGTTGGAAGACCATTCCCGGTGACTACCTCTTGAAGCTCATCAAGAGAATGCCAAGAGTGTGCAAAGCAGTCATGAAAGCAAAAGGTGGCTACTTTGAAGAACCTAGAATATAAGACATAATTTCAGTTGTTTCACACATTTTTGTTACGTATATAATTCCACATGTGTTAATTCATAGTTTTGATGCCTTCAGTGTGAATGTACAATTTTCATGGTCATGAAAATACAGAAAAATCTTTAAATGAGAAGGTGTGTCCAAACTTTTGGTCTGTACTGTACATGTGGCATATCAGTGTACTCAAGAAAAATTGCACAACAACTTTTGGGGCCCAATTTATCCTGATACCCTTGGGAAAATAAAAAATTTGGGGCGAAAAGATCATTTTTGTGGAAAAAATATGATTTTTTTATTTTTACGTCTCTACGTTATAAACATCTGTGAAGCACTTGGAGGTTCAAAGTGCTCACCACACATCTAGATAAGTTCCTTGGAGGGGTCTAGTTTCCAAAATGGTGTCACTTGTGGGGGGTTTCCACTGTTTACGCACATCAGGGGCTCTCCAAACGTGTCATGGTGTCCGATCTTAATTCCAGCCAATTTTGCGTTGAAAAAGTAAAACGGCACTAATTCTCTTCCGAGTTCTGTCATGCGCCCAAACAGTGGTTTACCCCCACATATGGGGTATCAGCGTACTCAGAACAAATTGCACATAAAACTTTTGGGGTCCAATTTCTCCTCTTACCATTGGGAAAATAAAAAATTGGAGGCGAAAACATAATTTTTGTGGAAAATTATGACTTTTTATTTTTACGGTTCTATGTTATAAACGTCTGTGAAGCACTTGGGGGTTCAAAGTGCTCACCACACATCTAGATAAGTTCTTTGGAGGGTCTAGTTTCCAAAATGGTGTCACTTATGGGGGTTTCCACTGTTTAGGCACATCAGGGGCTCTCCAAACGCGACATGGCGTCTGATCTTATTTCCAGCCAATTTTGCTTTGAAAAAGTAAAATGGCGCTCCTTCCCTTCCGAGTTCTCCCGTGTGCCCAAACAGGGGTTTACCCCAACATATTGGGTATCAGCATACTCAGGACAAATTGCACAACAACTTTTGGTTCCAATTTCCCCTGTTACCCTTGGTAAAATTAAAAAAATTGGATCTGAAATAAATTTTTTGTGTAAAAAAGTTAAATGTTCATTTTTTTTAAACATTACAAAAATTCCTGTGAAGCACCTGAAGGGTTAATAAACGTCTTGAATATGGTTTTGAGCACCTTGAGGGGTGCAGTTTTTAGAATGATGTCACTTTTGGGTATTTTCTATTATATAGATTATATAGACCCCTCAAAGTGACTTCAAATTTGATGTGGTCCCAAAATAAAATGGTGTTGTAAAAATGAGAAACCGCTCTTTAACTTTTAACCCTTATAACTTCCTAACAAAAAAAAAATTGGTTCCAAAACTATCCTGATGTAAAGTAGACATGTGGGAAATGTTACTTATTGAGTATTCTGTGTGGCATATCTCTGTGATTTAAGGGCATGAAAATTCAAAGCTGGAAAATTGCGAAATTTTGAAAAAAACTTTGCTCAATAAACTGCAGACACTGTCAAGTCGGCGCCGTTATACTGATTAAAATTATACCTTTGTTGATGAAATCCGTCTTGTGGTTGTTGTTTAATCTTTACTTGCAGTTTTCAGTTAATGAGATTCTCGAGCTCCGGGGCAGCCTGTCGGCGGGGTTGTGAGCGGGGCTTTATGTGTTGCTCTGCTTGCATATTCCTCTGTATGGGCATAAGGAAGGTCACTGATCCTTCACTGACCTGCCCCTTATTTTACATACTGCATATCATATTATGTGGAAAAAAAAATAACGTTCATCAAAATGGCAGCGGCTGCGCTGTAGCATGATACAATGGCTTATATGCATATATCAATTTATGATTTAGTCATATAGTATTCTGGGGAGAGTAAAAAATATATCATCATCAAAATGGCACAGTAGCATCTATCATGTTCCAATAGATGCTACTGCTCAGGTGCCACCGCCGCAGGAGCCATTTTGTATTTCTCCAATGGCGCCTGCACAGTAGCATCTGTCGGAAGCCGATAGTTGCTACTGCGAAGGCACTGCCTCCAGCGCCATTTTGATGGAGCCAATTTTTTTTCCTCTAGCAAAATGGCTCCTGCGGAACATGAAACTCGATAGATGCTACCGTGCAGGAACCGCCACCGGCACCATTTTGATGAAGATATATATTTTTTTTTCTCTCCCCACAATACTGTGTGACTAAACTATAAATGAATATATGCATATTAGCCATTGTATCACGCTATAGCGCAGGCGACGACGCTATTTTGATTTTTTTAATGTTTTTCACCGATAGAACAAGAATCCATTATAGTATAATTGTAGAAAAAAAAATACATGGACCTCACATCCAAAACATGTACGTTGAAGTATTTCTGTAGGACAACCCTGTCACTCAGTCCATTGCTTCTTAAATCACAGGTCATATTCACCTTATGGATGCTTGTAGTTATATTGTAGCTGTCACGTTCACACTTGCATAGTTAATTAAGTATTTTGCATCAGTATTTGTAAGCCAAAACCAGGAGTGGATCCAATACATGTAAGTCATGCAAATCTTTTGCTTTATACTTTTTTTTTTCTGTTTAGAATCCAGCTTACAGCTAAATAGTGGCTGGAATATGGTGGCCTCAATCATTGTATTTACTTTTGATGATATTGCAGAATGGACCTCCTGTGATGATCCATGCAGCACACTCTTCATAATTGGAAGTAACGTGAGCATTCTCCTCTCCTGGGCTCCCGAATTCGGCACTGTTGTTAAGGCTCCATTCAGTAGGAGCTGTAGAGCTGAACATATGTAGCTTCTGAAAATGACAATTTAATAAGATTTAGTTTTCAGGACATTCCCCAATTATTCCCTGCACAATACTTATATCACAAACAAGCTTATTGTTCATTTTGGAGGCACTGCTAATTGACTAATACAAATGTGCAGGTTATGCCCTGACCATCAAATCACTTGTCTCTACAGGAAAATCCTACACAAATGTTCCTCTGTGTCAGTGTCACTAGTGTTGACAGCTATACCAAGAAACTAATTGTCCCAATAGTAAATTAGCACAGACACAATGCAGCTCTCACAGCATTCTTCTGCAGGCTGATATCCTGTCCGTTGTGCAATGGGAGCATAATGGCGACTTTCCCACACTGCATAGTAACTTTTTACTTTAATTTTTTAAACTCCTCATATGTATATCTGTAAGGGGGTGCAAGGACTAGTTGTGCTCACTCGCCCTCGCCCATGTTTTTACGTCCCTGACAAGCTGGTATATTTAATACGTTATGCTGTGAACTGTATAATGCAGCTATATTGTTTATGACTGTTAAATGTTATGTGCACTGTAAGATTGCTAATGCCATGTATTTATGTGATTCTCTAGGGAAACTGCAGTATTCAGATTGGCCCACTAGAGGGGGCACCATAGTATAAGACATCAGTAGTATGGGAACTAGCTAATTGGGAGGGGCCAACTGTGTAAGGTGTAGAGAGCTCCCTGAATTTAGTGAGAAGGGCCTAAGAGCCCATGCAGGGCAGCCAAGTAACGTTCTTCAAGTAAAGGAGCCCAGCTCATCCAGGGCCTAGGAGTAATGATGACGAAGCAGAGTAATACAGGGCAGCTTTGTCATGATAGCGGTCAGCTACTTCCTGGGGTGAAACGGACCGGGAACTCCTACAGTTAGTCAGACTGGTCAGACCAAGTGCTGCGGTACCGGGGACAATGGTGTGACCCCGAGGTATTCCTAAAGAAGAGAGGGACAGCACAGGGACCGAAAATGTTGTGTCTTATGAAGTATTATATGTTGTACCCAAATGTAAACTGGACGAGCTGAGAAAGGAACTAAATAAAATTGTTTGTTTTAAGTTGTAACTTGACTCTGTCTCTCTTTATATGGATTCTCAAGAAAGAAACCCCCAGCGAATCACAGAGGACCCGGATGGACAGGAAAGCAGATAAAAAGGTATGCTACCGCTGTGACATTGTATGCATGTGATGGAGGGCCAGGGTGTGCTGAAGCAGCCACCACTGAAAGCAATGACTACAGCCCTGGCCCCTGTTACACTTGGCATAGTTCGACAGGATCCTGTGACCTTGCAATGCGGGGATGCCTTTAACATGATAAAGAAATGTGCCTTTAAAGTGACTGATACCCTGGATGTGACTGTGCAATAATTATAGGGGATAACTCAGGAGACTCTTTGCGTGGAACAACACAACGACAGGACACAGTTTTATAAGTGGTAAAGTCTTTATTATCACACGGTGATTCAAACAGGTGCAGTCTGCAGAGAGAAACTCAAGTCCACAACATTTGGTGTAAATATTAAACGTAGCTTAGCAGTCTATAGGAAACTTCAGAGGAAAATGCAATCAAGCAGAAAGTCTATGAAGCACAGTTATTCTTGAGGATATTTGACACGAATAAATCCTTGTCTTAGTCCAAACACAGATAGATAAGCTTATAAGGCAGTTCAAATCATATCTTAGCTCAACCAGAGAGGCCTCTCAGGTTTTTGCAGACCAGCAACAGCTTACATGTCCAGCAAATGCAGATGGAAGTAAAGACGAGCAGCAGATGAAGGAGGATTACTGGAAACTGGTGTATGCAGCAGGAACTCAGAGCAGAGTAGCAGGATCACCACACAGATTCACAGGAGCAGGTATATAGCCAGGGAGTAATCAGAGGTCAGGAGCTGGATGCAAGGCAGAATACTCTAGCACAGACTGAAGGCTGGGGTGGAGTTTTATAGCAGGAAGACACAGTGCACATGAGACCAAAGACGTCATCTTGGAAAAGGGCAGTAATGCACAAAAGGTAAAAAATGTTCAGAGTCCTGACATTACTCCCTCCTTAGAAGCGGCCTCAGGACGAACCTGGACCTGGTTTCTCAGGGAATCTCTGATGAAAACGAGAAATATTCTGTTAGGCATTGATGTTTTCCACAGGTTCCCAAGAGTCTTCCTCAGGGGGATATCCCTGCCATCTTATCAGATATTGGAGCCGATTCCTGCGAATCCTGGAATCAATAATTTCCTCCACCACAAATTGTTCTTGCCCATCAATCACCACAGGCTGCGGAGGTGGCACAAAATGTCCCTGGAAGGTATTAGGAGATACAGGCTTTAGTAAAGATACATGAAAAACTGGGTGTACCTTCATAGTCCTAGGCAGCTTCAGCCGGCAGGCCACAGAGCTCACAATACCGTTGATCTTGAAAGGGCCAATGAATTTCTGTCCAAGTTTTTGTGAAGGAACGTTTAACTTCAGATTCTTAGTTGCTAACCACACGGAATCTCCTACCTTGAACATGGGTGCAGGTTTACGGAATCTATCAGCCGATCTCTTATAACGTTCTTGAGCTGTGGTCAGGGATTCCTTCAGAACCTCCAGATTTTGTCTCATCGCAGTCAGCCTTTCCTCCACTGCTGGAACCGGAGAATTAATTGGAGACCTAGGTAAGATACACGGATGATAACCCAGATTGGAAAAGAAAGGTGTAAATTTAGTGGAGGCACTCTGAGAATTGTTATATGAAAATTCGGCTAACGGCAGCAACTCCAACCAATCATCCTGGAGATGGCTGACATAGCATCTTAGATATTGTTCCAGCGTCTGGTTGGTCCGCTCAGTCTGACCATTTGTCTGGGGATGGTAAGTGGAAGAGAGACGGACATTAATATTGAGTGCAGAGCAAAACCCCTTCCAGAATCTTGAAGTGAACTGTACTCCACGGTCAGAGATGATCTCATCCGGGACCCTGTTATGGTTCTCAATGGCAAGAGAACATAGCCCAGCAAACATACGAACTAGCTCTTGGAAGGATGGAAACTAAACTGACCATGAACTAAACCTGCCGCACAACTAACAGTAGCCGGGTAGCGTAGCCTGCGTTTTATCCCTAGACGCCCAGCGCCGGCCGGAGGACTAACTAATCCTGGCAGAGGAAAATATAGTCCTGGCTCACCTCTAGAGAAATTTCCACGAAAGGCAGACAGAGGCCCCCACAAATATTGGCGGTGATTTTAGATGAAATGACAAACGTAGTATGAAAATAGGTTTAGCAAAATTGAGGTCCGCTTACTAGATAGCAGGAAGACAGAAAGGGCACTTTCATGGTCAGCTGAAAACCCTATCAAAATACCATCCTGAAATTACTTTAAGACTCTAGTATTAACTCATAACATCAGAGTGGCAATTTCAGATCACAAGAGCTTTCCAGACACAGAAACGAAACTACAGCTGTGAACTGGAACAAAATGCAAAAACAAACAAGGACTAAGTCCAACTTAGCTGGGAGTTGTCTAGCAGCAGGAACATGCACAGAAAGGCTTCTGATTACAATGTTGACCGGCATGGAAGTGACAGAGGAGCAAGGCTAAATAGCGACTCCCACATCCTGATGGAAACAGGTGAACAGAGAGGATGATGCACACCAGTTCAATTCCACCAGTGGCCACCGGGGGAGCCCAAAATCCAATTTCACAACAGTACCCCCCCCTCAAGGAGGGGGCACCGAACCCTCACCAGAACCACCAGGGCGATCAGGATGAGCCCTATGAAAGGCACGGACCAAATCTGAGGCATGAACATCAGAGGCAGTCACCCAAGAATTATCCTCCTGACCGTATCCCTTCCATTTGACCAGATACTGGAGTTTCCGTCTGGAAACACGGGAGTCCAAGATTTTTTCCACAACGTACTCCAACTCGCCCTCAACCAACACCGGAGCAGGAGGCTCAACGGAAGGCACAACCGGTACCTCATACCTGCGCAATAATGACCGATGAAAAACATTATGAATAGAAAAAGATGCAGGGAGGTCCAAACGGAAGGACACAGGGTTAAGAATCTCCAATATCTTGTACGGGCCGATGAACCGAGGCTTAAACTTGGGAGAAGAAACCCTCATAGGGACAAAACGAGAAGACAACCACACCAAGTCCCCAACACAAAGCCGAGGACCAACCCGACGCCGGCGGTTGGCAAAAAGCTGAGTCTTCTCCTGGGACAACTTCAAATTGTCCACTACCTGCCCCCAAATCTGATGCAACCTCTCCACCACAGCATCCACTCCAGGACAATCCGAAGATTCCACCTGACCAGAAGAAAATCGAGGATGAAACCCCGAATTACAGAAAAAGGGAGACACCAAGGTGGCAGAACTGGCCCGATTATTGAGGGCAAACTCCGCTAAAGGCAAAAAAGCAACCCAATCATCCTGATCTGCAGACACAAAACACCTCAAATATGTCTCCAAGGTCTGATTCGTCCGCTCGGTCTGGCCATTAGTCTGAGGATGGAAAGCAGACGAGAAAGACAAATCTATGCCCATCCTAGCACAGAATGCTCGCCAAAATCTAGACACGAATTGGGTACCTCTGTCAGAAACGATATTCTCCGGAATACCATGCAAACGGACCACATTTTGAAAAAACAGAGGAACCAACTCGGAAGAAGAAGGCAACTTAGGCAGGGGAACCAAATGGACCATCTTAGAGAAACGATCACACACCACCCAGATGACAGACATCTTCTGAGAAACAGGAAGATCCGAAATAAAATCCATCGAGATGTGCGTCCAGGGCCTCTTCGGGATAGGCAAGGGCAACAACAATCCACTAGCCCGAGAACAACAAGGCTTGGCCCGAGCACAAACGTCACAAGACTGCACGAAGCCTCGCACATCTCGAGACAGGGAAGGCCACCAGAAGGACCTTGCCACCAAATCCCTGGTACCAAAGATTCCAGGATGACCTGCCAACGCAGAAGAATGAACCTCAGAAATGACTTTACTGGTCCAATCATCAGGAACAAACAGTCTACCAGGTGGGCAACGATCAGGTCTATCCGCCTGAAACTCCTGCAAGGCCCGCCGCAGGTCTGGAGAAACGGCAGACAATATCACTCCATCCTTAAGGATACCTGTAGGTTCAGAATTACCAGGGGAGTCAGGCTCAAAACTCCTAGAAAGGGCATCCGCCTTAACATTTTTAGAACCCGGCAGATAGGACACCACAAAATTAAACCGAGAGAAAAACAACGACCAGCGCGCCTGTCTAGGATTCAGGCGTCTGGCGGACTCAAGATAAATTAGATTTTTGTGGTCAGTCAATACCACCACCTGATGTCTAGCCCCCTCAAGCCAATGACGCCACTCCTCAAAAGCCCACTTCATGGCCAAAAGCTCCCGATTCCCAACATCATAATTCCGCTCGGCGGGCGAAAATTTACGCGAGAAAAAAGCACAAGGTCTCATCACGGAGCAATCGGAACTTCTCTGCGACAAAACCGCCCCAGCTCCGATTTCAGAAGCGTCGACCTCAACCTGAAAAGGAAGAGCAACATCAGGCTGACGCAACACAGGGGCGGAAGAAAAGCGGCGCTTAAGCTCCCGAAAGGCCTCCACAGCAGCAGGGGACCAATCAGCAACATCAGCACCCTTCTTAGTCAAATCAGTCAATGGTTTAACAACATCAGAAAAACCAGCAATAAATCGACGATAAAAGTTAGCAAAGCCCAAAAATTTCTGAAGACTCTTAAGAGAAGAGGGTTGCGTCCAATCACAAATAGCCTGAACCTTGACAGGATCCATCTCGATGGAAGAGGGGGAAAAAATATATCCCAAAAAGGAAATCTTTTGAACCCCAAAAACGCACTTAGAACCCTTCACACACAAGGAATTAGACCGCAAAACCTGAAAAACCCTCCTGACCTGCTGGACATGAGAGTCCCAGTCATCCGAAAAAATCAAAATATCATCCAGATACACAATCATAAATTTATCCAAATAATCACGGAAAATGTCATGCATAAAGGACTGAAAGACTGAAGGGGCATTTGAAAGACCAAAAGGCATCACCAAATACTCAAAGTGGCCCTCGGGCGTATTAAATGCGGTTTTCCACTCATCCCCCTGCTTAATTCGCACCAAATTATACGCCCCACGAAGATCTATCTTAGAGAACCACTTGGCCCCCTTTATGCGAGCAAACAAATCAGTCAGCAGTGGCAACGGATATTGATATTTAACCGTGATTTTATTCAAAAGCCGATAATCAATGCACGGCCTCAAAGAGCCATCTTTCTTAGCCACAAAGAAAAAACCGGCTCCTAAGGGAGATGACGAAGGACGAATATGTCCCTTTTCCAAGGACTCCTTTATATATTCTCGCATAGCAGCATGTTCAGGCACAGACAGATTAAATAAACGACCCTTAGGGTATTTACTACCCGGAATCAAATCTATGGCACAATCGCACTCCCGGTGCGGAGGTAATGAACCAAGCTTAGGTTCTTCAAAAACGTCACGATATTCAGTCAAGAATTCAGGAATCTCAGAGGGAATAGATGATGAAATGGAAACCACAGGTACGTCCCCATGCGTCCCCTTACATCCCCAGCTTAACACAGACATAGCTTTCCAGTCAAGGACTGGGTTATGAGATTGCAGCCATGGCAATCCAAGCACCAACACATCATGTAGGTTATACAGCACAAGAAAGCGAATAATCTCCTGGTGATCCGGATTAATCCGCATAGTTACTTGTGTCCAGTATTGTGGTTTATTGCTAGCCAATGGGGTGGAGTCAATCCCCTTCAGGGGTATAGGAGTTTCAAGAGGCTCCAAATCATACCCACAGCGTTTGGCAAAGGACCAATCCATAAGACTCAAAGCGGCGCCAGAGTCGACATAGGCATCCGCGGTAATAGATGATAAAGAACAAATCAGGGTCACAGATAGAATAAACTTAGACTGTAAAGTGCCAATTGAAACAGACTTATCAAGTTTCTTAGTACGCTTAGAGCATGCTGATATAACATGAGTTGAATCACCGCAATAGAAGCACAACCCATTTTTTCGTCTAAAATTCTGCCGTTCACTTCTGGACAGAATTCTATCACATTGCATATTCTCTGGCGTCTTCTCAGTAGACACCGCCAAATGGTGCACAGGTTTGCGCTCCCGCAGACGCCTATCGATCTGGATAGCCATTGTCATGGACTCATTCAGACCCGCAGGCACAGGGAACCCCACCATAACATCCTTAATGGCATCAGAGAGACCCTCTCTGAAATTCGCCGCCAGGGCGCACTCATTCCACTGAGTAAGCACAGCCCATTTACAGAATTTCTGGCAGTATATTTCAGCTTCGTCTTGCCCCTGAGATAGGGACATCAAGGCCTTTTCCGCCTGAAGTTCTAACTGAGGTTCCTCATAAAGCAACCCCAAGGCCAGAAAAAACGCATCCACATTGAGCAACGCAGGATCCCCTGGAGCCAATGCAAAAGCCCAATCCTGAGGGTCGCCCCGGAGCAAAGAAATCACAATCCTGACCTGCTGAGCAGGATCTCCAGCAGAGCGAGATTTCAGGGACAAAAACAACTTGCAATTATTTTTGAAATTTTGAAAGCAAGATCTATTCCCTGAGAAAAATTCAGGCAAAGGAATTCTAGGTTCAGATATAGGAACATGAACAACAAAATCTTGTAAGTTTTGAACTTTCGTGGTGAGATTATTCAAACCTGCAGCTAAACTCTGAATATCCATTTTAAACAGGTGAACACAGAGCCATTCCAGGATTAGAAGGAGAGAGAGAGAGAAAGGCTGCAATATAGGCAGACTTGCAAGAGATTCAATTACAAGCACACTCAGAACTGAGAAAAAAAAAAAATCTTCAGCAGACTTCTCTTTTCTCTCCTTTCTCTGTCAATTAATTTAACCCTTTTTGGCCGGTCAAACTGTTATGGTTCTCAATGGCAAGAGAACATAGCCCAGCAAACATACGAACTAGCTCTTGGAAGGATGGAAACTAAACTGACCATGAACTAAACCTGCCGCACAACTAACAGTAGCCGGGTAGCGTAGCCTGCGTTTTATCCCTAGACGCCCAGCGCCGGCCGGAGGACTAACTAATCCTGGCAGAGGAAAATATAGTCCTGGCTCACCTCTAGAGAAATTTCCCCGAAAGGCAGACAGAGGCCCCCACAAATATTGGCGGTGATTTTAGATGAAATGACAAACGTAGTATGAAAATAGGTTTAGCAAAATTGAGGTCCGCTTACTAGATAGCAGGAAGACAGAAAGGGCACTTTCATGGTCAGCTGAAAACCCTATCAAAATACCATCCTGAAATTACTTTAAGACTCTAGTATTAACTCATAACATCAGAGTGGCAATTTCAGATCACAAGAGCTTTCCAGACACAGAAACGAAACTACAGCTGTGAACTGGAACAAAATGCAAAAACAAACAAGGACTAAGTCCAACTTAGCTGGGAGTTGTCTAGCAGCAGGAACATGCACAGAAAGGCTTCTGATTACAATGTTGACCGGCATGGAAGTGACAGAGGAGCAAGGCTAAATAGCGACTCCCACATCCTGATGGAAACAGGTGAACAGAGAGGATGATGCACACCAGTTCAATTCCACCAGTGGCCACCGGGGGAGCCCAAAATCCAATTTCACAACAGGACCCCATGCAACCGAAAGACATTCTGTATAACCAAGTTCACTGTATCTTTAGCTGAGGGGAGACCGGTGCACGGAACAAAATTAGCAGCTTTAGTCAGGTGATCAACTACCACCATGATTGTATTCATGCCCCCCGATGTAGGCAGCTCCACAATAAAGTCCATTGATATAGACCCCCAAGGGCGGGACGGAACAGGTAATGGTCGTAGAAGACCCGTAGGTGCCACACGAGGAGTCTTGTAACGAGCACATACCTCGCAAGAGAGAACATAGTCCTTGGTATCCTTCAGGCAAGTTGGCCACCAGAAGAATTGTCTCAGGAACTCTTGTGTCTTCTGTACCCCCCTGTGACCAGCCAACTTGGAGTCATGTCCCAACTTGAGGATCTGCAGACGGACGACCTCAGGGACGTAGATACGTCGATCTCTGAACCACAGAGAGGAACATCAAGTGCATGTATACTAATGCCAGAAGCCTCGCCAACAAAATGGACGAATTAGAACTAATGTTGTTGGAACATAATTATGACATGGTGGGGATATCTGAAACATGGCTGGATGAGAGCCATGACTGGGCTGTTAACTTGCAGGGCTATAGCCTTTTCAGAAATGACCGTACAGATAAGCGAGGGGGTGGGGTGTGTCTGTATGTAAAATCGACCTTAAAACCCATCCTGCGTGATAATATAGGTGAATCTAATGAAAATGTAGAGTCCCTGTGGGTGGAGATAAGGGGAGGGGGAAAAAAATAATAAATTACTGATAGGGGTTTGTTATAAATCTCCAAAAATAATGGAAGCAATGGAGAATATCCTCGTAAAGCAAATAGATGAAGCTGCGACTCAAAGAGAAGTCATTATTATGGGGGACTTCAACTACCCTGAAATAGATTGGGGAACAGAAACCTGCAATTCCAGTAAAGGTAATCGGTTTTTGACAACTATGAGAGACAATTACCTTTCGCAACTGGTTCAGGACCCAACAAGAAAGGGGGCACTGCTAGACCTAATATTAACCAACAGGCCAGACCGCATATCAAATATAATGGTTGGGGGTCACTTGGGGAATAGTGATCACAAAATAATAAGTTTTCATGTCTCCTTTAATAAGATGTGTAGTAGAGGGGTGACAAGGACACTAAACTTCAGGAGGGCAAATTTCCAACGGATGAGAGAGGATCTTGGTGCAATTAACTGGGACGATATCCTGAGACATAAAAGTACACAAAGAAAATGGGAGACGTTTATTAGCATCCTGGATAGGACCTGTGCACAGTATATACCGTATGGGAATAAACATACTAGAAATAGGAGGAAACCAATATGGCTAAATAGAGCTGTAAGGGGCGCAATAAGTGACAAAAAGAAAGCATTTAGAGAATTAAAGGAAGTAGGTAGTGAGGAGGCATTAAATAAATACAAAAAATTAAATAAATTCTGTAAAAAGCAAATCAAGGCAGCAAAGATTGAGACAGAGAGACTCATTGCCAGAGAGAGCAAAAATAACCCCAAAATATTCTTTAACTACATAAATAGTAAGAAACTAAAAAATGATAGTGTTGGCCCCCTTAAAAATAGTCTGGGTGAAATGGTGGATGAGGATGAGGAAAAAGCCAATATGCTAAATGACTTTTTTTCATCAGTATTTACAAAAGAAAATCCCATGGCAGCCAATATGACTAGTGATAAAAATTCCCAATTAAATGTTACCTGCTAACCCAGCAGGAAGTACGGCGGCGTCTAAAAATCACAAAAATTGACAAATCTCCGGGCCCGGATGGGATACACCCCCGAGTACTGCAGGAATTAAGTACAGTCATTGATAGACCATTATTTTTAATCTTTAAAGAGTCCATAATAACAGGGTCTGTACCACAGGACTGGCGTATAGCAAATGTGGTGCCAACATTCAAAAAGGGGACAAAAACTGAACTCGGAAATTATAGGCCAGTAAGCTTAACCTCTACTGTGGGTAAAATCCTGGAGGGCATTCTAAGGGATGCTATACTGGAGTATCTGAAGATGAATAACCTCATGACCCAGTATCAGCACGGGTTTACTAAGGACCGTTCATGTCAGACTAATTTGATCAGCTTCTATGAAGAGGTAAGTTCCGGACTGGACCAAGGGAACCCAGTAGATGTAGTGTGTATGGACTTTTCAAAAGCTTTTGATACGGTGCCACATAAAAGGTTGATACATAAAATGAGAATAATGGGGATAGGGGAAAATATGTGCAAGTGGGTTGAGAGCTGGCTCAGGGATAGGAAACAAAGGGTGGTTATTAATGGAGCACACTCGGACTGGGTCGCGGTTAGTAGTGGGGTACCACAGGGGTCAGTATTGAGCCCTCTTCTTTTTAACATATTTATTAATGACCTTGTAGGGGGCATTCAGAGTAGAATTTCAATATTTGCAGATGACACTAAACTCTGCAGGGTAATCAATACAGAGGAGAACAATTTTATATTACAGATTGATTTATGTAAACTAGAAGCTTGGGCTGATAAAAGGCAAATGAGCTTTAATGGGGATAAATGTAAGGTCATGCACTTGGGTAGAAGTAATAAGATGTATAACTATGTGCTTAATTCTAAAACTCTGGGCAAAACCGTCAATGAAAAAGACCTGGGTGTATGGGTGGATGACAAACTCATATTCAGTGGCCAGTGTCAGGCAGCTGCTACAAAGGCAAATAAAATAATGGGATGCATTAAAAAAGGCATAGATGCTCATGAGGAGAACATAATTTTACCTCTATACAAGTCACTAGTGCGACCACACTTTGAATACTGTGCACAGTTCTGGTCTCCGGTGTATAAGAAAGACATAGCTGAACTGGAGCGGGTGCAGAGAAGAGCGACCAAGGTTATTAGAGGACTGGGGGGTCTGCCATACCAAGATAGGTTATTACACTTGGGGCTATTTAGTTTGGAAAAACGAAGGCTAAGGGGTGATCTTATGTTAATGTATAAATATATGAGGGAACAGTACAAAGACCTTTCTAATGATCTTTTTAATCATAGACCGGTGACAGGGACAAGGGGGCATCCTCTACGTCTGGAGGAAAAAAGGTTTAAGCATAATAACAGACGCGGATTCTTTACTGTAAGAGCAGTGAGACTATGGAACTCTCTGCCGTATGATGTTTTAATGAGTGAGTCATTACTTAAATTTAAGAGGGGACTGGATACCTTTCTGGAAAAGTATAATGTTACAGGGTATATATATTAGATTCCTTGATAAGGCGTTGATCCAGGGAACTAGTCTGATTGCCGTATGTAGGGTTGGGAAGGATTTTTTTCCCCATGGTGGAGCTTACTCTTACCACATGGGTTTTTTTTGCCTTCCCCTGGATCAACATGTTAGGGCATGTAAGGCTATGGGTTGAACTAGATGGACTTAAAGTCTTCCTTCAACCTTAATAACTATGTAACTATGTAACTATGTAACATGCCACCCTTAAAGACAAGATTAATATCCACAGGTGGGTTGGCCATAAATACATCACCGTCATAAGCCTCCCTGCACTCCTTCCACAAGTCCTGATCGTGGATAACTCCGATGAAATTGGCATCAGATAGAATGGTCTTGGATGGGGCCCCAGGTACGGAATCCGCAGCATGGATTCGGGATAAAGCATCAGCCTTCCCATTACGAGAACCTGGACGGTACGAGATAACAAAGTTAAATTGATTTAAAAATAAGTTCCAACGAGCCTGACGAGAAGAAAGACATCTAGCGGATCTAAGGAACTCTAAATTGCGAAGATCAGTTAGCACTATGATCTGTTGTGCAGCTCCTTGCAGATGATGCCTCCATTCTTTGAAAGCCGCAATAATAGCCAGCAATTCCTTGTCTCCCACGTCGTAATTCTTCTCTGCTGAGGTTAGTCTACGGGAAAAGAAAGCACAAGGATCTAGCAGACCCTTCTCTCCAGTTCTTTGGGAGAGAATAGCTCCCAAAGCATTATCAGAAGCGTCCACCTCCACAATGAAAGAAAGTGTTGGATCTGGGTGTATCAACAGTGGTGCTGAGGTGAAACAGATCTTAAGCCGATCAAAAGCTTCTTGAGCCTGTGATGACCACTTAAAGGGCTTTTCCTTCTTTGTCAAGGAAGTAATGGGATGGACAATATCAGAAAAATTTCGAATGAAGCGTCTGTAGAAATTTGCAAAACCAATAAAACGTTGGACCTCCTTAACTTTCTTGGGTACCGGCCAGTCAAGGATAGCCTGAATCTTACCGGATTCCATGTTCAGCACCTGGGGAGAGATGATATAACCTAAGAACTGTATCTCAGAATGATGGAACTCGCATTTCTCCGGCTTAATATACAGATGGTTCTCTTTCAAATGTCTTAAAACAGTTTTGACATGTTCTTCATGTTCCTGTAGAGAGTCAGAAAAGATTAGTATATCGTCCAAATAGATCACCACAAACTGGTCCAGCAAATCTCTGAAAATGTCATTAGCAAGGTGTAGAAACGTTACAGGGGCGTTACAAAGCCCGAAGGGCATCACAAGATATTCAAAGTGTCCATACCGGCATCTGAATGCTGTCTTCCACTCATCCCCTGGACGAATACGCACCAAATTATAAGCCCCACGAAGATCCAGTTTAGAGAACACCTTAGCATGGCGGACTCTTTCCAGTAATTCGGGAATCAAAGGCAAAAGGTAACGGTTTCGTATGGTAACCTTATTAAGTTCCCGATAGTCAACACAGGGTCTCAGGGTCCCATCCTTCTTTTTTACAAAAAATATAGGTGCCCCTGCTGGTGAGGAAGAAGAACGTATGAAGCCTTTGGCCAGATTTTCATCAATATACTCCTTTAAGGCTTGAAGCTCAGGTGCCACCAAAGGGTATACATTACCAAAAGGAATAGCTGCCCCAGGAAGCAGCTCAATGGGACAGTCATAATGCCTGTGTGGAGGAAGCTGATCTGCATTCTTCTTATCACAGATGTCAGAGAACTCTTTATATGCTGAAGGTAAAGTAAATACCAGTACATGTGGTTCCGTAGCCGTGGACTCAGGGACAGCTTCTGTTAACGCTGAGTTGCTCCTTGTTGGAAAGATAATCTCCTTGGTCTCCCAGTTGATAATTGGGTTCTGAGAATGCAACCAAGGAATGCCTAAAATCACAGGAAAATGAGGCAAAGAAATAAGCAAGAAAGAATGTTGCTTCTGATGATTAGGCTCCAACAAAATTTCAAGGGGTACGGTCTCCTGATCCACAGGCCCAGCGATTAAAGGCGACCCATCCACTGTTTCCATGGTAATTGGAGAGGCTCTTTGCTGAAATTCAATACCATGTTATTTGGCAGAAGCGATATCCATGAAATTGCCACCTGCACCAGAGTCAATCATAGCTGCACTGGAAATCCACTGTCCTCAACACAGGATCTTAATAGGGGGAGAACAATGAGAGTTCTTCTCCTTCAGCTCCTTGGGGGGTGAAGTCATAGAAAGTGAATGGAATACAGCGTTTAAAGGCAGGCTACATTCAGAGATGTCAGATTCATCATCACAGTTGTCATATTCTCCTACTGCTGCTAGCACCTTGTTAGGCCGCTTGGGACACTTGGGACAGTTGATTAAAAAGTGGTCAGACTGACCGCAGTAGAAACATAGACTTTCAGGAAGGCGATGCTCCCGGCGCTCATTAATCTCGCGTCTCTGAACGGAATCAATTTGCATGGGCACCTCCTCCACCTCCCGAGAGGTTTTACCTGCAGGCTCTTTGGAAGGAAGGGAAAAGTTAGAAATACGGTTATATGCAGCAAATTTCTCCTGCCTATGCTCAGTAAGACGAATGTCTATGCGCACACAATGCTGTATAAATGTCTTTAGCTCTTGTGGTGACTCAGAGCGAGCTAGTTCATCTTTTACAATACTAGACAAACCCCTTTTAAAAATAGGCAATTGTGCATAACTGTCCCAATTGGTATCTACCGCTAATGTCCTGACTTCAGTGGCATACTCAATAACAGAACGTTTAGCCTGGCGTAAAGACAACAAAGCAGATTCAACGGTTGCACGGCGATTAGGGTCATCAAACATTAATGCCATAGCGGCCAAGAAATCATCCAAGTTATTTAACCGTGGGTCACGAGACTCAATCATCGGATTCGCCCAGGCAAGCGCTCGTGCGGTCAGCAGCATTATTACACACAATACTTTGGATCTATCAGTGGGAAAACGGTCAGCATGCACATCAAAATATAGCATACATTGATTCACAAAGCCACGAAATTTGTCGCGATCACCATTAAATCTGAATGGGGGCAACTTAGGTGGGCTAGCTGGTGGCGGTTGCCCAGAGGGTAAAGTCACTTGTGCAGCTATTTGCATGCTTATGTCCTGAAAAGCCCATCCATACTGGGACTCTATGCCAGCAAGTTTGTTTTCCTGGGGTGCCATGCAGTTGCTTAAGTCCTGCAAAGTTTGTCCAAACACTTGTTGATTGTGTTCAAAGCTTCCAAACTTCTTTTGCAGACCTTCCACATCTTTCTGCAGTGATCTAATTATGGAAAACACCTGCTCTAATCTGCTTTCTGCAGTCATTGTTCCAGCAGTCTCCTTTTTTTTATGGCTAGAGTATCCTGTAATAATTATAGGGGATAACTAAGGAGACTCTTTGCGTGGAACAAGAGAACTACAGGACACAGTTTTATAAGTGGTAAAGTCTATATTATCACACGGTGATTCAAACAGGTGCAGAGAGAAACTCAAGTCCACAACACTTGGTGTAAATATTAAACGTAGCTTAGAAGTCTATAGGAAACTTCAGAGGAAAATGCAATCAAGCAGAAAGTCTATGAAGCACAGTTATTCTTGAGGATACTTGACAGAAATAAATCCTTGTCTTAGTCCAAACACAGATAGATAAGCTTATAAGGCTGTTCAAATCATATCTTAGCTCAACCAGGGAGGCCAGGTTAATAGTCTCAGGTTTTTGCAGAGCAGCAACAGCTTACTTGTCCAGCAAATGCAGATGGAAGTAAAGACGCAGATGAAGGAGGATTACTGGAAACTGGTGTATGCAGCAGGAACTCAGAGCAGAGTAGCAGGATCACCACACAGGTTCACAGGAGCAGGTATATAGCCAGGGAGTAATCAGAGGTCAGGAGCTGGATGCAAGGCAGAATACTCTAGCACAGACTGAAGGCTGGGGTGGAGTTTTATAGCAGGAAGACACAGTGCACATGAGACCAAAGACGCCATCTTGGAAAAGGGCAGTAATGCACAAAAGGTAAAAAATGTTCAGAGTCCTGACAGACTGATACACTGGATGTGACTGATATTCTGATTGTGACAAAGAAGGCAACTCTGAATATGGCAGAAAATGGTGCGAAGGTGGAGGACAACTTTAACCCCACCCTTCGTGGGCGTTCTGACCTGAAAAGGGTGCGAAATTCTGTCTGGCAAAGTCAGCGGCCTAAGCTGGAGATGCATGCCCCGGTGAAAAGTAACAGCTCATGGTGGGCAGGATGGAGAAGAAGGCCTCACCCCTTACAACAGACTTCAGAGAAATGGGTGGAGTGGCCGGAAGCAACCCCACCCTGGAATGGGTGGGGTCCAGAAGAACCCATGTGCAGCTGCGTGGCGCCATTGCGAGGCATGGTACCGGCAGCGATGGATCACACCTGCACCCGCTGCTGCGGCAGAGTAGGCCGCATTGAGTGGAGATGACGGCGTGAGGAAAAAAGGACCCAGAAGGATGAGGGGAGCCACCGCCGATGACTGGACTGATGGATTCCTCGTACCTGTGGAGGAGCAGTGCTGGCGGCTGCCAGAGCGACATCACCTCGCGCAGGAGAAGGCTAGTGAATCAGAAAGCGAGACTGCCCCGGAGGAGCCCATTCCGGAAATAGAGGAGTCTGAGTCGGAGTGCACAGCTGCTGTGGCGGAGGGATTCGATGACCACGGCTGGGAGGATGGAACCACAGGTGGTGAGTGGACCTCTTCCCCAAACCTCGGAGAGCAGGCTCATTCTTGGTGGCACCTCGTCCCTCGGTCGATCTTATTTCCATCAAGAGACGGAGGGTCCCTTTCCATCCCCGGTCAGGCTGCATGGATCACGGGGGTAACTGAGCACAAAAAGCAGCGGGAAAAGGAGGTATGGGCAGAGCTGCACCGACCAGGAGGGGGCACCATGGCCGGACGGTGCACCAGTGGGCAGCTGGTCTATACGGACGCAGATCATGGATATGGTTTCATCCATGAGGTGGGCTCCAATGCGAAACTCATTAGTGTTCTTTCAAGTTAAAAATAAATAAAGTAATGACATTATCTACAATGTACACTATATGGACAAAAGTCCAGATACCTCCAGAAGCTTGTAGATCCATAGGCATTAACATCAAGTCAGTCCCCCTTTGAAGCTATAACTGCTTCCATTCTTTTGGGAAGGCTTTCTACAAGATTTTGGAGTGTTTGTGGGAATTTTTGTCCATTCATACAGAAGAAAATTTGTGAGGCAAGACAATAGTCTTGGATAAGAGGGCCTGGCTCTTAATCTCTGTTATAGTTCATCCCAAAAACATTGGATGGTGTTGAGGTCAGGGCTCTGTGTGGTCAGTCAAGTTCTTGCACACCAAACTCCGTCAACCATGCCTTTATGGACCTTGCTTTATCCACAGGGGTAAAGTCATGTTGGAACTGAAAGGGCCTTCCCAAAATTCTTAACACAAAGCATACAACTATCCAAAGTATCTTCGTAAGATGAAGCGATAAAGGGGTTGTCCGGGCATATAATATTATTGACCTATCCTGTGACTAGGTCATCAATATCAAAATGGTGGAGGTTCAATACATGGCGCCCCACTGATCAGCCACTATTAGCTCGGTGGCAATTGGATAGAAACACTGAGTTGAGCAGAACAGCATAGATTCATTTAATGTGCAGCAGCTGCTTCCAACAACTGTAGGTTAGTGTTACGGGTATGTCAGAGGCTGCAGATAGTCACACTGCACCTAGCTGCAGAAGGTCCCTGTTTGGTCTTGCAGACACCTTCTTAACCCTTCTGACTCTTTGACCCCATGGCAGCCTTTCTCTCGCTTTAATTGACAGACCTGGATCTGGGTGTTTATTGACACCCAGCCTGCTGCTGGGAGTTGCCGGTGATATTTCCATATCCCCCTGCTGAGGCTTAGAGTTATAGCAGTTGGCTATCTTTCTCTTTGGTGTTGCTAGAGGACATCTGTGTTACATCTCTGAGTCTACTCAAGATAAAGGTTCCCCTTTTTCGTCTATCCCAGGTGTCTGTAGTGATAGTGGGGATCGACTAGTGCGACCCCGTCATTCCCTAAGCAGGGCTTATAGCCAGGGTCAGGCAAGGATTAGGTTCCTGTTCAGCGATAGGTGCAGAGCCTATTTAGGGACATTTAGGGCAGACAGGGTGACGTTAGATATGCCTAGGGGTCTCCACTACCCCCTTCCCTAGTGTTTGGCTCCCTTCCCCTCATCCCTTTGTGTTTCACTTAGTCTTTTGAACACTGTGCATGACAATTAGCTCCTATTACTATTAAATGCAATTTACAAATTATTTTCCAATAACCAATGCTCCTTACTGTAGCACCAAGCTCAAAAGTTTACTGAAATAACAGCTATGTGGACCTTCAGATTGCCTACAAAACATTAAGCTTAGGTTGGATTCTCACATCCATTTCTTGCTTGTAACAACTCTGCTGGCATCACTACATGGTCTCCCATCCCTCACACACCATCTTACTCACTGCTCCGTGTCATGTTGTGTTCTGTCTGTTGACGGCCCCATATTCTGTGCCCCTGCTCTCTGCATGCTTCCTGGCTGTGTGCATAAGGGGGCGGCGCCAGAACTCTCTGGTTCTTATAGGAATCAGGTGCACCTGTCTAATCTGTTCCTGACCAATTACCAAGAGGCCTCCAGTATTTAGGACAACTCCACCCTGTGGACTGGGCCTGTGCAATGTGTTAACTCAGTTAATGTTTTGCTTCTGAGCTGCCAGGTCTTGCTCTGTGTGCCTCCTTCTCTGGAGGTTCTACTCCTATCTTTGCCTTGATCTTGTCTGTCTGCCCTCCAGGACGCTGTATATCCTGGTCTCTGTGTTTCTCTTCTAGCCTTGCCTTGATCTTGTTGTCCGCCCTCCAGGAGGCAGAATATCCTGGTCCCTGTGTCTTTGTTCTTGTGCCTTGTCTTGTTCCTTTACCTTGTCTAAACTTTATCCTACCTCTGTCTCATTGTCTGTGGCTTCTTTCCCTGCTGTGTCTTTCCTTGTGTCCTTTCTGTTTGCTTATGCTTCATACTCTTGCGGCTCTTGTGACTTTACCTGTGCTCCGCTCTCTTGCAGCTTTACCTCTGCTCTGCACTCCTGCGGTTCTGCTCCGTTCTACTCTGCTCCGATCCTGTTGCTGCAGGAATCTCTTGCTGCAGCTCCTCTCTGCATTCCTTGCGGTTCCGCTCTGCTTAGCTTCTGCTGCTGCAGAAATCTCTTGCTGCAGCTCCTCTCCGCATTCCTTGTGGTTCCGCTCTGCTTAGCTTTTGTTGCTGCGCTATCTCTTGCTGCTCTACCGCTCCTATCCGCAGCCTTCACAGTTCTCTTTCTGTGTGAACAGTTCCCAACCTGTTCCTTCTTACTTCTTTCCTTCCTGCTTGTTTCTGTACCTGCATCTCCTGTGTGAACAGGTCCCAACCTGTTCCTTCCTGCTTGTGTCCGTACCTGCACCTCTTGTGTGAGCAGGCCCAAACCTGTTCCGTCATACACCACTCTTTCCTGTCTGTTCCGGTACTAGCATCTGCTGTGTGAACAGGTCTCTACCTGTTCCTTCGTACACCACGCCTGCCAGCCCTGTGTCGCTGCCGTGCCTGCCAGCCCTGTGTCTCTGCCATGCCTGCCAGTCCTGTGTCTCTGCCGTGCCTGCCATCCCTGTTTCTCTGCCGTGCCTGCCAGCCCTGTGTCTCTACTGTGCCTGCCAGCCCTGTGTCTCTGTCGTGCCTGCCAGCCCTGTGTCTCTGCTGTGCCTGCCAGCCCTGTGTCTCTGCCGTGCCTGCCAGCCCTGTGTCTCTGCCAGCCGTGTCACAGCTGTGCCAACCTACTCGTCTGAGTTTCAGCCGTGCTCATCTGCCAGTCCTGCCTGATGCCCGCACCTGTCCTAGTTTTCCTGTTCTCCAAGTGGGATCAGCAACCACAGCCAGACACCACCCTGGAGTAGCACCTGGCAGCGGCCTGCCGCACAAGCCTGACCTCACCATCAGAGGCTCCAGTGGAAACCAAGGCAGCTGTCATAGTCACGCCCCTTACAGGGTAGTCTGATTCGTGGCACAGTGGGGCCACAAACCCTCTTGGTTCATGCCCACCAGTCAGGGCGTGAGGAAGACATTGCTGTTCAAATAGGGACAACCATGTTCAGTCTGGTCATTGGTCTTCTGACCCGTAGTTAAGTGCCTCATATAAGCCAATGAGGCTGTTGTGTTAAAGTCAGAAAATCCACTGCTGGTCCGTGCATCAAAGGTCGCAACACATGGATGTGTGAATGTAGCATAAAACCGGATCTGACATTTCAAAATCTCATTTACTATTGTAAAACATAAAGTTAAATTCTCAATATTAGAAAAGAGTGTTTTAAAGGGGTTGTCCAGGACTATATTATTTTTTTACAACATGCCTAAGAGCTAACAGACAGGTAGTTGCTAACTACCTTCCTTTTTTTGCCCAGCTTTGATTTCTACTGGCATAGATTGGTCACAGACTGCTCCTGCTGGAAACTCAGAGACATCCGCTGATGTCACGTCGATAGAGCTTCTCTTCAGCTCTGTTCTAATGGGGTGTGACTGCAGACGTTATGCTGATTGACAGCTGGCTCTCCTGTTGTGAAATTGGATTTTGGGCTCCCCCGGTGGCCACTGGTGGAATTGAACTGGTGTGCATCATCCTCTCTGTTCACCTGTTTCCATCAGGATGTGGGAGTCGCTATTTAGCCTTGCTCCTCTGTCACTTCCATGCCGGTCAACATTGTAATCAGAAGCCTTTCTGTGCATGTTCCTGCTGCTAGACAACTCCCAGCTAAGTTGGACTTAGTCCTTGTTTGTTTTTGCATTTTGTTCCAGTTCACAGCTGTAGTTTCGTTTCTGTGTCTGGAAAGCTCTTGTGATCTGAAATTGCCACTCTGATGTTATGAGTTAATACTAGAGTCTTAAAGTAATTTCAGGATGGTATTTTGATAGGGTTTTCAGCTGACCATGAAAGTGCCCTTTCTGTCTTCCTGCTATCTAGTAAGCGGACCTCAATTTTGCTAAACCTATTTTCATACTACGTTTGTCATTTCATCTAAAATCACCGCCAATATTTGTGGGGGCCTCTGTCTGCCTTTCGGGGAAATTTCTCTAGAGGTGAGCCAGGACTATATTTTCCTCTGCCAGGATTAGTTAGTCCTCCGGCCGGCGCTGGGCGTCTAGGGATAAAACGCAGGCTACGCTACCCGGCTACTGTTAGTTGTGCGGCAGGTTTAGTTCATGGTCAGTTTAGTTTCCATCCTTCCAAGAGCTAGTTCGTATGTTTGCTGGGCTATGTTCTCTTGCCATTGAGAACCATAACAGTTTGACCGGCCTAAAAGGGTTAAATTAATTGACAGAGAAAGGAGAGAAAAGAGAAGTCTGCTGAAGATTTTTTTTTTTTTTTTTTCTCAGTTCTGAGTGTGCTTGTAATTGAATCTCTTGCAAGTCTGCCTATATTGCAGCCTTTCTCTCTCTCTCTCTCCTTCTAATCCTGGAATGGCTCTGTGTTCACCTGTTTAAAATGGATATTCAGAGTTTAGCTGCAGGTTTGAATAATCTCACCACGAAAGTTCAAAACTTACAAGATTTTGTTGTTCATGTTCCTATATCTGAACCTAGAATTCCTTTGCCTGAATTTTTCTCGGGGAATAGATCTTGCTTTCAAAATTTCAAAAATAATTGCAAGTTGTTTTTGTCCCTGAAATCTCGCTCTGCTGGAGATCCTGCTCAGCAGGTCAGGATTGTGATTTCTTTGCTCCGGGGCGACCCTCAGGATTGGGCTTTTGCATTGGCTCCAGGGGATCCTGCGTTGCTCAATGTGGATGCGTTTTTTCTGGCCTTGGGGTTGCTTTATGAGGAACCTCAGTTAGAACTTCAGGCGGAAAAGGCCTTGATGTCCCTATCTCAGGGGCAAGACGAAGCTGAAATATACTGCCAGAAATTCCGTAAATGGGCTGTGCTTACTCAGTGGAATGAGTGCGCCCTGGCGGCGAATTTCAGAGAGGGTCTCTCTGATGCCATTAAGGATGTTATGGTGGGGTTCCCTGTGCCTGCGGGTCTGAATGAGTCCATGACAATGGCTATCCAGATCGATAGGCGTCTGCGGGAGCGCAAACCTGTGCACCATTTGGCGGTGTCTACTGAGAAGACGCCAGAGAATATGCAATGTGATAGAATTCTGTCCAGAAGTGAACGGCAGAATTTTAGACGAAAAAATGGGTTGTGCTTCTATTGCGGTGATTCAACTCATGTTATATCAGCATGCTCTAAGCGTACTAAGAAGCTTGATAAGTCTGTTTCAATTGGCACTTTACAGTCTAAGTTTATTCTATCTGTGACCCTGATTTGTTCTTTATCATCTATTACCGCGGATGCCTATGTCGACTCTGGCGCCGCTCTGAGTCTTATGGATTGGTCCTTTGCCAAACGCTGTGGGTATGTTTTGGAGCCTCTTGAAACTCCTATACCCCTGAAGGGGATTGACTCCACCCCATTGGCTAGCAATAAACCACAATACTGGACACAAGTAACTATGCGGATTTATCCGGATCACCAGGAGATTATTCGCTTTCTTGTGCTGTATAACCTACATGATGTGTTGGTGCTTGGATTGCCATGGCTGCAATCTCATAACCCAGTCCTTGACTGGAAAGCTATGTCTGTGTTAAGCTGGGGATGTAAGGGGACGCATGGGGACGTACCTGTGGTTTCCATTTCATCATCTATTCCCTCTGAGATTCCTGAATTCTTGACTGAATATCGTGACGTTTTTGAAGAACCTAAGCTTGGTTCATTACCTCCGCACCGGGAGTGCGATTGTGCCATAGATTTGATTCCGGGTAGTAAATACCCTAAGGGTCGTTTATTTAATCTGTCTGTGCCTGAACATGCTGCTATGCGAGAATATATAAAGGAGTCCTTGGAAAAGGGACATATTCGTCCTTCGTCATCTCCCTTAGGAGCCGGTTTTTTCTTTGTGGCTAAGAAAGATGGCTCTTTGAGGCCGTGCATTGATTATCGGCTTTTGAATAAAATCACGGTTAAATATCAATATCCGTTGCCACTGCTGACTGATTTGTTTGCTCGCATAAAGGGGGCCAAGTGGTTCTCTAAGATAGATCTTCGTGGGGCGTATAATTTGGTGCGAATTAAGCAGGGGGATGAGTGGAAAACCGCATTTAATACGCCCGAGGGCCACTTTGAGTATTTGGTGATGCCTTTTGGTCTTTCAAATGCCCCTTCAGTCTTTCAGTCCTTTATGCATGACATTTTCCGTGATTATTTGGATAAATTTATGATTGTGTATCTGGATGATATTTTGATTTTTTCGGATGACTGGGACTCTCATGTCCAGCAGGTCAGGAGGGTTTTTCAGGTTTTGCGGTCTAATTCCTTGTGTGTGAAGGGTTCTAAGTGCGTTTTTGGGGTTCAAAAGATTTCCTTTTTGGGATATATTTTTTCCCCCTCTTCCATCGAGATGGATCCTGTCAAGGTTCAGGCTATTTGTGATTGGACGCAACCCTCTTCTCTTAAGAGTCTTCAGAAATTTTTGGGCTTTGCTAACTTTTATCGTCGATTTATTGCTGGTTTTTCTGATGTTGTTAAACCATTGACTGATTTGACTAAGAAGGGTGCTGATGTTGCTGATTGGTCCCCTGCTGCTGTGGAGGCCTTTCGGGAGCTTAAGCGCCGCTTTTCTTCCGCCCCTGTGTTGCGTCAGCCTGATGTTGCTCTTCCTTTTCAGGTTGAGGTCGACGCTTCTGAAATCGGAGCTGGGGCGGTTTTGTCGCAGAGAAGTTCCGATTGCTCCGTGATGAGACCTTGTGCTTTTTTCTCGCGTAAATTTTCGCCCGCCGAGCGGAATTATGATGTTGGGAATCGGGAGCTTTTGGCCATGAAGTGGGCTTTTGAGGAGTGGCGTCATTGGCTTGAGGGGGCTAGACATCAGGTGGTGGTATTGACTGACCACAAAAATCTAATTTATCTTGAGTCCGCCAGACGCCTGAATCCTAGACAGGCGCGCTGGTCGTTGTTTTTCTCTCGGTTTAATTTTGTGGTGTCCTACCTGCCGGGTTCTAAGAATGTTAAGGCGGATGCCCTTTCTAGGAGTTTTGAGCCTGACTCCCCTGGTAATTCTGAACCTACAGGTATCCTTAAGGATGGAGTGATATTGTCTGCCGTTTCTCCAGACCTGCGGCGGGCCTTGCAGGAGTTTCAGGCGGATAGACCTGATCGTTGCCCACCTGGTAGACTGTTTGTTCCTGAGGATTGGACCAGTAAAGTCATTTCTGAGGTTCATTCTTCTGCGCTGGCAGGTCATCCTGGAATCTTTGGTACCAGGGATTTGGTGGCAAGGTCCTTCTGGTGGCCTTCCCTGTCTCGAGATGTGCGAGGCTTCGTGCAGTCTTGTGACGTTTGTGCTCGGGCCAAGCCTTGTTGTTCTCGGGCTAGTGGATTGTTGTTGCCCTTGCCTATCCCGAAGAGGCCCTGGACGCACATCTCGATGGATTTTATTTCGGATCTTCCTGTTTCTCAGAAGATGTCTGTCATCTGGGTGGTGTGTGATCGTTTCTCTAAGATGGTCCATTTGGTTCCCCTGCCTAAGTTGCCTTCTTCTTCCGAGTTGGTTCCTCTGTTTTTTCAAAATGTGGTCCGTTTGCATGGTATTCCGGAGAATATCGTTTCTGACAGAGGTACCCAATTCGTGTCTAGATTTTGGCGAGCATTCTGTGCTAGGATGGGCATAGATTTGTCTTTCTCGTCTGCTTTCCATCCTCAGACTAATGGCCAGACCGAGCGGACGAATCAGACCTTGGAGACATATTTGAGGTGTTTTGTGTCTGCAGATCAGGATGATTGGGTTGCTTTTTTGCCTTTAGCGGAGTTTGCCCTCAATAATCGGGCCAGTTCTGCCACCTTGGTGTCTCCCTTTTTCTGTAATTCGGGGTTTCATCCTCGATTTTCTTCTGGTCAGGTGGAATCTTCGGATTGTCCTGGAGTGGATGCTGTGGTGGAGAGGTTGCATCAGATTTGGGGGCAGGTAGTGGACAATTTGAAGTTGTCCCAGGGGAAGACTCAGCTTTTTGCCAACCGCCGGCGTCGGGTTGGTCCTCGGCTTTGTGTTGGGGACTTGGTGTGGTTGTCTTCTCGTTTTGTCCCTATGAGGGTTTCTTCTCCCAAGTTTAAGCCTCGGTTCATCGGCCCGTACAAGATATTGGAGATTCTTAACCCTGTGTCCTTCCGTTTGGACCTCCCTGCATCTTTTTCTATTCATAATGTTTTTCATCGGTCATTATTGCGCAGGTATGAGGTACCGGTTGTGCCTTCCGTTGAGCCTCCTGCTCCGGTGTTGGTTGAGGGCGAGTTGGAGTACGTTGTGGAAAAAATCTTGGACTCCCGTGTTTCCAGACGGAAACTCCAGTATCTGGTCAAATGGAAGGGATACGGTCAGGAGGATAATTCTTGGGTGACTGCCTCTGATGTTCATGCCTCCGATTTGGTCCGTGCCTTTCATAGGGCTCATCCTGATCGCCCTGGTGGTTCTGGTGAGGGTTCGGTGCCCCCTCCTTGAGGGGGGGGTACTGTTGTGAAATTGGATTTTGGGCTCCCCCGGTGGCCACTGGTGGAATTGAACTGGTGTGCATCATCCTCTCTGTTCACCTGTTTCCATCAGGATGTGGGAGTCGCTATTTAGCCTTGCTCCTCTGTCACTTCCATGCCGGTCAACATTGTAATCAGAAGCCTTTCTGTGCATGTTCCTGCTGCTAGACAACTCCCAGCTAAGTTGGACTTAGTCCTTGTTTGTTTTTGCATTTTGTTCCAGTTCACAGCTGTAGTTTCGTTTCTGTGTCTGGAAAGCTCTTGTGATCTGAAATTGCCACTCTGATGTTATGAGTTAATACTAGAGTCTTAAAGTAATTTCAGGATGGTATTTTGATAGGGTTTTCAGCTGACCATGAAAGTGCCCTTTCTGTCTTCCTGCTATCTAGTAAGCGGACCTCAATTTTGCTAAACCTATTTTCATACTACGTTTGTCATTTCATCTAAAATCACCGCCAATATTTGTGGGGGCCTCTGTCTGCCTTTCGTGGAAATTTCTCTAGAGGTGAGCCAGGACTATATTTTCCTCTGCCAGGATTAGTTAGTCCTCCGGCCGGCGCTGGGCGTCTAGGGATAAAACGCAGGCTACGCTACCCGGCTACTGTTAGTTGTGCGGCAGGTTTAGTTCATGGTCAGTTTAGTTTCCATCCTTCCAAGAGCTAGTTCGTATGTTTGCTGGGCTATGTTCTCTTGCCATTGAGAACCATAACACTCTCCATTGTGTGGAGCCACTGTCAATCAGCATGATGTCTGCAGTCAGACCCCATCAACTGAGAGGACCAGAAGAAGAAGAGCTGTTCTATTGATGTAGAACAGCTTAATCGCCAGCAGGAAGATGACCGATCTCAGCCGGTGCTGGGTGGAACAGGCAAATAGTTGCCTCTGTTAGCAACTACCTTCCTCTTAGTTTTTAGGCCCATAGTAAAAAAAAAATATATAAAATAGTCCTGAACAACCCCTTTAAAATCCAAGCCAGAAATATTTTTTTGTTATCTACAAATCTACTAGCATTGTACCATAATTCATATTTACCTACTTTTCATTTTAGGCTAATACCCCATTAATAGCAGCAACTGTACCCACACTGTGCCAAATAAATTCTGACTCTTAATGTATGTTCCTCTCAATGAACTTGGTGCATTTTTAAGCTGCCTTGTGCCATTGTAGGAGATGTAAACCGATAAAGGCCTGGCGGACATTTCTGTCATAATTTATGCCACATTTGTGGTGTATATTATGATTAACTTGTCAGCTGCGCTGGTCCACACTCTTCCTGGCTAAGGTCTGCCCACATCAACCACTGGGTGGAACTGGCATAAATTTTTTCTACGCAACTACAAGCTGGTGTTAATTTCAAACAGTTTTAAGCTATAGTTTTATAGAAAAAAACTTTTGTTGTATGTGTTCCAAAAGAAATATTATTGGTTAGTTGTGGCATTCTGTATAAAAATAATAATTTGAGCAATATATGTCAGGTCAGCTTTGGTTCAGTGCTTTTTCTCTGTTTTAGGCTAGGACTACAGGTGACACTGGTAGTGCGCCCAAGAACATTTGTACGACTTATTGCTATGTAACGATTTTAGAGCTGAGATTTGGCTGTAAAAAAATTTTGTTGACACCTATGAGGACAAAGTTGCAATAAAAAACCTTCATGCTCTTCATGTCACACGACCAGTGTAGCCCTAGCCTTAGGCCGGGGTCACACTTGCGAGTGCAATGCGAGAAAGTCGCACGAGTCTCTCGCATCAATACCTGGCATTGCCGCCGCCACTCGGGATCGGAGCGTGCGGCTGCCTGTATTTCTATGCAGCTGAACCCTCTGGCCCCCGAGTGCCGGCGGCAGCATCGGGTATTGAGGCGAGAGACTCGTGCGTGTTTCTCGCATTACACTCGCAAGTGTGACCCCGGCCTTAAAGGTAATATGTGTCAATAAAGACATATTATTAAGTCAAGCAACAGGTGCTGTTGAAACTAATCCTCCAAAACCTGGCCATAAGTCTACAGATACTTCTTTAGAATGTGCGCCTGTTTCTTTTTCCCTTATGTGTACTGGATTTGCAGAGTATTAATTTATTTGCTCAAAAGGGATATATGAAAAGGTATTTACATAAAGTTTACTAGGTAGAAGAATAAACCTTCAGAAGTCATTGAGCTTTATCATAGCTGAACAATGTAAAAACAAGTGGCTAAGTAAGCTGTGTGTGTCGGGAAGAGTCACTGCCCTCCAGTGCTATTTGAACGCTACGGTCAGTAATGAAAGCCATACCTCTAGGTATTTGGGAGATGAGTAACGTGCAGAAGTATGCACAGTGTGGTCAGTCGAGAAAATTACGTGTTCAGAAAGGGTGACGTAATGAGAGTTCAGTAACACAACACAGTGTGGGTGTTGGGATTCTTAAAATACATGAAGCATCAGTTAAACAAAAACACACCCAGAATGTAAAGTCAGTAGAGTTTAACTTCATGTGTTCATGGTTTAGGCAAAACAATATACTGTCTGAGTCTATGACCACACCAGAAACTCACCAATGTAGCTGTCTTTAATCACATACTTGAAAATGAAGGTCGGAGGGGACCTCACAGCTCCTCGTATATTATTAGGAAATCCAAAACTACGGTTCTGCTGACATAAATGTAGCAAAGACTGAAGCAGACTGATTTAAACAAAGCCATCCCTTTAAATCAGTTTTCTATAAAAAGTCATTGTTAAAAAAAAAACTTCCGCTCGTTCCCTTCAGTTTTGATTCTCTTTTGCTGAAAAAAACACTATTTTTGCATTCAAAGAAAAAGAAAGAATAAATGGAAGGCAGCTGAAACGACACAAAGTAACCATTTCAACCATCCATTGGAATCACTATGTTCAATTACATTCTGTTTTTCTGCTTCTTAAACGAAAGAGAAAAACAAAATGTTAAAATAAGACTGTTAACCCAACCTTAGACTTCATTTGGACATTTGTTTATCATCACAATTTCCTGGACCCAATTTTCATACATTTTTGCTCCGTGTGGCCATTTTTACCATCAGTGCTTAGTCCGTTTCTTTTATGCAAAAAGAATTTCCAAGCTTTAATATATATATATTAAACAAACATATGAAGGTGCTCTTAGAATATAATTGGTTACGTGAGCTATCTGTGAAAAAAGTTGGATAGAGCATGTACATGAAACACAAACCATGGAATCCATGGTGTTCTAAAATAAACAATAATAGACTTCAAATGTTCTGCCAAAGAGGTTTATTTTGCCAGTTTTCATTGTGATTTCTTGAAATCAACTATGCAAAAAAGTATTTATTTATTATTTTTTATTACAATTAAAGTCAGAAGCAGTTGTATGCTGCTATACAGAGGCAGGTATTTGGCACATACATTAGATGCCACACTTCATACTGTGAGGGGTTGACTCACTCAGCTGCTTGCAGAGGCAAACACAGGAACGCCTCTTGTGGTAAATTACCTGCTGGCTTATTAAAGCACAGCATAAACCATAGCAGGGTTGAACAAAGTAAACAGGGCCTTTCTGGCCTAATGGCAAAACAAAGATACGAGTTCAACAGAGTCCTTTTTCCTGCAGGATTCACCCGCAGGTAACACCCAAAGTCCTCAGCTCCTCCTGGAGCCATATCTGGAGATTTTCCTCTCCAAACACACAACAGAGAAAAAAACAGTGATTCAACATTTAATTATCCTGCCCCGCCTTGAGGTGGAAATATTATAAGTAGGTGTCCCGCCCATCTCTGACCTACTCACCTAAAACCCCATCCGTTATCATGGCTGATTAACCCCTTCAGCACATTACAGGCTGAAGAGAAACTTATGGGTTTCTAGATCACGGAAGAAAACAATCTTTGTGGCACATATCTCCCCTCAAATACAGTGTCAGTGACCCTGTCACAATACACACATGCAAGGGAATGACCAGCCATGAGAACCTAAGGAGTGTTACCGCTTTGAGTTCCTGCAGTGAGGTCCTGTTGCTCAATATTGTCTCCTGTCTTCTCTCACTGCTCTCCTGGAACAGGCAATGGTCCTTCTTCTTTTCTCCCACAGAAGTGTTGAGCTGACAAAGTAACCAATGTCTGAATATGACGTAAGGCCCCAGCTGCCTATTTAAAAGGGACGTCAACTCAAACTCTCTTTCTGTGTCCTGGAGGTGGTAAAACAAAATGGAAGGAGGGGTGACTGGGATAAAGTGATTTTACAGAAGGAAACCCAGTGGATTTTTAGGATGGAGTTGGTGGTCCCTAAAGGACTAAATGAACGTTTGACCTATGGTTGCTTTGATTGAATTGATTTCTCCGTTTTCTGCATCTCCCGATCTTCCTGGTAATATAAAGGTGGCTGCACAGACCTAAGAGATGGTTTGTGGTTTGAGTATATAAGTTTAAGCCCGGTTTATATATGGGTTTTTTAAAAAAAAAATTGGTAATCAATTGAACTAGTGTAATGGAACTTTTGGTTTAGGGATTCGCTTATGGGAACTATCATTTAACCATCACAGACGAAAATATATAATGAATTATCACCAATTGTTATGGAAGTACTTTGTTTTTTATATAAAGCATTTATCTTATCGAGTCTACATAAATTATGGTGGCCTTGATTAATAAAATGAAATTTATATTCTAATCTATTTAGCTTCCGCTCTTGGTGATATTTTTTGTCTGGTGATGTGACCCCTCTATATATTCTTTGGGGTATACTTTATACAGGGATAGGTAAGCGGTTTTGTGGCTATGAAAGCATGGGTATCTTCTGCGGTGTGTACGTCATGTGATTCGGAAGGAGAAGCTATAGAAATTAAGAGGTTCAAAGAGGTACGTCAAGAGAGTGACTCATGGATAAAGGGAGGCGATATAGGGTGTTTATATCGATGTGGTCATGCTGTGGCCGGTTTTGAGAGGGTTGAGTGCCAATAGTCGGTATGGTATTACATATAGGAGGTGACATGGAGGTGACAGCTGTGGCTGTGCCGTTGGCCGGCACTTAGCCTTAATGCGAGTCAAGTGGAGGACTGTGCACGCGTGGTTAGGTTCCTTTGGTATCTGTTGGACACGACACGTGCGCGTTGCGGCATACCTTGAAGCACCATATTGGTGGAGGCAGTTGGAAAGTGCATGCGCGGTAGAGTATATGTGGAAATAGACCTCTAGGGTTTGAAAACAGCGCATGCGCAGTGCGAGAACGCTAAAAATGTCTTTTACTAAATGGCGGACCGCAAGCGCATGCGCTGTGGAGTATATGTGGAAATAGCCCTCTAGGGTTTGAAAACTGCACATGTGCAGTGTGAGAACGCCAAAAAGATTCCTAATAAATGGCGACTTGGCGCCTTCCCTGTTGTGAATTCCGCTCTTGGGCTCCCTCTGGTGGTTGTAAGTACCACTTTTGTGAGTTCTGCTCTTGGGCTCCCTCCGGTGGTTTTGAGTGGTATGGCTGCTTCTTGGATTTAGCATCAGCAGCTGCTTCCACTGATCGTCTTTCTGGCTCGGCTATTTTAGTCTGGCCTTATCCCTCAATCAATGCCAGTTGTCAATTGTTCCTGCTTGGAGTCACGGCTCTTTTGGTTGATCCCAGGATTTCTACCAAGTGGTTTTTTTTATGTTTTTTGAATGTATTGCACCACCCCTGGTTCTTTTTCTCTCTCTTGGTTTTCTTTATTGTTATGGTCTGACGGTCACTAGGGGTCCTGTTGTGAATTCTGTTGTGGGTTCTGCTCTTAGGCTCCCTCCGGTGGTTATAAGTGGTAGTGCTGCTGTTTGTCCTTCACAACAGCCATCAGCTGCTTCCACTTTGGACGGGGCTATTTAGTCTGGCTCCTTCCTTTAGTGAGTGCCAGTTGTCCATTGTTTTCTAGGGATCCACATCTCTGCTTGGTTTCTCCTTCTGGATTATCCAAATCATCAAAGATAAGTCCTGGCTCTGTTTTTGCAGCCCACATGCAGTGGACTTAATAGTTCTATGAATTGCTATGTTTTTTCTTGTCCAGCTTTGTCTGTGTTAAGATTTACTCAGCCAAGTTGGAAGCTCTGGAGTCACAGAGTTACCCTCCATGCCTTTAGTTAGGTGTGGAGATTTTTGCATTCTCTGTGGTGGATTTTGTAGTATTTTTTATACTGACCGCACAGTACTCTTTCCTGTCTTTTCTTTCTAGGTAGCGTGGCCTCCTTTGCTAAATTCTGTTTTCAGTCTGCGTTTGTAATTTCCCTCTCCTCTCACAGTCAATATTTGTGGGGGGCTGCCTTTCCTTTGGGAATGTTCTCTGAGGCAAGATAGTATTCCTGTTTCTTTCTTTAGGTGTAATTAGTCCTCCGGCCGTGACGAGGTGTCTAGGGAGTGACAGGAACATCCCACGGCTACTTCTAGTTGATGTGAAGTTCAGGGTCTGCGGTCAGTATAGAGGCCACCTACTCCAGAGCTCGTCCATGCTGCTCCTAGGCCACCAGTTCTTAACAGTACAACTGGCCAACAATGAGTTAACCGCATCTCAAAAGAAGGGAAAGAAAGCGCTGAGCCATTTTTTTTCCAGTACTCTCTTGTGTTTTTTTTCCCCTCTTCACTTCTGGGTGGCTCAGGAGTTAGGCGTTGACATGGATGTTCAGGGACTTGCTTCTCGGGTGGATCAACTTGCTGCTAGAGTACAGGGTATTTCTGATTATATCGTGCAGACTCCTGTTTTAGAGCCTAGAATTCCTACCCCCGATCTGTTCTTCGGGGACAGGTCCAAATTTTTGAGCTTTAAAAATAACTGTAAACTGTTTTTTGCTCTTAAGCCCCGTTCCTCTGGTGATCCCATCCAGCAGGTAAAAATTGTCATTTCTCTGTTGCGCGGTGACCCGCAGGATTGGGCATTTTCCCTGGAATCAGGGAATCCGGCCTTGCTTAATGTAGACACCTTTTTTCAGGCGCTTGGGTTATTGTATGATGAACCTAACTCTGTAGAGCATGCTGAGAAAACACTTTTGGCCCTGTGTCAGGGTCAAGAAGCGGCAGAGTCATATTGCCAGAAATTCAGAAAATGGTCTGTGCTTACTAAGTGGAATGAGGATGCTTTGGCGGCTATTTTCAGAAAGGGTCTTTCTGAATCTGTTAAAGATGTTATGGTGGGGTTCCCCACGCCTACAGGTCTGAGTGATTCTATGTCTCTGGCCATTCAAATTGATCGGCGCTTGCGTGAGCGCAGAGTTGTGCACACTATGGCGTTGTCTTCCGAGCGGAGTCCTGAGCCTATGCAGTGTGATAGGATTGTGTCTAGAGCGGAACGCCAAGGATTCAGACGTCAGAATAGGTTGTGCTTTTACTGCGGCGATTCTGCTCATGTTATTTCTGATTGCCCTAAGCGTGCCAAGAGAATCGCTAATTCCGTTACTATCAGTACTGTACAACCTAAATTTCTGTTATCTGTGACCCTGATCTGCTCATTATCGTCATTCTCTGTCATGGCATTTGTGGATTCAGGCGCCGCTTTAAATTTAATGGACTTAGAATTTGCCAGACGTTGTGGTTTTTCCTTACAGCCTTTGCGGAGTCCTATCCCTTTGAGGGGGATTGATGCTACACCATTGGCTAAAAATAAACCTCAGTTTTGGACACAGTTAACCATGTGCATGGCGCCAGCCCATCAGGAAGATTGTCGCTTCCTGGTGTTACATAATTTGCATGATGCTGTTGTGCTGGGGTTTCCATGGTTACAGGTACATAATCCGGTGTTGGATTGGAAATCTATGTCTGTGACTAGTTGGGGTTGTCAGGGGGTTCATGATGATGTTCCTCTGATGTCAATTTCCTCCTCCCCCTCTTCTGAAATTCCTGAGTTTCTGTCAGATTTCCAGGATGTTTTCGATGAGCCCAAGTCCAGTTCCCTTCCACCGCATAGGGACTGTGATTGTGCTATTGATTTGATTCCAGGCTGTAAGTTTCCTAAGGGCCGACTTTTCAACCTGTCTGTGCCTGAACATGCCGCCATGCGGAGCTATGTAAGGGAGTCTTTGGAGAAGGGGCATATTCAGCCATCTTCTTCTCCATTAGGAGCAGGGGTTTTTTTTGTTGCCAAGAAGGATGGCTCCTTGAGACCCTGTATTGATTATCGCCTCTTGATTAAGATCACGGTCAAATTCCAATACCCTTTGCCTTTGCTTTCTGATTTGTTTGCCAGAATTAAGGGGGCTAGTTGGTTTACTAAGATTGACCTTCGAGGGGCATATAATCTGGTTCGTATTAAGCAGGGTGATGAATGGAAAACTGCGTTTAATACGCCCGAGGGCCATTTTGAGTATCTTGTGATGCCATTCGGACTCTCTAATGCCCCATCTGTGTTTCAGTCCTTCATGCATGATATTTTTCGGAATTATCTTGATAAATTCATGATTGTATATTTGGATGATATTTTGATTTTTTCAGATGATTGGGAGTCTCATGTGAAACAAGTTAGGATGGTATTTCAGGTCCTTCGTGACAATGCCTTGTTTGTGAAGGGGTCTAAGTGCCTTTTTGGAGTACAGAAGGTTTCTTTTTTGGGCTTCATTTTTTCTCCATCATCTATAGAAATGGATCCGGCTAAGGTTCAGGCCATTCATGATTGGATCCAGCCCACATCCGTGAAGAGCCTTCAGAAATTTTTGGGCTTTGCTAATTTTTATCGCCGTTTCATTGCCAACTTCTCCAGTGTGGTTAAACCCCTGACCGATTTGACGAGGAAGGGCGCTGATGTAGCTAATTGGTCCTCTGAGGCCGTTTCTGCCTTTCAGGAGCTTAAGCGCCAATTTACTTCTGCCCCTGTGTTGCGTCAGCCGGATGTTTCTCTTCCTTTTCAGGTTGAGGTTGACGCTTCTGAGATTGGGGCAGGGGCCGTTTTGTCTCAGAGGAATTCTGATGGTTCCTTGATGAAACCGTGTGCCTTCTTTTCTCGAAAGTTTTCGCCTGCGGAACGCAATTATGTTGTCGGCAATCGTGAGTTGTTGGCTATGAAGTGGGCATTTGAGGAGTGGCGACATTGGCTTGAGGGGGCCAAGCACCGTATTGTGGTCTTGACCGATCATAAGAATCTGATTTACCTCGAGTCTGCCAAACGGCTGAATCCTAGACAGGCCCGATGGTCCCTGTTTTTCTCCTGTTTTGATTTTGTTGTCTCGTATCTTCCAGGTTCTAAGAATGTTAAGGCTGATGCCCTCTCTAGGAGTTTCTTGCCTGATTCCCCTGGGATTCTTGAGCCGGTTGGTATTCTTAAGGAGGGGGTGATTCTTTCTGCCATCTCCCCTGATTTGCGACGGGCTCTTCAGGAGTTTCAGGCTGATAAACCTGATCGCTGTCCAGCGGGGAAACTGTTTGTTCCTGACAGATGGACTAGTAAAGTGATTTCTGAGGTTCTCTGTTCTGTGTTGGCTGGCCATCCTGGGATTTTTGGTACCAGAGATTTGGTTAGTAGGTCCTTTTGGTGGCCTTCTTTGTCACGGGATGTGCGTTCTTTTGTGCAGTCCTGTGGGACCTTGCTGCTCCCACGCCAGTGGGTTGCTTTTGCCTTTGCCGGTCCCTGAGAGGCCTTGGACGCATATTTCTATGGATTTTATTTCGGATCTTCCTGTTTCCCAGAGGATGTCTGTTATCTGGGTGGTCTGTGACTGGTTTTCTAAGATGGTTCATTTGGTACCTTTGCCTAAGTTGCCTTCCTCTTCTGAGTTGGTTCCGTTGTTTTTTCAGCATGTGGTTCGTTTGCATGGCATTCCGGAGAATATTGTGTCCGATAGAGGTTCCCAGTTTGTTTGTAGGTTTTGGCGGTCCTTTTCTGCTAAGCTGGGCATTGATTTGTCTTTTTCTTCCGCATTTCATCCTCAGACAAACGGCCAAACCGAGCGAACTAACCAGACTTTGGAAACTTATTTGAGATGCTTTGTGTCTGCCGATCAGGATGATTGGGTGGCTTTCTTGCCATTGGCCGAGTTTGCCCTTAATAATCGGGCTAGTTCTGCTACCTTGGTGTCGCCATTCTTTTGTAATTCTGGGTTTCATCCTCGTTTTTCTTCAGGGCAGGTTGAGTCTTCTGATTGTCCTGGGGTGGACTCTGTGGTTGACAGGTTGCAGCAGATTGGGGCTCATGTTGTGGACAATTTGGTGTTGTCTCAGGAGGAGGCTCAGCGGTTTGCCAACCATCGTCGGTGTGTGGGTTCCCGGCTTCGGGTTGGGGATTTGGTCTGGTTGTCTTCTCGTCATGTTCCTATGAAGGTTTCTTCCCCGAAGTTCAAGCCTCGGTTTATTGGTCCTTATAGGATTTCTGAGATTATCAATCCAGTGTCTTTTCGTTTGGCCCTTCCAGCCTCTTTTTCCATCCATAATGTTTTTCATAGATATTTGTTGCGGAAATATGTGGTGCCCGTGGTTCCCTCTGTTGATCCTCCTGCCCCGGTGTTGATTGATGGGGAGTTGGAGTATGTTGTGGAGAAGATCTTGGATTCTCGTTTTTCTAGACAGAGGCTTCAGTATCTTGTCAAGTGGAAGGGTTATGGCCAGGAGGATAATTCTTGGGTTGTTGCCTCCGATGTTCATGCTGACGATTTGGCTCGTGCCTTCCATTTGGCTCGTCCGGATCGGCCTGGGGGCTCTGGTGAGGGTTCGGTGACCCCTCCTCAAGGGGGGGGTACTGTTGTGAATTCTGTTGTGGGTTCTGCTCTTAGGCTCCCTCCGGTGGTTATAAGTGGTAGTGCTGCTGTTTGTCCTTCACAACAGCCATCAGCTGCTTCCACTTTGGATGGGGCTATTTAGTCTGGCTCCTTCCTTTAGTGAGTGCCAGTTGTCCATTGTTTTCTAGGGATCCACATCTCTGCTTGGTTTCTCCTTCTGGATTGTCCAAATCATCAAAGATAAGTCCTGGCTCTGTTTTTGCAGCTCACATGCGGTGGACTTAATAGTTCTGTGAATTGCTATGTTTTTTCTTGTCCAGCTTTGTCTGTGTTAAGATTTACTCAGCCAAGTTGGAAGCTCTGGAGTCACAGAGTTACCCTCCATGCCTTTAGTTAGGTGTGGAGATTTTTGTATTCAGTGGTGGATTTTGTAGTATTTTTTATACTGACCGCACAGTACTCTTTCCTGTCTTTTCTTTCTAGGTAGCGTGGCCTCCTTTGCTAAATTCTGTTTTCAGTCTGCGTTTGTAATTTCCCTCTCCTCTCACAGTCAATATTTGTGGGGGGCTGCCTTTCCTTTGGGAATGTTCTCTGAGGCAAGGTAGTATTCCTGTTTCTTTCTTTAGGTGTAATTAGTCCTCCGGCCGTGACGAGGTGTCTAGGGAGTGACAGGAACATCCCACGGCTACTTCTAGTTGATGTGTTAAGTTCAGGGTCTGCGGTCAGTATAGAGGCCACCTACTCCAGAGCTCGTCCATGCTGCTCCTAGGCCACCAGTTCTTAACAGTTGCTGTATGGCAGGCTGTATAATCGCATCATGCAACAATGCAGCCTGCCATCTAGATGTAGCAGAGCTAGACCCATCGTGGGTCAAATGGATTACTATCTTCTCAGCGGACAGGGGAGTAATATTGTTGTTTATTATTTTAATTTTCTTACAGGGGAAAATGGCTTCACTGTAATGGATGATGACGTGAGTATGGTTTAATTAAGATTGATTAAAGCAGTTGTGTCATTATTTCAATTAAAGGACTTTATTCTGTGTGTGTTTTTATACAATATGACTATGGGGTTAGTAATGGGGGCATCTTATAGACGCAAATCCATTACTAATCTCTGGGCTTGACAATATGAAGGTGACATTAGCCCCCTCAACTATCACTCCACTGGCCACCGCACCAAGACAAGTGCGAAGAGCGAGGCTAAGTGCCAGATTTGGCACATCTTATAGATGCACCTATAATGGGGTGGCTGAGAGCTGATGTTTTTAGTCTTGGTGGGGGCAGTAATCATGGCCCCTTCCTAGGCTATTAATATCAGCTCATCTGCCTAGCCTTTTCTGGTTATTAATTATAGGGCATCACTTTTTTGGCGGGGTCCCCATTTGAATAACCAGTAAAGGCTAAGTATACAGCTGTGAGCTGATATTAATAGCTTGGGAAGCTCCATGGGTATTACCCCCATCAGGCTATAAACATCTGCCCCAACCGTCGGCTTTCCTTCTACTGGTTTGGAAAATTACGCAGGAACCATTGCTATTATTATCTGAAAAATAATAATTTATTAATTAAATACTGTTAGGGCTAGCGGAACACACCAAATAATTAGAGAAAAGGAATAAGGTGCGTTCGCAGCCCGGGGTCCACCGTGCAGAGATGGAACCTGCTGCTAATAATGACGGACTATATGGCGGTACCATGAGGATACACACGAGTTAGCTTCACCCTGTGTGAAATAGGCGAACCCTGTTGAGTCACAGGGCCGCAGTACCGCACGTAACAAAACTAATAATTTAATAGCACGAGAGTGCATGCGATGCCGCACTGGCGGACGCCACTAACCCCCTAGACTTGGGTTTGGAAAGCGCGGTGATAGAGCGCGGTGATAGAGCACGGCGACGCACTGGCGGTCACAGCAATAGACGCTGTTTGTGTACGAGTGTTGGTTACAAGTCGGGCGCTAGATTACAATCATCCTCCTTACGCGAGCATTCAAACACAAGGGAGGGGATGATTAATGAGCGACTTTCACTCACAACACACACACATAAACAAGAGTATACTAGCGCATGGCCATGCGGCCATGCAAACCTTTTATAGCTGCAGCATGTACAGGACCTTCCCAGAAGGACCAATGGGAGGCTGCCACAGAAGTTGAGCACCTTCAGGACCTTCCTGGAGGACCAATGGGATCTGCTGCAGTATCTGAGCATGTGACCCTCAATCTCCAACATATATATACCGTATATACTCGAGTATAAGCCGAGATTTTCAGCCCAAATTTTTGGGCTGAAAGTGCCCCTCTCGGCTTATACTCGAGTCACGGTTGGCGGTGGGGTCGGCGGGTGAGGGGGAGAGAGCGTGTCGCATACTCACCTAGTCCCGGCGCTCCTGGCGCTGTCCCTGCAGTCCCACGGTCTCCGGGTGCCGCAGCTCTTCCCCTGTTCAGCGGTCACATGGTACCGCTCATTAGAGAAATGAATATGGACTCCACTCCCATAGGGGTGGAGCCGCAAATTCATTCCTCTAATGACGGTAACGGTGACCGCTGACAGAGGAAGAGGCTGCGGCACCCGGAGACCAGCTGTCCGGGAGAAGGAGCCAGGGACGCGGGGAGCAGGTAAGTATCTCATAGTTACCTGTCCGCGTTCCACACGCTGAGCGCCGCTCTGTCTTCGCGTCCTCTTGTTCTGACTGTTCAGGTCAGAGGGCGCGATGACGCATATAGTGTGCGCGCCGCCCTCTGCCTGATCAGTCAGTGCGGGACGGGACGCTGAGGAGCTGCAAGCAAGAGAGGTGAGTATGTGTTTTTTTTTTTTTTTTTTATTGCAGCAGCAGCAGCATTGTATATAACACAGATTTATGTGGAGTATCTATGGGGCAACGGTGCAGAGCATTATATATATGGCACAGCTTTATGTGGAGCATCTATGGGGCCATAATCAAAGGTGCAGAGCATTATATATGGCACAGCTATCTACGGGGCCATAATCAAAGGTGCAGGGCATTCTATATGGCACAGCTATCTATGGGGCCATAATCAAAGGTGCAGGGCATTCTATATGGCACAGCTATCTATGGGTCCATAATCAAAGGTGCAGAGCATTGTATATGGCACAGCTATATATCGGGCCATAATCAAAGGTGCAGAACATTGTATATGGCACAGCTATCTATGGGGCCATAATCAAAGGTGCAGAGCATTGTATATGGCACAGCTTTCTATGGAGCATCTATGGGGCCATAATGAACTGTGCAGAGCATTATATATGGGGCAGCTTTATGTGGAGCGTCTATGGGGCTATAATGAACAGTATGGAGCATCTATTTTTAATTTTGAAATTCACCGGTAGCTGCTGCATTTTCCACCCTAGGCTTATACTCGAGTCAATAAGTTTTCCCAGTTTTTTGTGGCAAAATTAGGGGGGTCGGCTTATACTCGAGTATATACGGTATATGTATCTTGAAGAATATTTCCTTGGAAAACGATGTGTAAATGACATAGAGGATTGCTCTATATAAAACCTCATGTTAACATTGCATTGCAATAGGATGTAAATTGGATGCTAGGTGCTAAAAATCAGATTGCACTTGCATGAAAAACGCATGACACTCATCTCACCTTGCAGGAACAAAATTGGACCGATTGTAAAATCGCTAGTGTGTATCCTGCCATAGTGTAAAAAAAATATTTTTCCCTATTCTGCAACTTTGTTGATTTCTGAAATATAAATTCTATGTGTCATTGTTATGTACAATAATTTATATTATTATACATATTGTGATGTAATAGAAAAAAATTAGTTTAGCTTGTAAAATTTAATTCCATCCAACTGAATATTATGAGATAAAAGATAATATGTGTCATTATTCTGCCCAGTGAGACTGAAGTGTTCAGACTAATCTATTGGAATTTCCTTTTTTTTTTCCTACAGTTTCCTGGGTTTAAAGGTTGTATGTTTGTTTTATTGTTACCCAACGATAATACAGTTTGTGTCTTGGACAATGAGAAACCCCTCACTCATCACACAGTGATCCAGAGACGCCAATAGTCCTGTGTGCAGCCAATCCAGCCGTGCGCACCCTCCGCAGCCAATGGTGCCGCACTCTCCTGCTCACTACTGGCTCTGCTGTGTTAATCCCTGAGTGTGTATCTAGGAGATTACACAGCTCGTTTTTAGTTTTCACTTAGAAACAGCGATGTTTTCATGCATCCTCCTAGCTTTGTGGGTCTATTTATACATTGCTGACATCATTATATCTATGCAAACTGTGTGATCGCACATGTGCCCTAATTTCCATCTGTGATTGCTTTTTCTCATAAAGTCGTTGAATTACATTCATTTGTCCTATATAACATAATTTCAACAGCAAATTATATTGTTAGGGTTCATGCAGATGACCTTATTATCAGTCCGAGTGCGATCCGACCAAGCCTTGGATAGCACTCGGGCCAATGTTAGGCTATGAGGCCGGGCACATGTCCGATTTTTCTTGCTGCATGCACGAGTTTGCACTCGGATGACAGCTGAATGTACTTCGATTTCCACAGACTGACACAACGGAGAAGACGGAGATTTTTTTTTCTTCATCTTCTCATCTGAGAGAATCAGATCACACAATGCTCACACTCTGATCAGTGTAATTAGCATAATTGATCCGATAACAACAAATACACAAATACATTATCATCAAAGGTGCAGATTTGTGTATGTAAAGCACTGTGGAATATGATGGTGCTGTATAGGTTTGTTCACACGTCCGTTTTTTTGGACCAAGTGCTGACCAGGGAAAAAAGGGGCAGCACCCGGACCAATGTCATTCAATTGGGCAGTGCAGACGAGCAATTCTTTACACTGACCAAATCGACCCGTCCATTCAACTTTATGTGTGCAAACAAAAATCAGATGCAACATTTTACAGATACATTACAATTGCGTAACATAGGAAACTGTAATTGTTTAATAGCTGCTGCTGTAAAAAAACGGATTCCATACAAATGAGAAAAAAAATTAGAAAAAAAATAGTCCCACTTTTCTGGATGAAACTCTGAACGATTTTTTATACATGCGTGTGAACCTACCCTACAATTGAAAGAAATATTAAGGAATTATTCCTGCTATGTTTTTAGTTCAAACTTCACTATACAGTACTATTTGGGCTCACGAGCAAGAGGGGGGTAGGGATACCAAAAATGACCGAAGAGTCCACTGCAAGTAAAAGTGTAAGAACTTTATTAGAAATTGTGCAGGTAACAGGTATGGGAAAACAGAGGACAATTACCCAGGGGACTGGGTGCACAAACGCAGAAGGGCGCACGGAGACAGGTAAGCCAATGAATCCCACAATATAGACATGGTTGTATCAATTATTAGTTAAAAAAAGTATTAACCAAAGGTATAGGTATAAGTGGGAAAGGATGCTCTGTGCCAGTACATATGCCTAAAATAGGACTATGCAGTGTGTACTGAGCACCTAAGGCATACAGGTACAGCGTCGGACTGGAGCACCTTGGGCCCACCAGAGAAAATCATTCTTGGGGCCCACTATGCAGCTACCTAGAAATACAAGACCACCAATTGTGTGGTAAAACACGCTAATATCAGGGTATAATATAAGGTAGTACACATCTTAATTATGTAGCAGGTGTTGCGGTAATATCATAGAGGGGTAGCCCCCTCATAGAATATAATGTCACCCCCTGAGAGAATATTGCAGCCCCACCACAGAATATAATGCAGCCCCCCCATAGCGTACACTGTAGACCCCTCATATAGTAATATGGAGCCCCCCAGAATATAATGTAGTCCCCTGAGAGAATAATGCAGCCCCACCACAGAATATAATGCAGCCCCCATAAAGTATACTGTAACAGGTAGATGACCTCTGGTCCCCTGGAAGTAAACAGCTTAGAAAGCCAGAACACCCTAGGTCCATACATTTTGTAGTGTCTGTTCATGGGTACCACAGATCACATCGCATTCACTTCAATTGGTGACAGGCACTGATCTTATATTTATCACCTATCCTGAGAATTGATCAACATTATCGTAGTCCAAGACAGAGTTTTCTCCATGTGTTCTGTAGGTGAGGGAGCCGTGGTGGTGGACAAGTTGAAGGATGAATATTTACCTATTACTGAAGGCAACCTATCATTAGATTCATGCTACCTGAACCACGGACAGCATGAATTGGACATTGGCTGTATGATCGCAGGCGTAGCGTTTCAGAGAAAACATACTTTGAAAAGCCGGCTGGCGACTGTGTCTTGACTGACTATTCCAATGTGCTCCCCTTCATTCTTCTGTCCACCCTGCTTCCCATGACTGACAGGTCTCTCCCCATGTACACAAATAGAGAGAGACCTGTCCTGGAGCGGGGTAGGGAGAAGCCACAGTACGCCTTTGACTAGTCAGTCGAGACACATAGACCCCAATTTCTCTAGATCGGCATTGTTCTCTCCAGTCTTGACGAAGAGCTGTGCTGGAGTTAGGCGCTTCAGATTCATGAACAGGCATACACCTTTTAATGAATCAGGAGCGCCAGACAGGTGGCGTGCATCTGATGCAGTAAGATTTGTGGTGTAGAGAACAACACCACCACTCCTCATGAATTTGACTTGTGCCAGTCACCACGCCCCTGCTCTCCCCAGTTTGTCGGAGTTGAACAAAAATGGCATGAAAAGGCCAAAAGTTGCAAAATTTTTGGCGCAACCTCGATTTGTACCAAAATTATGCAACTTTTTCAAAGCCTTTCCAGAATCTGTGGTAAAAGCGTTGATGAATCGGGTCCATTCTCTTTGGCTGGCTTTTTAAAGTAAGTTAACTCTGAAACACTGCGGCAGCAATTGTACAGCCAGTGTGTGATTCACGTTGCCTATGGTTCGGCAAGTATTAATCTGATCACAGGTTCCCTTCCCTTTAACAGAATTTTTATGTATAAACTTTTTTTTTATTAATAAAGTATCTTATTTTATTCATTCTTAAGGCGGTTGCTGTTTTTTGTTATTGTTTTTTTCTTTTACATTTTCTAGGCAGCGCTTGACATATTGAAAATGTTTTGTATAGTCTAATAACAGCCAGTCAGTTCTTCTGCTTGCAGATAGACTTTTCAGACAATTTGTGGACACTTCAGGTTCACCAGAGTAGGTGCCACTCAAAAGCTGACTCTCTGTCGTGACTCATACTTGTATTTGCCTTATGGACAGGAGTTATTATGATGAGAAGATCGCTCGAATTCTAAACATGATGACTATATTTTCCTTCAGCATACTTCTGAAATTCTACGTGAAACTATGCAACTCTTCAAGCAAAATATGCAAATAAGCAACTGTTAGTTACTGTCAACTCAATGTTTGACTTGTTAAGTATTAAAAGCATTTCTGTAGGTTTCGTATGACCTCAGAAAGCAGCAATGCCTGCACCTAAGTACAGCTTGGCTCACACATTTTATAACAAAGAAAAAAATTACAATTGTAGTCTATGGGAATTTCCTATGGGCAAAACAGCATAAATCGCCATTAGCTCCGCCACTATCATTTTTTCATTTTTCTTTTGAAGACATTGGGTAATGGGTTGATAATTCTTATGCAAAAGAAGGCAAGTTTGTGGACCTGCCATAAAGCCTCATAGACGCCACTTGCCTTGCATTGGATGCCCCTTAAAAAAAGGATATAGTGCAAAAATGTATGCAAAGTGCGAGGTGATTCAGAGAAGTTTTGAACAACAAGTGTATTTCTATGGCAAGTATTCATGGCCCTTTATAGCCCCTTTAAGGCTTTTAGTACACAATTTTTATCTTTGCAAGGTACCAGAGAGAAGAATGATCGGGTATGATCATATGTACATGTATGTACATTCAGATCCGCAGTGCACCATGTTATGTGGAGTAACATAATGCTAAGCTTTGCATTTTTCCTTCAGCAGATACTGTATATAGATGTATTAAAAGCTATTTACACTTCCAATAAAACTTTTTTTTTAGCTATAGCGCATTTAAAAATGTAGAAAACTTAATACATTATTTTGCTTAAAAACAATCAATTGGTATAGCCACTATGCAAAACTATGTGACCCCAAGATGACAAGCAAATCTTGGAAGAGGTATGATCCTCCAATTATGTGTTAGGGCCTCCATACACATTACAAAAAAGTCTACTGTACTTGGCCAAAACTCACGTGTATGAGGCCCACCCAACGTTCTCCAGACAAATGATGTCAGGATAGAAAAGTTTTGAGGATTTGTTGGCCACTTTTTCTCTCTTATATCAGACCTTTGTTTCTTGTCCACCTGCAGACAGTAGAACAGGGGGAAGAAGTGAGTGGTATATATGTGAATGCTTGAGACTGAGACATTAGATAATGATCCCCATCCGAGAAAAAGATTGATGTGAGTGATTACAATCTATGTGAGGACAGGCTGTGAAGAATGTTGGCTGTGTATGAGCAATTGGAAATAAAATGGCCTGATATTTAAACAATATTACAGCACTACTTTGTGGAGGAAATGTAATTAAGGGGTTGTTGTGAAGTACTGGTGTCACGCACACGGGTGGTGCAAGTTGATCGTGGACCCACTGTATCACTGGGCCGGGCATTCATAGGAGGGGAGTAGTTAAGCAGGTTTTTTACTGGAGCCTGGTTTTTTACTGGAGCTCCTGATGGTGGAGTCAGGCTTGAGCTGCAGGTAGCCACAAGGCACCACTCCTAGGCAGTCCCCGGTACTGCAGCCACCGGCACCAAGGATCAGGTTAGCTGGCACGGAGTGGACTCAGAGACACAGATGAGGCTGTGTTCGGAGCCTCTTCAGACAGGTGCGGCTTCACAGTTCAGATAGTGGCTGCAGAGTTCAGGTACCTCCAGAGCAGCTTCAAGGCTCAGGTACCTACTGAGTTGCTTCAGGTACCACAGGAGCGGCTTCAGGGCTCAGCTCAGGTAACACCATAGTGGATTCAGGGGTCAGGTACATCCAGAGCTGATCCAGTTACCCATGGAGTGGTTTCAGGGCTCAGGTAACATCGGAGCAGCTTCAGGGCTCAGGTAACATCGGAGCAGCTACAAGGCTCAGGTAACATCGGAGCAGCTTCAGGGCTCAGGTAGCACTGGAGCAGCTTCAGGGCTCAGGTAGCACCGGAGCGGCTTCATGGCTCAGGTAGCACCGGAGTGGCTTCATGGCTCAGGTACCTCCAGAGCTGCTTCAGTTACCTCTGGAGTGGCTTCAGGGCTCAGGTATACAGGAACAGAATCAGGATAACTAACTTTAAAGGATAGGAGCATGGGACCTGGCAACATACAACAAGAGTTGTAGGGAAACTACACAGATTGCTCAGGCACCTCCCTACTGGGGAGGGTGCCTTTTATAACAAAATGCCTTGCAGCTATTGTCTGGAGGCATTTTTCAAATTGCACACACTGCCCCTTACAAGAGGCAGGGAGGAGAAAGCAGGAGACGGGGAGCTCACCGAGATGGCGGTGAGTATGTCGGCGTTCCTGCATGGAGAGGGAAGGGGAACCATGATGGGGCACCAGCATCAGTGTCACAACTGGACAACCTCACAATAAATCAATTCAGGAACCCAATTAAAATCAAAACATTACAAACTCATCTCCGGTAGCGGCACCATTCCTATGATGTCGGCAGCGCGGTTCATGGAGAGTAATGTGATAATGTTGTGTCACGTGTCTGCTGCTGTCATGAGCGACTGATATAGTTTTTTCTATTTTTTGTTTGATCTTCTACTTGTTGCCGGCATTTCATCAATATTCTGTCCAGTCTAACAAAATACTAAAGGCTGCAGATAACGAGTGGTCGCTCATTCTTTGCAGCGATCACGTAACTTAACAATATCACATCACACTCCGAGTCACATGGCGCCAAGGAGCCACTGACTTGTGGCAAAAACGTGATGTGAACTCAGTCTTATATTTAAACTTGTGCCAAATGTATCAAATATTGTGCAATACATGGAAAAATTACTTTAACAAGTCCCCTCATTAAAAGGCTAAAGTTGCACAGACTGTTATTCCCAGACAAGCCTCGGGTCCCCAGACCCAAACTCAACAACCTCATACACACGGAGGCTGGCGAGTGCTGGTCTGGAGATCCTCAGCCAGTCAGGAACTCATGGCCCTTAATCCCACTGTGAAACTAGGACGTCTGAATTCAGCGAAACTTGTCCCCTATGTGTTCTCCATGCTGCTGTTATACTGCCACCAAGTGACCGAACAAGGAAAGTAATCACAAAATAAAGGCCTATAGTTATAGTAACATTGACTGAAAATCAAAGCAAAACTGATTTAGTTGCCCATGAAAGCAATCGCAGCACAGTTTTCATTTTCAAGTAAGATGGCGACATCGAAGCAAGTAAGCGCTTGTTGCGAGTTAGAATGTTGTCTGTTGTGACAGACAGAGAACGTTTCAGAATAAATTCAGTAAATGTACTTGTGGTATCCCAGTGCCCGCTCTACTGCTGCTGAGGGAAACAGTTGTCGTGTTGCAGTAGATTTGTTCCAGTGTGCCTGGACTACATAGGGCGCTGTGAGTTAAGAGATGTATAATACACTAGATGGTGGCCCGATTCTAACGCATTGGGTATTCTAGAATATGCATGTCCACGTAGTATATTGCCCAGTCACGTAGTATATTGCCCAGTCACGTAGTATATTGCCCAGTCACGTAGTATATTGCCCAGCCACGTAGTATATTGCCCAGTGACGTAGTATATTGCCCAGCGACGTAGTATATTGCCCAGCGACGTAGTATATTGCTCAGCGCCGTAGTATATTGCCCAATTACGTAGTATATTGCCAAGTTACGTAGTGTACAGCACAGAGCCACGTAGTAAATTGCACAGCGAAGTAGTATACAGCACAGAGCCACGTAGTATATTGGCCAGTCACGTAGTATATTGCCCAGCCACGTTTGTCACAGGTTAAAAAATAAACATACTATGTGCAAAAGGAAAAAAAAGAGCATGAACCGCACATCCCAAAATCATACGTTGATCTAAAGCCGCTAGGCAAAAATTTAAATACTGAACATGAGGTTTTCAGTTTAACATTCTGATCAGACTGTATGAAGCCCACTGCCCCTTCACGGCAAACCTCGTAGTGGGTCCTAACGCCCTAACGGAGCGGAGCCGTGCGGCAACCACCACCGCAGCGGCCATGCACCAGCAGGGCGGACGGCCTGTTGCCCCACAGCACCCATGCTGCGAGACTGAGCCCCCAAGACTCCAGACCGCGCCGCCCCACCAGCACAAAGCCACAGCAACAATGGCCGCCACACAGCACCAGCACCAAAATGAAAAGGAGTATTTAAACTCACCTTCCTCCAGCTCTTCAGTGAGAGCCAAAATGGGCTAGACCCCTTACTTTGCAGTCCCCTTCATTTTGGTGCTGGTGCTGTGTGGCGGCCATTGTTGCTGTGGCTTTGTGCTGGCGGGGCGGCGCGGTCTGGAGTCATGGGGGCTCAGTCTCGCAGCATGGGTGCTGTGGGGCAACAGGCCGTCCGCCCTGCTGGTGCATGGCCGCTGCGGCGGTGGTCGCCGCACGGCTCCGCTCCGTTAGGGCGTTAGGACCCACTACGAGGTTTGCCGTGAAGGGGCAGTGGGCTTCATACAGTCTGATCAGAATGTTAAACTGAAAACCTCATGTTCAGTATTTAAATTTTTGCCTAGCGGCTTTAGATCAACGTATGATATTGGGATGTGCGGTTCATGCTCTTTTTTTTCTTTTTGCACATAGCATGTACTTGTCTCTTTTTTTGGACCAGCACTCCTCCCATTTGGTTCAGGTGATTTTAATTAGCAGGAGACTGCAAAGTAAGGGGTCTAGCCCATTTTGGCTCTCACTGAAGAGCTGGAGGAAGGTGAGTTTAAATGCTCCCTTCATTTTGGTGCTGGTGCTGTGTGGCGGCCATTGTTGCTGTGGCTTTGTGCTGGTGGGGCGGCGCGGTCTGGAGTCATGGGGGCTCAGTCTCGCAGCATGGGTGCTGTGGGGCAACAGGCCGTCCGCCCTGCTGGTGCATGGCCGCTGCGGCGATGGTCGCCGCACGGCTCCGCTCCGTTAGGGCGTTAGGACCCACTACGAGGTTTGCCGTGAAGGGGCAGTGGGCTTCATACAGTCTGATCAGAATGTTAAACTGAAAACCTCATGTTCAGTATTTAAATTTTTGCCTAGCGGCTTTAGATCAACGTATGATTTTGGGATGTGCGGTTCATGCTCTTTTTTTTTTTTTTTTTTTCTTTTTGCACATAAAAAATAAACATATACTCACCTTTCCGAGGGCCCCTTGTAGTCCGCGGCAACTTCCGGTCCCAGGGTTGGTCTGAGCGCAGGACCTGTGATGACGTCGCGGTCACATGACCGTGTAGCGGTCACATGACCGTGACGTCACGTCAGGTCCTTTCCGCGCAGGCGCGCAGGACTTGTGATGACGTCGCGGTCACATGACCGTGACGTCATGGCAGGTCCTTCTGCCATACCATCTTTGCCACCGCAACCTGCAACGGAAGATGGCGGGCGACGCGAGCGGCTCAGCGGACTACAGAGGGCTACAGCGGACTACATGGCTGCCGCGACCAATCAGCGAAGCGCACAGTCCGGAAGAAAATGGCCGCTCCTTACTCCCTGCACTCACTGCCCGGCGCCCGCATACACCCCTCCACTCACCGCTCACACAGGGTTAATGCCGGCGGTAACGGACCGCGTTATGCTGTGGGTAACGCACTCCGTTACCGCTGCTATTAACCCTGTGTGACCAAGTTTTTTACTATTGACGCAGCCTATGCAGCATCAATAGTAAAAGCATCTAATGTTAAAAATAATAAAAAAAATAAAAAATGATTATATACTCACCTATGCCGCCTTTCCCGCTACTCGCAATGCAACCGGCACGTTCCGTTGTCACGGATGGTCTGGCAGAAGGACCTGCCGTGACGTCACGGTCATGTGACCGCGACGTCATCACAGGCCCTGTGCGCCTGCGCGAGCAGGACCTGCCATGACGTCACAGTCATGTGACCGCGACGTCATCACAGGCCCTGCGCGCCTGGGCGAGCAGGACCTGCCATGACGTCACGGTCATGTGACCGTGACGTCATCACAGGCCCTACGCGCCTGCGCGAGCAGGCTGGGACCGGAAGCTGCCGCCTGTACCTCGCACAGGCGACAGAACTACAAGTATGGTGAGTATGTTAGAACTACAAGGGGCCCTCGGATCGGAAGGTGAGTATGTTTATTTTTTATTTTTTAACCTGTGACATACGTGGCTAGGCAATATACTACGTGGCTGGGCAATATACTACGTGGCTCTGTGCTGTATACTACATCGCTGTGCAATATACTGCGTGGCTCTGTGCTGTATGCTACATCACTGAGCAATATACTACGTGGCTGGGCAATATACTACATGGCTGGGCAATGTACTACATCGCTGGGCAATATACTTTGTCACTGGGCAATATACTACGTGGATGGGCAATATACTACGTGGCTGGCCAATATACTACGTGGCTGGGTGTTGTGAATTCTGTTTTTGGGCTCCCTCTGGTGGTTACTGGTGGTACTGGCTGACTTTTGTCTTGCACCTGTTCCCATCAGGAAACTGGGAGTTTCCTATTTAGTCTGGCTTCTCAGTCATTCTAGTGCCAGCAATCAATGTTACCAGAGCACCTCTGTTGCTTGCTACCTGCTCCAAGTCTGCAATTCAGCTAAGTTGGATCTTTGGCATTTTTTGTGTTTGTTTGTCCAGCATGCATTTATATTTCTCTTGCTGCTGGAAGCTTTAGTGATCTGAAATTACTACTCCGGTGTCATGAGTTGATAACGGAGTTAAAGTAATTTCAGGATGGCTGTTTAGGGTTTTGAGGTGACCGCGAAGTCCTCTTTTGTATTTTCTGCTATCTAGTCAGAGGGCCTCTCTTTGCTGAATCTATATTCATACTGCGTACGTGTTTTCCTCTTACCTAACCGTTATTATATGTGGGGGGCTACTATCACTTTTGGGGTTTCCCTGGAGGCAAGCCAGGTCTGTGTATTCCTCTACTAGGGGGTAACTAGATCTCCGGCTGGTGCGAGGTGTCTAGGGATAATCGTAGGCACACCCCCTGGCTACTATTAGTTGCGTGTTAGGTTCAGCGTCGCGGTCATCTGAGATTCCATCATTCCTAGAGCTAGTCCGTTTTTGCCTGAGTCCCTGCCATTGGGAACCATGACAGTATTGCCGGCCAAAAATGTATTAAAGGTATTGGCTGAAAAAAAGAGAGAAAAGAAGAAGTTTCTGACATTTTTTTTTTTTTTCTTTTACTCAGAAGTTCTGTCTAGCCATAATTGCAATCTGCTGCTTTTTTCTCTCCTCTTAACCCCTGAATGGCTCAGATCTCAGCTGTTGAGAAATGGATATCCAGAGTTTAGCTACAGGCCTGAGTGCTCTTGCTTCTAAGGTTCAAAATATCCAAGACTATGTTATACATGCTCCTATGTCAGAACCCAAGATTCCTATACCTGAGTTCTTTTCTGGAGATAGATCTCGTTTTTTGAATTTTAAGCACAATTGTAAATTGTATCTTTCTCTGAGATCTCGCTCCGCTGGAGACTCCGCTCAGCAGGTTCAAATTGTGATTTCCTTGTTTCGGGGTGACCCCCAGAATTGGGCATTTGCATTGGCACCAGGGGATCCTGCGCTGCTCAATGTGGATGCGTTTTTTCTGGCACTGGGGTTGCTCTATGAGGAACCTAATTTGGAGATTCAGGCTGAAAAGGCCTTGATAGCCCTCTCTCAAGGGCATGATGAAGCTGAAATATATTGTCAAAAATTTCAAAAATGGTCTGTGCTTACTCAGTGGAATGAGTGCGCCCTGGCGGCGAATTTCAGAGAAGGTCTCTCTGACGCCGTTAAAGATGTCATGGTGGGGTTTCCTACGCCCACAGGTCTGAATGAATCCATGACTATGGCTATTCAGATTGATCGGCGTTTACGGGAGCGCAAACCTGTGCACCATTTGGCGGTGTCTTCTGAGCAGACACCGGAGATTATGCAATGTGATAGAATTCTGTCCAGAAGTGAACGGCAGAATTATAGGCGTAAAAATGGGTTGTGCTTCTACTGTGGTGATTCTGCTCATGTTATATCAGCATGCTCTAAACGCACAAAAAAGGTTGATAAGTCTTTTGCAATTGGCACTTTACAGTCTAAGTTTATTTTGTCTGTAACTTTGATCTGTTCATTATCATCTATTACTGTGGATGCCTATGTGGATTCTGGCGCTTCCTTGAGTCTTATGGATTTGTCCTTTGCCAGACGCTGTGGGTTTAGCCTAGAGCCTTTGGAAGTTCCTATCCCTCTGAAGGGTATCGACTCCACACCATTGGCTAGGAATAAACCACAATACTGGACACAAGTGACTATGTGTATGACTCCTGACCATCGGGAGGTGATAAGCTTCCTTGTGTTGCATAACTTGCATGATGTCTTAGTGCTTGGATTGCCATGGTTGCAAACTCATAATCCAGTCCTTGCCTATTCCGAAGAGGCCGTGGACGCACATCTCTATGGACTTTATCTCGGACCTCCCGGTTTCTCAGAAAATGTCCGTCATTTGGGTGGTGTGTGACCGTTTTTCTAAGATGGTTCATTTGGTACCCTTGCCCAAATTGCCTTCTTCATCTGAGTTGGTTCCTTTATTTTTTCAGAATGTGGTTCGTTTACATGGTATCCCGGAAAACATCGTTTCTGACAGGGGGTCTCAATTTGTGTCTAGGTTCTGGCGAGCGTTCTGTGCCAGGATGGGCATTGATTTGTCTTTTTCGTCTGCATTCCATCCTCAGACTAATGGCCAGACGGAGCGAACTAATCAGACCTTGGAGACTTATTTGAGGTGTTTTGTGTCTGCTGATCAGGATGATTGGGTCGCCTTTTTGCCGTTGGCAGAGTTTGCCCTCAATAATGGGGCCAGTTCTGCCACTCTGGTTTCTCCTTTTTTTTGCAATTCAGGGTTTCCCCCTGGTTTTTCATCTGGCCAGGTGGAATCTTCGGATTGCCCTGGAGTGGATAGACTGCACCGGATTTGGAGTCATGTGGTGGACAATTTGAAGTTGTCTCAGGAGAAGACTCAGCAGTTTGCTAATCGTCATCGTCGTGTGGGTCATCATCTCCACGTTGGGGACTTGGTGTGGTTATCTTCTCGTTTTGTCCCTATGAAGGTCTCTTCTCCTAAGTTTAAACCTCGGTTCATAGGTCCTTATAAGATTTTGGAGATTCTTAATCCTGTATCTTTTCGTTTGGACCTACCAGCATCTTTCACCATTCATAATGTCTTCCATCGGTCGTTGTTGCGGAGGTACGAGGTACCGGTTGTTCCTTCTGTTGAGCCTCCTGCTCCTGTGCTGGTGGAGGGTGAATTGGAGTATGTTGTGGAGAAGATTTTGGACTCTCGCGTTTCCAGACGGAGACTTCAATATTTGGTTAAATGGAAGGGAGGATAATTCTTGGGTGACTGCCTCCGATGTTCATGCCTCTGATTTGGTTCGCGCCTTTCATAGGGCGCATCCAGATCGCCCTGGTGGTTCTCATGAGGGTTCGGTGCCCCCTCCTTAAGGGGGGGGGGTACTGTTGTGAATTCTGTTTTTGGGCTCCCTCTGGTGGTTACTGGTGGTACTGGCTGACTTTTGTCTTGCACCTGTTCCCATCAGGAAACTGGGAGTTTCCTATTTAGTCTGGCTTCTCAGTCATTCTAGTGCCGGCAATCAATGTTACCAGAGCACCTCTGTTGCTTGCTACCTGCTCCAAGTCTGCAATTCAGCTAAGTTGGATCTTTGGCATTTTTTGTGTTTGTTTGTCCAGCATGCATTTATATTTCTCTTGCTGCTGGAAGCTCTAGTGATCTGAAATTACTACTCCGGTGTCATGAGTTGATAACGGAGTTAAAGTAATTTCAGGATGGCTGTTTAGGGTTTTGAGGTGACCGCGAAGTCCTCTTTTGTATTTTCTGCTATCTAGTCAGAGGGCCTCTCTTTGCTGAATCTATATTCATACTGCGTACGTGTTTTCCTCTTACCTAACCGTTATTATATGTGGGGGGCTACTATCACTTTTGGGGTTTCCCTGGAGGCAAGCCAGGTCTGTGTATTCCTCTACTAGGGGGTAACTAGATCTCCGGCTGGTGCGAGGTGTCTAGGGATAATCGTAGGCACACCCCCTGGCTACTATTAGTTGCGTGTTAGGTTCAGCGTCGCGGTCATCTGAGATTCCATCATTCCTAGAGCTAGTCCGTTTTTGCCTGAGTCCCTCCCATTGGGAACCATGACAGCTGGGCAATATAGTACGTGGCTGGGCAATATACTACGTCACTGGGCAATATACTACATCACTGGGCAATATACTACGTGGCTGGGCAATATACTACGTGGCTGGGCAATATACTACGTGGCTGGGCAATATACTACGCGGCTGGGCAATATACTACGCAGCTGGGCAATATACTACGTCACTGGGCAATATACTACGTGTCTGACCAATATACTACGTGGTCTGTGCAATATACTACGTGGACATGCATATTCTAGAATACCCGATGCGTTAGAATCGGGCCACCATCTAGTATCCTTATAACAAGCTACCGTAGAATTAGCTGGGAGGAGCCTCCCACCTCAGTGCACTCACTTCCTGTGAGCTGTGACAAACCAGTTTTAGTCTAGCCCTGTCTAGTCAAGGCAGAGGAAGGAAGCTCAATTTCGTACCTGAATTAATTCCAGTCCATGCTGAGCGGACACCATTCTCCACATAGTCATCTCCACAAAGGAGTGTAGCCTCAGTCAGGAGACAGTTTTACTATGCACTTCCAGCCGGAAACCATATCCATCATGTCTGCCACGCCACAAACTTTGTCTGACCTACCCAATGCAATAGGGAATGATAGAGCCTAATCCATGACTACTTCCACACTACTAGTGTGTCTCCACAGGGAAGCAACCTGTCAATGTCCCTTCCCTTTTGGAACTACAGGTGCCACTTACCACAGTGTGGCACATCTTACGGTAACATGTGCCTTGTACATCTTCAGGTGCTGAAACCAGACAGACTTGCAGAAGAGGACAAATTCGCTGAGCGGCTGTCACGCTGTAGCACTGAGAGTTAATGCAGAGTAACACAGATTCCACAAGATGGCAACAGAGTGGAGAGTGAGCTGAAAATCCTGCTATGAAGCAGACTCACAGAAATACAGCGAAGCTACCACTAGGTGGCAGCAGAGTAGTCAGAGAGCCGAGTCAATACCAGGAGATAATGCAGAATCAAGGGAAAACCACGGAGCAAAGTCAGACGAGAGCAAATGATCAGTACCGGTCAGTAACAGATATAGCAGAGGGGAGAGAAAGAATCAGGTCAATAGCAAAGCTTAAGGAATCCAAACACACAAGGGAAAAGGGGCAGGAACAGGTAGGTGGAAGTTAAACAGACACGGGTCGGGTCAGAAAAGAGCAGCAGTACAGATCAGGAACTCACCAGAGCCAGCCAGCATGCCGAAGTCAAGCAATATAACTGGCACTGCACTCAGGTAGCAGCACCAAGATATAGCAGACCGGACACAGGAACGAGGCAGGGAAAGTTAACCCCTGACATGATCAGATCGGGAAAGGAAAGACAAAACCAAAACCCAGCCTGGATCATGACACCGGCTAGTTTTCAGGGATAAGACTACCTTTCACCTCAGTGGGAAAGTCACTCTACATAATGTTAGAATTTTAGGCTTAGAAAAACAATATGCCCTTATTGATAACAGGATGGAATCACCAAAAGCAAACTAGTTCTGTAGATGCAAAGTCTACGGTCCCTTCTTTTTTGCAGAGGATTTTGTCACTGGCCATCCCTATCTAGACATTGTAAAGGAATGGCCTATGCCAAATATAGAGGAAACTCTGCTAAATGCAATCTATCAGCAGAAAGATGCTCCTCCACATTTCCATGTTCTCCAATACTTGATACTTTAACAAAACACCACTGAAACATTGGATCGGCCACACCAGAAACGTGTCACCACTTCCACGTCAATGATCGCCAGTTCTAACACTCTGCAACTTCTTTCCATGGGGCTACATCAAGAACTCAGTGTATCTGCCCCCCCCAACCACAGGATCAGAAAGACCTGAGACAATGAAACATTGAAGTTGATATCCGAAGAAATGCCTCACATGTCTGGCCATAACTGGGTTATGAATACTGAGACAATAAGTTTGCCCTTTCTTAACAGATCAGTTTGTGAGTATGTGTGTGGTATATACATATATATATATATATATATATATATATATATATATATATATATATATATCTACTGTAGGGGTTTTACTCACTCGGGTGCAATGGGAGGAAAACAGGCATGTTCCTTTAAAAGTTTATGGGGGGTTTATTAAACCCCAGAAGCAAAACAGAGAAGTAAACAGCCTTTAGATCAGGCAAATACAACACAAAATGTCCATAGCAGGGCTCTGCTTCGTCAGGCCTGTGAGCACACAGGCTGGGTTAGTGTCGAGTTCTCAGGCTCGGTCTGAAGCCAAACACACAGGAGGCCTTCTCCCTCCCATTACACAGGCCATGTGCCAAACATCAGCCTCCATTATATAGGCTGTAACCACACCCAGAGGTGAGGTATGTGGGTAGCCAGACCTGCACATCTCTCATAGCTACCCGCAACCTGGTCCCAGGTGCACCAAACGAACCTCTTAGTGCTTACGTGCACTAAAGAAGATACTCTGGGTTACATCACAGAGCACAGCCATCTCTGTGACACATACCTCCCATCGACTATGCAGCCATTAGCCTTCTTACAATACGCACACACACATATGTTCTTAAGGTGGCTGTTAGACACATAGTGGAGTTATGCTTTAAAACATATAGGACTAAAAGGGTCTAATCGGCCTTAACGGATTGATTAGTTGACGAGTTGGGAGAGGCGGCTGCTCACCATACCTCCACCCCGGGTGTGGTTCACTTTGCAAAATGAGGCAAGTTTGTCTCAAACAGGGCAGTGTGTGGAGATGGCAGGCATCCTGGATTGTGTGGCTTTGCTAAAAGACTAAGAAGCTGGACTCTATGCCAAGTGGGCAAACCAGCAGTATTGTATGGACTTTTTACTTAATGTTTCACTTTGTGCTAGACAAAGGCTGTATTTGAGTTTTCCTGTGATGTGTATTTTTAAATAGAAACCATTCATGTGATACCTCAGATTGCTCCCAAGTGAGTAGCATTGTTACATTTGGTGTTGGCAGCATTCCCTAGGAATATGTGTGACTGCTACAGAAGTACTACATGTCGTAGGAGAACGCAGCTTTAAGCCAGGGAGCAACGTCGGACATCACGGAAGACGTGATTAAACAACTGGTGCAAGCCCAGCAGCAACAGCTATAGCAACAACAGGAGACAAGTAAGCTGCTTATGCAACAGCTTCAGAAGCAGCAGAATCGACAACAGCAGCAACAGACTTAATTACTCACTGAGGCGATTCGTGACACGGCGTCAGCTCCGACTCCAAAGTCAGCTGATGATTTTTTAATTCTGAAGGCGGTGAGGAGGGCCTTGCAGAGAATGATCAGAGACATTTTTTACTGTTTTGGAAAGGGTCCCAATAGGGAGAACCTGCTGCCAGAGCGTTAGGCAGAAGTCCTGGCGCCAAACTTAATGGGGGAGCCACAAAAGGCATGCTATGAGTTAGCCTTACAGGATGCCAAAGAATATGCAAAATTGAAAATGGAAATTTTGGCACGCTTGGGGTGACATGGTCTATCAAGGCACAACAGGCCCACCGCTGGGCATATCACTGTGACAAACCGTCTCGCTCCCAAATGTTTTATATGCTGCACCTCATCCAGGAGTGGTTGCAGCCAGAGTCCTCTACAGCAGCGCAGTTGGTAGAGTGAATTGTATTGGACCGATTCGTGCACTCCCTTCCGAGCCCGATGCAGACTTGGTTGCCCAGGGAGATCCCCTAAATACCGATGATTTGGTCGGACTGGTCGAAAGGTATCAGGGGATTGATGGTTCTGTAGGGAGGCAACCCACTCCATACTCAGGGTCCCATCAAGGGGCAGAGGCTAAAATGTGGGTGGGGCTTCCAAAGTCCAAGGGAGCAGAGGCAGTCATGCCGAGGGTCTCATCAGGGGATGTAATTTCCTGGAGATGTTAAGGCCCAGGTCATATAGCTGCCCATTAGTCCCCTGACCACCAAGCAACTGGAATGTAGGATGGGACGCCTTTATTCATTGTAACCATATCCTGCTTGCAGAGTGGACTGTCCACCCAGCAAGGGGCCCCAAGCTTGTTTTGTAAAAGTGAATAGACTGCAAATGACTGGACTACTAGACTTTGGGAGTTTGGTGACCCTCATGAGGGCCACACTCCCTCTCCAGTTGATCCCTGGGAAGAAGGTGGGCATCCGCTGCATTCATGGGGATGCTAAAGACTATCTGGTGGCCAAGGCTCTGAGTCAAATGAGGTCGACATGGTCCAGAATTTATTGCACCTGATTATCATAGGCCAGGTTTTTAAGTTGTTTTAGGAGTTGTGAAGGAGGCACAGAGACCTTGATTGCTTGGGTAAGAGACAGGTAGGCCCTAAAGAAGTCTCACCAACCCCAGAGTCTGACAGGTTTCCCTTCTTTGTAATGGGGGAGATGAGGAGGTAGTGTCCCCTGAGGTAGACATTCCTGAGATAGGGGTTGCTGGAGAAAATTTCTCAACAAAAGGATCTAACTGTAAAATAATCATTCAATAAGATAACAGTTATAAAAGGCATAGCACAGAATCTGGGGGCTGACACCAGGTTTCCCTATTTCATGTTGAGTGGGAACTTACTGTACTGGGTTACTAAGGTGAGGGAGGAGATAATGGAACAATTGTTGGTACCAGGACTCTATAGATGGAGGGTGTTGGACATGGCCCATTCAAATGTCTTGAGTGGCCATCTGGGGATGAACAAAAGTCAAGAACGGGTCACGGGGATGTCACCAGAAATCCTAAGGTATTTCAAGTTCTGTCCCACCTGCCAGTTAACTGCTCCCACATCTCACTTCCAAAATCCCCTCCTTCCGCTACCCATTAAGGCCTGGCAAGACAGGGACGCCATTGAAATTCCATGTTTGCCGATTAAGTCATAAGCGGACATTGAAGATATCACAGTAGCTGAAACGCTGTTGAAGGCCCAAAAACAGTAATGTCGGGAATTGCTGCAGCAGAATCGGGACCTATTCTCAGTTTTGCCGCAGTATACAGATGTCATAGAACACGAGGTTCTCACGGACTACATGTGCGGGTGAATTCGAAGCCCTACCGAATTCTAGAGGCCCACCGAGAACTGATCTCCAAGAAAGTGAAGTGTATGCTGAATCTCAGAGTAATTGAGCAATCTAAGAGCAGGTGGTCTAACACAATTGTCCTTGTTCAAAAACGTGATAGAGAATGGAGATTCGGTAATGATTATCGGAATCTGAACGAAGTCTGCAAGTTCAACACATATCCGATGCCATGTGTTGATGAAGTAATCTAGAGACTTTGGTCAGCAGGATACAGAACAAATTTGGATCTAACAAAGAGATATTGGCAAATCCCCATGTCACAAGAAGCCAAGGAGAAGACATCTTTCTCTATGCTCAACGGTTGCTTCCAATATGTCTGGATGCAAAGAGCTCTGGCCACCTTCCAGAGGGCCATGGACCAGATCCTCGCACCCCATAATTATTACGCTGTGGCATACCTGGGCGATATTGTAATCTTCAGCTCGGATTGGAGAAGTCATCTGGGAAAGGTCCAGGCAGTGTTTGATATACTCAGGAAGGCGGAGTTCTCTTTAAATCCCACAAAATGTGCCATAAGGAGAACGGAGGCCAAATGCCTTGGCTATGTAGTAAGTAAAGGCAAAATCAAATCCCAGATCAGTAAAGTGGACACAAACCAGAACTGGCTGAAACCACTCTCAAGTTAAGGCCTTTCTGGAAATCGTGGGGTACTACAGGAGAACCTGGTGGACACACCCCGACTGCCCTCTTTAAGAGGATAAAATCAGTCATGGCAAAATGGACGTAGGAGGCGGAGATGACCTTTCAAGAACTGAAAGTAGCTCTGTATAAGCAGCTAGTCCCGATTGCCCCCCCCCCACGACTTTAAGAATTAATTTGTACTCCTAATGGATGCCTCAGAAGTTGGATTAGGAGCAGTACTCTCTCAGGAGATACACAGAGGAGCATCCAGTTCTCTACCTGAGTAGGAAGCTGCTGTCATGTGAGAAAAATTATTCCATTGTAGAAAAGGAAAGCCTGACCATAAAGTAGAGATGGCCATACTATCTCTTAGGGTAAGTTTCCACGTTCAGGAAACGCTACGTGTTTGACGCTGCATAGAGCCGCAGCGTCAAACACGCAGCGTCCAGATGTTATAGCATAGTGGAGGGGATTGTATGAAATCCCGTCTCCACTATGTGTGGTAACACGCACCCGGCGGCCCTGCGATAACGGACATGCGGCGCGTCTTTTTAGATCGCAGCATGTCCGTTTACCTTGCGGCGCCGCTGCGCCGCCGCAAGGTAAAACACAGGGCCCTATGTGTGGGGTGCGATGATTCCGGATGTGTGCAATGAACACATCCGGCATCATCGCGTCACAGAAGGGGGCGGGGCTTTGGGCGGAGCGGGTTTGCCGCTCCGTCCAAACCGCCGGCGATCCTGAACGTGGACAACGCACCCTTAAGGCTCGCTCACACGAGCAAATAGATCAAACAAGTCCAATCCGATTAAAAATAGGATTGTACTCAACCCAGTGTTATTCTATGGGGCAGTGCACTTCTGAGATTATTTTCTCATGCAGATTCGGCATGCGAAAACAATCGCAGCATGCTGCGAATGGCACAGGGAACCGGAGTATAGGTGTTGTGTTTCCTCGTGAAGGCCTCTTCATGAAGTTGCCATCTCAGTTGCTGCCTATGCAGAGCTCAGTGGTATGACAAAGACATCTTAATTGGTGAACTCTGATGCGCTGCCGCATAGGCAGCATCAGACATACTGTATGACAGGCTGTGCAGCTCTCAGTGTATAAAGACTAAAGCCCCAATTCATGAAGCCTACCATTTGATCTGTAGCCAAGTATAGATAATATTGTATATGTAATAGACAATATTGAACAGGGCAGCGAGCACTATTCTCAGTGCACCAAGTGCTAGGCAGTGGCACTATACT